>NC_136889.1:28661270-29061270 GCF_949152265.1 Phoxinus phoxinus
GTATTCAGCCTCCCAGGTATATGCTCTTTATGCTATTGTGTAGTTGAATAACTTGACTTTCCAGATTAAATGTCTGTTCTTGGTCTTGGATTTTGTGAAATACATTTCTAAATAAATGCGACTTATAGTCCAGTGCGACTTATATTATGATTTTTTCCTCTTCGTGACGCATTTTTTGACTGATATACTCCGGAAAATACGGTACACTAGCGCATTGCGTCCGTTCCACAAAGCTGGCGAGCGCTCTCAGCTTCAGCACGGATAGTAAGGAGCTCCTGGTCTCTGCTTTGTTCCAGTTTTCAGACATTTTTTCGTTCTTCATCACTACGACACCCCCCTTACGGCATTGATCCTGGCTTTTGTTCACACGGGGCGCGTTCCGGGACTGATCCCGGCAATCTTATTAGGTCACCAACCCGGGATCGATCCCGGCATCAGTCCCGGGACGTGTTTGCATTCACACAGATGGCACTCTGGCAATTTCGCGGCAATTTCCCGGGATCAGCACGCTGTGTGAAAGGGGCTTATGGCATTCGGATCTGTAGATATAGCTCAGGTCCCTCCTTAAATGTCTATTTTTATGGCAGTTTATCATCAGCCAGATGAAAATCATGTAGACGCATGTTTTAAAAAAGTATGAGCTCACCTCCCCCCCCCCCATTAAGCCACACAATTAAAGATATCTTTAAAGTCTGTAGCACAAACACTTATGCACAAGTTTTATACCTTAGGGAATTATTCAAATCTCTAACCTTAAGCATGAGCACACTTGCTTTAGCAAATACTACTAATGACTGTTTCCAAACATCTTTCCCAACTCCCCTCCTCTGCTGCTGTTAGATCAAACTGGTAGTCCGAGTCCATCGGTTAAACCAGAAGCTGGCATGTCTAACCACTCCAGCAAACAGTTTGAAACCGCCACAATATTTACACAATTAGGCAAGGGCTTACTTACAGGCTCTGCATATTAAACTGATATTTTCACATTGACAAATGACATGCTTCACCTTTAAGACTTTGTGTTATTGGAAAGTGGGCGGTGGTGACCTTTGCTCAATGTTTAGATCACACACATACAGCATGTTCAGACCAATCTGGACAGGAAAACACAAATATGCACACCGAGACATCACTATGCGTCACACCCCAGTTTGCACAAGACCTGCCCCGGTACATCAAGGCAGTGCTAAAGGACTTTGAATTAATCTGAATTGATCTAGAAGATTCTGCCACTCCATTCTGCTAACGCCCACACACTTTATACCACCCCCCAACCACACACACTCAAGGTCTAGCGCGTGCACATGTGCAGTAGAGTCTGTTATGGAATAGCATTGAGGGAGGCCAGCTGCTGTCTCTCCCTGCTGAATTATTGAGCGTAGAGACGACTCTTTGTGTGCTGCACAGAGAAAGCAAGAGTGCGTGTTATGGGCATGCATGTGCAAATGCTCATGTGCATGAATAATGCAGAACTGGGGATCAGACCAGTCAGCCATAGACCTTAGTCAGGATAATGCCATTTTTAATTTCCAACGGGAATAAAAGTGAGGCTGTGAGGGTTGGAAGTACAGTGTGTTCAATGGATTGAACTTTTATCTATCAGCATGGCAATTGTTCAGCTTGAGAAACATTTTTCAAGTTCATTGGACAAAATCTCCATAAAACAATTTGAGTTTTGAAAGTTATTCGATCTTTATAGAGTGCAAGCCATTGTACATTTTTCACAGCCTCGTTTTCATCGGTGTGAAATTCAATATGCCGTCCACCCTGACAGATCTTCAGATATCATGCAAGTGTGTATAAGTCAGGGTTAGTTGCGTTCTTCTTTGCCTAAATTTTGCCATTGCCGTTAATTTGTCAAGTGTAGTGTTTTTGTCACGATAACAAAATTTCAGTTATCAAAAACAATACCAGTAAATTTCACAAGTTTAAACCCAAATGGATACCACAGCAAAAATAATAAACACACTCGATTATAAACATTAAATATTAACAAATTAAATAAAACTTGTATAGAACCTTTAAATATTTAAACATTTAAACAAATATCGCTTGAAATATTTTAACTATTAATCACGTAAACGGCTAATAATAAAATTGTAAAGAACAAAGTCAATTGAAAGCAATAGAGTAAATATTTTTCTCATAAATACGTTTTTCACATTATTATTACAAGTAAACGGTCAAAACTATTTTCAAGCATTAGAAGTAATAAATCAAGATAATAAAAATACAATGTTCTTTATATACAATGTAATTGATTATGAACTATCGACATAAAACTAAAATTGGCTAATTATATTATTTAAAAAAATCAATAAATAATATTAATATACACTTATATTACACTTATATATAATAATTAAATTAGGTTACACTTTATTTTAAGAAGTACATTTAACATAAGGTTCATCAAATAAAGTGTTTATATAACTATATATGACTATATTATAAACTATATTAATTACAGCAAAACTTATAACAAATATTGCATTTTACAAAAATGACAGAAACGGGGATCTAAAACATAGAGCATTCACAGATGCATGTATTAGACTATAATGATGATCGGTGTATTAACTAGCCTGCAAGTCTTGCTAGCCAATCTTTCTGGAGATTACTAGTTGTTGTTGTTGTTGTTGTTGTTGTTGTTGTTGTTGTTGTTGTTGTTGTTGTTGTTGTTGTTGTTGTTGTTACTGTTACTGTTACTGTTACCGGCACACACCAGTTTTTTGGCAGCTGACTTAACTTTGTATATTCAGCACTCGGGTTTTGAATTGACTTGGTACTGTAGACTGACTAGTATTTATTTATCGTACATATTGACTTGACACTAAATACTGTATACAGTTTGTGTCATGAGTCTGGAATAATGGGTTTAAATGATCAATATTCTAATGTATCTGTATAGTTTCAGTTCAGTGGCTAATTGAATTGCCTCGGTATCATTATTTGGGAGTAAATTATTGCTGCTGTTGAATCACATAGACAGCCTAGTTACATAGTACCTGTTACTTTTCTTTGCACAGTCAAGAAGAAACAATCACAATCATTTGTGATTAATGAACATGGATTTAAAAAATATATAACTGTATAAAGATTTCATTCTTGTAATCAATGGACAATAAGATGAGAAATGTCTTTAGATTTGAGGATTGGACTCGGTCAGTATGCGCCCCCTAGAGGCAGACATGAATGAGTTATCAAGTAGATCTCACAAGACTTGTCAAGAACAAGTGTGGGTTGTTTTTCATTTTAAAATCAACAGAAAAATATATATAAATATTCTGCATAAAAAGTTATTTAGGACCATTAAGATTTGTTTGGATTTTGACATTTTCACAAGAAGAATTTCTTATTATTTGTATCATTGCGGTCATAGTATTTTTGCTGACTTAAGAAAAACATTAAAAATATATATATATAATTTTTCTGTAAAATAGTAAAGCATTTCTGTGATGTCCAGTTGCATGTAGGTGTAAATTATGTTTTATTCTCTTAAGCCTCAATAGTCCTTAAAATAGGCTTTTTTGTATGAAAAGTTTTATGTGTTATTTCTTTTACTTTTGATTCTGGAATGAAGTGTTACCGGTATCTGATCTCTGGCAACTCAAAAAGACGAATGTTCTTCCCCCCTCTCTCTCCCTCTCTCTGTGTCTGTCTCTCTGATGCAAGCGGAGACCTGTGCCTGTGCTTCAGATCTCTGTGCATGCCCTGCGCTGAATGCCTGCGATTGACTGGCTGCAGGACAGGCTGCTAGTGGGACGGGGTAGAGCTGGCATTATGTAGCACCCCCTGCCTGCACTCGGTGACACCACACTTTACCCTGGATCCAGGAACACACGCTCCCATTCGTCTAATCTCTGCTCACTGGGCCTATAACTGCATGAACACAAAGCACACAGCATGAGTTGACTAACGTTGGGTCAGAGGTCATGTTATTTTGGACAATCCCTGAAACACTTGTGGGTATATGGTGAACATGACGGATGGGTAAAGTCCGCTATGTGAGGGAAGCTGATGGGGCTGTCACCATGGAAACCAGTCTGATGTCCTGTGGTTGACCCTATTTTGACCTTTAGGTTCAGTAGGGGCCTTCCATGAGTGTAAATCCATGTACACTTTATTCTACGTTTGATCCATTTAAAAGTAGTATACACCTTTTTTGCATGTGTAATTTGTGAGTGAGTGAGTGAGTGAGTGAGTGAGTGAGTGAGTGAGTGAGTGAGTGAGTGAGTGAGTGAGTGAGTGAGTGAGTGAGTGAGTGAATGAATGTAGTGGGTCTAACATTGACCTTTTTCTAAAGTCCCTTTGGCGTTTTGTGTGGTACTTTGGGTAGTAACTAACTTTTATTAATTAACTTTTTATTTTTTATATAGGAAGTACTTTTTAATTTCACCACACTCTTAAAAATAAAGGTTCTTTGTTGGCATCTATGGTTCCATGAAGAACCTTTAAAATCCATGGAACCTTTTCATTTCACAATAGTGGAAAATGGTTCTTCAGATTATTGGTATGTTCTTCACACAAAGAAACAATCTTTGTTTTAAAAACTATTGAAAGGTTCTTTTAGGAAACCTAAATGGTTCTTCTGTGGCATTGCTGCGAAAATCCTCTGTTTGGAACCTTTATTTTTAAGAGTTAACGGAGTACATTTATTTAAAAAAGAAAAACCTTCAAGAGGTTGTTGAATGGCTTGGTTTTAGTGGCTGTTCCTGTTGGCTGCTGTCATGTTATTGATGGGCTGCAAGACAGGCCATAACTTTTGGGAAATAGGATGTATATATCAGTAAAAAGATGATGTCATTCTAATTTTGCATGGAATCTGATGTATTGTTGATAGAAATGAACATTTGTGTGGTCTGTGTTTAAACTGTAGCAGTCCATACTGAATCTTCTCATGAACATGACCACGAATCAAACTCACTCAGAATTCAGGCCATTTCTTTCCCTTAAAAAAAAAAAAAATGTCCCAATATGTGTCTATTTCTAATGGTGTCTCAAGAGAAGACACAATTTACTGTTATTCCTTTTACTTGTGCCACAGAAACTTTATGCACACTTGTATTAATCTCCATTGCATTCCAAAGGCCCTGACAATACTTCAAGCAAGATCGAAGAACGATAATCTGATGACGTTTCAGACAGAATCAGGCTAAACCGAAGTTCGTTGGGAGTTCATTTCATGAGTTCAAAACAACTGTCAAGTGAACTTTCTGTAAAAGTTTGCTCTGGCAGGTAAAAACTTTCAAACTACCAATTGGTCCGTGACGATTACGTAAATAGGTGTGGCTCTGCCTTCTTTAATATGGAAATCTTCTACGGTTCATTTCTTTTGTTTAGTCTGTCGAGGTCAGATACGAGTAAAAACATGAAGATTGAAGTTGTAATTCTGATTGAAACTGACACTGACACTTTTTTCATGTTTAATACTGTAAAGCTGCTTGCTTTAAAGCAAAACGTACAATATAAATAAACGTGACTTGACTGGAGTTCATGCAAATTCTCATATCGTCGTTGCTACGATCAGATGCTTTCTAAACTGCTGTTTTCTCACTGCTCTAATTTTTTGGTGTTTTCGTTATTAAGTAGAAAGCGTATAGCAGATTTTTACATATTCATTAATTTTACACCAAACTCGGTTGCCAAATGTAGTTGGGACCACACCAAAAAACCTGAATACGTCGTTAAAAAGCTCAGCATAATTTGACCCAAATCCGGACCCTTTTAGACAGTGCTGTTGCAGCATTGATTGTAAATTGTTTGTTTATCCAGATCTGAATCTGGAGTGAGTGAGACCCCGAGACTTCACACACAAATCTGTCTCTGTTATCTGCGCTATAATGAAGCAGCAGGTCTGATAAACTGTAACGCCATTGTTAAATTGCAATGCCGCAGAGTAGCCGAGATTGCAAACAGAATGCAATATCTGAACCTAACACAAAGTACTGTGGGGTGTTGGTGCCATAACTCAGTTCAGTCCTTGTGGTTTGCAGTATTGAGTTGTAGGAAACTGGTACCTGTGAAGTGTTTCCCAAATCCCACAGAGACACTGAACGATCTTACTTCCAGCGCTACCTTCATACAGAAAATTGCTATGCACAGCTCTCTTAAAATATCAGAGGAGGAATAGGAAAGTGAAAAAGTTGAATACAAGAGCCAGACAATCAATAGTAATGGGCCATTCTTATGCTTCATTGACAGTGGTTTTCAAAACTGCAACTGCCTGTTTATTGGAAAAAAGGAGCTAACTGTATTTCCATCTAGCCTACTTCATGGATAACTGATGATCCTCATGACTCCTGCGTAATGTACTCCAGACAATGCCGCTGTGCTCCGTCTAGCGAGAAAAAACAAGATGTAGAAATGTTCCCTATCATGAGTTCTACTTTCAACCAACATTTCAATCGTTCTAAAGCTCTGCAGGGAAACTTTCTTTTGGAAAGAACTTTTAGAGAACAAAAGTTATTTTTCATTGTTCACCGTCTTCGTGCTTTCCTCTCAATAACAAAATAAACAAAAATGACAGCGGTGAGAAAACAGCAGGTAAGAAAGCATCTGATGCAATGTAGAAATGTGGAAATGTTTGCATAAGCTCTGCGATTCACCGGCACACCAGTCGTGTCAAGTCACATTTATTTATAAAGAACTTTATGAAGTAAAGCAAGCAGTTTTACAGTATTAAAAGTGAAAAACAGTTTCAGTGTCTCTATCAATTAGAATTAAAATTCAATACTTTGAAGCAGCTCTCTAGCGTGTTCATGTTTTTACTCGTGGACTTCTGATATTGATGCCAAAGAACCAAAGAAATTAACCAGAGACGATGTCCACATCAGAGTCACAGCTACCTTTTACGTAATCGCCAAGGACCAATGGTAGTTCAAAGGTGTTTACCAGCCACATCAAACTTTTCTGGAAAGTTCGCTTTAGCAAGCTGTTTTTAACCAAACGAACATTGTTTTGACCTGATTTTTTTTTTAAATAACGTCATACAAGTTTGTTCTTCAATTGTGCTTGACGTGAATCAGGGCCTTAAAGCTACACTGTAGGATTTACTCCCATCTATAGGACTACCAACTGAATATTACTTTCTAGCCCCTCCCATTCCGAGGGCGTTTTCTCCTACGGTGGCCGTATTATCTGCCGGCAGTCGTGAGTAATCTCCCCCTCGCATTCATCACGGTGCCACTGAGTGTAAAAGTGCGAAAGGCGAAGCTTGAATTTCCAGGTGTGTCCCTCTTTGGCTAATGTATTTTCAAGATGGAGGCGCAACATGGCTGCCACCATTCGAGTAGCTCACCCGTATGTATTCTTAATGGCAGATTCTACGCTTACGAGAATACTTGATTAGTTGGTGAAAGTAATTACACACGAATGAGCACATATAATTTTGAAAGAACAAAGTGTTTTTTTTTGCTAAGAATCAACTTAAAAAATGACACAGTGTAGCTTTAACAGGACTGTGCTCGAGGATCTGCCCAATCTTTCAACAGGCCTGCTTGCTAGTGCTCGGATGCAGAGCAGGAAATTGCTGGTCTGTGCTCATGCTCTCTGTCCTTTCCACATAAACGGCGGCACTGAAAATTAATCAGGCTGTCTTTTCAAGAAAGGAGCCTCAAGTGAAATGATTGTAACCTTATAAAGGGGACCTATTATGCCCCTTTTTACAAGATGTGATATAAGTCTCAGGCTTCCCCCGAATATGTCTGTGAGGTTTCAGCTCAAAATACCCCATAGATCATTTATTATAGCATGTTGAGTTAAAGCAAAAACATTTTTTCTTGTGCCTTGGCCCTTGGATACTCTGCCAAAAACTAACATTTTAAAGCAATATCAGTTTAAACTTCTGATATATAGTTTTCTGAGCGCACACATAACCACACAGAAAGCAGGATGTCAAACGGAGTGTCCCGTGAGAATTAAAGGTGGGGTAAGTCGTTTT
Source organism: Phoxinus phoxinus (assembly GCF_949152265.1). Classification (NCBI taxonomy): domain Eukaryota; kingdom Metazoa; phylum Chordata; class Actinopteri; order Cypriniformes; family Leuciscidae; genus Phoxinus; species Phoxinus phoxinus. The sequence goes on from NC_136889.1 coordinate 28,669,213, forward strand.
TGAAATACGCTGTTGGCAAATCTTGATATTTGAAATCAACCCAACACAACAACTTCATTCTCAGAGCAATAAGTGCCACAAAAGTGACGACACACAAACAAAGGCCGCTTGGCCTCGTGTTTTACCAGAGTAAACACAGTAAACAAAACAAACTTACCTAGCAACAAAGAACCACGCTAAAATCTACTGAGAAAAGTAAACACTCCTGATCCCACCTTTAAACTAAGTTCTCTTTTATATCTTATTGTGCTCAAATACACACAAGGTTATGTCAAAAACACACAAAGCTCACATAAACACAGTCGGTTATGTCTGTGAACGTAAACAGCAAGTAAAGAAATCGCATGTGTATATTAGATCTGGGTATTAAAGTGACAGTAGAGTAATATACAGTACCTACTGCTGTATATGCTGTTAATATAAATCCAAAAACAAAACAAAATCACTCACTGCTCTTGATTGACTAACCAGTAGCTTTAATAAGAATACATTTCTTAATTGAATTCTGCTGTTAAATGCTCTGGCGAACAGATAAACATGGCGGACTGTGTACAGCTCACTGAACCGTAGGCTGCACTTTCCTGAACGGCTCATTTTGAGACACGGTTTCAGATTTATGGTTGAACTGGGGAAGTGGATTGTTGTGCACACTGCGGACACAAGTTTGTTAAAAAATAATATAAAAGTGAATTTGCATTTAAATGAAAGTTAAATAGTTAAAGTATCTCAGACATATTGAGTAGAAAGTTTAGAAACCGTAACATTTATTTGCTATGATGCCTCTTATTATGGCATGTCTGGTGACCCTGATCATCTCATATGGATTTCTGAACAATTACCAATTGAAAGTAATCCATCTTAACTTGCAAGTGTCACTTGTAAGTGAACCACAATTTATGAGGACAAGTGATGTCCTGCAGGCATGCATTTTTAAGTTACTAGAGACTGTTTTGAATTTCCTAACACTTTAAAGATTGTTCAGCATATTGCATTATGTGTAGCCCATTTTTCACCTCATTGGTGCAAATGTAATTCGTAATAGTACATTTATGTTGTGGACGTGGCTGATTAATACCATATAATATATGTGTTGGAGTAAGCTAATTAGCAAAGTGGTTCAAACTGCTGTTCAGCTCTCTCAGCTCAAGTGGGTCAATGCCCAACGTACTGTTGTCTGATCAGCTGAATCAACTCTTTCTGGATTTTCTTTCCTCTAAAAACATTATTAGTTCAGTGTTAATTTAATATATTAACTCCCCTATACATTAATATATAATGTATATTATTATATAACTTCCTAAATTAAAATAGTTTAAAGGGGAATTATGTTTTTTTTCTCCTTTCCTATAGTGTGTCATATAACTGTTTGTGCATTTAAAAGATCTGCAAAGCACAAAGTCCATGCCAAACGGAGTGAATCTCTCTAACAGAAAACACCTGCTATAAATGCCTTGTCTGTAGTCCTGCCATTATTTTCAGTGATTTACTGCAAGTTTATCACGCTGTCAAAACTACATTTACGGTGACATTTTAAACCCTATTCCTCACCACTTTAACCACAACCTTTTGTTGCAAAGGTGGTTTGGGTCGATCAGCTTGTTCTTCTTGACTGTCATTATCGAACTCGGGGCTCGAACTGAAACAGCAAAACTGACGCCACAGTTAGTGTAGGTACAGTAGTATTTACAGCACCTCATGAAGCCTCCGGGCCTGATACTTGGCAGTTATGGTAATGGACGTTACAAACCCGACGCACGGTCGAAGCGGGAGACCAAGTACAACAGACTTGGGCTGGCTGGGAGTGGCGAAAGGCGGGTTTTAAAGAGACCAATTAAAACAGAGCGTTCATACAGAGGGTGAAAACAGGTGCTGCAATAGTGTAAATCAGAATAAAATGAACAGGTTTTTTTAAACTCTAAATCTTTTAAACATATTCTAGAACAGTGTTTCCCAACCTTTGTCCTGGAGTACCCCCAACTCTGATCAAACGCACTTGATTCAACTCATCAGCTCATTAGTAGAGACTTCAAGACCTGAAATGGTGTGTAAAAAATGTGTCCTGTTGGGGGGTACTCCTAGCCTGGCTAACGCCAGACCCAATTCTCGTTGAGACTTGGGTCTGGGAACCACATGTTCATTTTCTCGTATTTGAGGCGTGGTTTACGAATGCCCGGCGCCGTTTATTGGGTGCTAAGAATGTCTATCAAATGCGCCTGTACGTAGCTCATAGCCAATCGTTTCCATTATACCAGATGACGTATGTAGAGCGAAAGAAATTAGACTAGAAAGAAGACGATGGGTAAGATATTTTTTTGTAAACAATGACGTTCAGCGACTATTGCCGTTTGTGCAAGATAAACATGAGGGTCGAAGGTATATATGGATATAAACAAACTGCTTAGTTGTGTCGCATATATGTCGTCATCGTCTTGCTGCTACCCTCCCCGTTCTGTGATTGGTTCCCTAGATGAGGCGAAAATCTGGTCCATGGTATCCAGACTGCCTTTCAGCGTGAATAAAATCGCGCTGCGCAAAGGCAGTATGGGGAAACCCAGGCTAGGGTACTCCGGGACCAGGGTTGGGATCCACTGTTCTAGTAGAGTTATGAACCTGTAAATGAGCATAATAGGCACTTTCATTATTCTTACATATACTTTCATAAAAATTAAAAAAAACTTCATCAACGCCCTTTTCTGTATTTTCATTGATAAGATTAACAGCAAATGCTACTTGTCTTAGCAGAAGTGGCCTTTGGAAAGCTCACATACTTTGCATCTCGAACCCAGAATCAAGTGTTATTTAAGTACCGTAGTTAAACCTGGAGAACAAACTTGAATAAATCAGTGTAGTATATAAGTCGATTATTTCCATTATGGCAGTATCTCCTTTGTTTAAAGAACTAGGGACAAAATGTGGAGCAAAAAATCCCCTAGGCCAGCTGTGAATTCCTGCGTTGATGTTTTTGTGTTAGCTATATTTGTCATATAAAATAGCATGATCTATTCTAATCTAGTTATGCGTTTAGTTTGAGTTTAGCGCTTCTGCAGTGACCTTCAGCCGTCAGATATCTGTATTTACTCTCTCAGGGGTGAGAGTTGCTAAAATTGTCTTTTTAGAGTGGGGAAAAAAGGAATAAAAATCCCCAAATCAGTTATTCAGTCGTGGACACACTTCATGCAGCTTGATACAGTGGTCCATCACAAGTCTACAGGAGAGCTCATCAATTCAAACAATGATCTGCCAAAAATTTCAAATGTATTCTTGCAGTGATATATTTTGTATTGTTAGAAATATATATGCTCATAAGATTGAAAAAAACTTGAAAAATGAGCTTTAGGTGTCAGCTATTGCCCCTTAATAGAATTCAAATCAAGTGTGAAGCAGCCTAGACAAAACCTTTCATGCCCAGTTTGATATGGGGACCAATAAAGAGGTATGTGAGCTCTGAATATGTCTCCTGTTTCTCTGGCTGGAGATGACTGCTTAAAAGCTTTTCACAGCTGTTTCTTTCTCTTGTTTGCCACACCACCCACATCCTTTCTTTCATTCAGACGACTGTCTGAGGAGGTTCTCCTCTCCATGCTCATGGCATCTCTGCACATAGAGTTCGGTGTGGTGTAAACACACGTCCTGCTGAGCGCCCTTTTATGATACCATAGAATTTCAGATGATATTCTGAAAAAATATGGAGAAATTACAATTAAATTGTACTTTTAAATTTTTTTTGATACCACAGTAAAAAAAAAAAAACACAATAAAAATATGGAAGAACACTTTTCCCCAAAAAAGTTGTCAGCCAGCATTTTTTATTTTTTTTTCACAAAAGTTTCATGGCCCCCTGAACAATTTGTTGAGTATCTGAACATGTAAAATATCAAAAGAAATAACCAAGCCTCTATCTTTAAAAAAGAAAAAAAAATGTATTCTAGCTTCATGCATTATTTTTTAAATCAACACATTTTGAAAATAGCAACATTTTGAGCTAAAAGCTGAGAAAATCACGTGTGTCAGGACTACATCCAACGATGATCAAAACATAGATGGAGTAGATCGAGTCCATAACACCTCCAAAGCTTCACAGTCCACAAAGCTCATCCGGTCGATATTTCATTCAGTAACATCAGACAGTTTTTTTTTTAACATGCATCTGCTTACATTTGCTATCGCTTGTTTCTGCTGCTTTTTTTCTTTTTCTTTTTTGCCTATGTTTTGATCCAGAGATTCTGTACTCTTAAGATGTATAATAGCGCTCTCTACCATATAACAGTGGAAACACAGAAAGCCGGACAATTCCGTTAATGGCATGGATAAATGTATATAAAAAAACATTATCATATGTTGACAATATGTCTACATTGAGATCGTGGATTACAGAGACTGTTATAGTTTTGTTCTGAAGTGCCAGTGCGTTTGACACCCGCACTACTAATGTTGGGTAAGACTGCGTCTCTTGAGTGTCTCTGAAGGTGACAGCAGGGACACAGTGTGCCCGGAGCTTATTAGCCCACACAAACACACACACACACACACACACCACATTTGCTTTTGTCAGCGTCAACCGCCACACATGCTAGCTGAGCGTATATTCCCACTCTGACTAGTTTCAGAGCCGGTACAAAAATAACTGGTGTTTACCTTGTCGACTAATGCACACGCTTGACCCTCCATGTGACGAAATTCAATGTTATTTAAACAATATGGTTGCTATGCAGTTGCTTGGGTGTTCTGGGGCTGTGTCTGAAATCACATGCTATATACACTTAACTAGTGCACTGTTCGCGGGGACAGACATTTGTAGTGGTATCCGAAACCATAGTGGACATTATTGAGTGCAGTCATTACATCCCATAATATACCTCAATAACGAGTATACGACTGATGTACACTGAACGTGTCGCTGCTACAGAATATATACACTGTGAGCATCACGATTAATCATTTATCGCTCGTTTTCATTAACTTACGACCATTAAGCCTTCGAAATCTTCTAAACTGTTTAGTATCACCCACCAGGTAAAATTTAGATAAGTAATCTCACACCTCTCCTCAACCCACAAGTTGAGGTAGCATTCATGTCCACAGCAAAAGTGGTGCAGATTTATTAGTAAACAATAGTGTGCTATGCAGTCAGCTTTTAAATAAACCCTGACAGGGTGATCAGGATTGGCTGAATTATTAAAATGCTACTTAACCCTTAAAGACCAAGAACATTTTTGGAGTACCTGACTGTTCTTTTCTTTGTTTTTCTAACCCATTATAGCAGGCCGTATCAAGTGCCATACATCATTTTAAACAGGAGAACTTGAAGTTTCCATTCTAGCTCATTTAAATTCCCAATTTTACATTCATTTTGTCTTGGAATGGATGAATTTACAAGATTTAAGAAAAATGGTAGCACATTTTTAGTGATTTTTACTCAACTCAAACAAATCCTCCTGAAGTTTGGATTTTTTTCCTTTAGAAATTTCTACTTGGATATTCTAGATATCCAGATGACATGTTGACTACATGTAACAATCCCTAAGCAAGTTATAGCCATTTATTACAACATTATTATAGGCGATTTTCAGTGAAAAGCTGGTGTTTTTTTCAATTTACTGACAATGTAGATGTGTCCAAAAAAGTTCAGGAAGTAAAATAAATAGAAAACATTGTAATAGAACACTGAAGCAAAGGTGACACACACACACACACACACACACACACACACACACACACACACACACACACACACACACACACACACACACACACACATATATATATATATATAAACCAATCTGGGCATGAGGATGGGACTAAGCATCAACAATCATTCCTGTTTGGCTCAGAGAAAGAAACCGCATGGGTTTCTATGACGAATCAATGCTGATCAAAACCTGATGATGCAATCACATTCACTATGGAGCCTTTAATGTCCACGCGACCACATAAAAGCCGTGAATCTCCTCTTTACGGGACTTTTTAAAGCATACAGATTGGATTAGTGGTTCAAAAGTTATTAAAAATGTTAGAACAATAGTTATTTTTAGCCGGCGGCGGCTGTATAGGGTCTTTAAGGGTTAATAAATGGACGTGAAATACTGATTCAAATAGACTTAATACTAACACATATTGGTGTGGATGCAGCATCATGCAAAAGTCAGAAGTTACCTTATCCATGGGCGTGTTTTTCACCCAGTAGTTTATTCTGCAACCTACAAGCATCCGGTAATAGGGAAGTTACGAAGATAAAGTGAGTAGCATGTGATTTCAACATGGCGGCCACCATGAGGGTGGACCACCCTCGTGCAGGATTAAACAGCTTTTATCAGGTCAATGATTTGACTAGAATATATACTTTATATGAGTGCATTATCAACATTACCATTTATTTATTAAGATAAAGTGAGTAGTATTTGGATGGTCATGTGATTTCAACAGTTGATTTCAAATTATTTGGCTATATTATTTGAGAAAGAGTGATACGAATGACAACTAGCACAGTGTAATTATACAAAAAAGTTTGACCGATATTTGCAGAATGTTGAAATTGGCGATTCAGAAATGGTATTTCAAAGACGTGCAAAAATTCGGTGAAGGGGTTTAAGTAGCAGTAGCAATGCTAGCATTAGCGAACACCGCTAATAAGAAATATAATTTTCTGTTTTTGATTACTGATGCTGCGGTGAATATGGAGGCATGTATCATGTGTTATCAGCTTGTATCATGTTGCCACAGAGGAAGAGTGGGAAGTATGTGTGGGACGCTGCATAAATGTGTGTTAGCATGAAGTGAAAATGGCTGGAATTGGATGTATGTTACGGTGTGTTTGTACACATATGGTGTGTGGTGGGCCTGATTGTCTGCGCTATGGTCAGGTTGTTTTAATCCGTTCTCTCTTCCCCACAACACACTGATGGGAACCACCCCAGACAGAGGTAACAATAAATCGGCAGAAAGCTGAACTCTGGCATGCTATTTGTGTGTGTACGTACAGTATTTGTGTTTGTTCTTTCACACTTGAGGGTCCTAATGAGTACATTTTCTGTGTCTTTCTATGTCAAAAACAGGTAGAAAACTGTGTTCACACCACTGTGGAGTCACCTTCGCACATGCTCATACAATGTGAACCAGTTTACTGCAGAAATGACAAATACAGTGTGATCTTGCGATTTGTGAAGCCAAATCAGTGGTTTACTGTGTTGTTGTTCAATATACGCATATCAGAGCTGGTTACCTAGACAACATTGTTGAGCATCATAGGCACCATTATCACATGCTGTGAGGCATGCACCTACGATGTTAAGAGCAGTTTAGATGGTCAACGCTCTTGATTTGAACATTTGAACACACATGTGATTATGAAAATGTGCATAACCCCTTGATTCAAATGTTCAAATGCATCTCCGATGACCAAAATGTTGTTTAGGTAGAAAACCCTCTTAAGTTGAGCATATGCACATTCATATGATGTCTAAAAATGCTATTTAGGGAGGAAATCTACTTTGGTCAAACATTTGGCTTCAAATATGGTGCTCAAAAATGTTTAAGCTAGACAATCCACTTGATTTAAACATTGTGAGAGATCCATGATGGCGGCCCCCTTGATTTGATTGTTTGACCATGCCAAAAAATGCTGTCTAGGTAGGCAGCTCACTTGGTTTTGAAACAGCCTATCTCATGTGCTGTTCTATAAGCGACTTATGAAATGTCTGCTTTAATGATCTTTTCATGTTGTTATCTCTTTTGCTTGTGTCTTGTATGACTCTGCATCACTTGCATGATTGTACTGTGCAGTGTCAGTGTTAGCATGCTAGTTCCCTTGTATCCCGCTTCTCTGTTCAGACTCTGTGGAGCTCAGCTCTTTAACAGGACTCAGATGCACTATATGGTGCTCCACAGAAGCATTGCTGACTCGCTTTCCTCTGTTTCTCTCTGGGCACCTACAGAAGATCTCTCAGGACAGGGAGAAGTTTGCAGACGAGGACAGCATTTTCTACACACTGGGGGAGTGTGGACTCATCTCTTTCTCCGACTACATCTTCCTCACAACCGTCCTCTCCAGTAAGTCTCCGAGTCTCTGTCTGTATCACTTTTTGTTTTGCTAATACTGGCCAAACACCTGAAAAATGTTAAGCCTGATTTTGGGCCCGATTCGAGACTTGTCGCAACTAACTCAGGGTTTCCGCGGAGTCATAAAAAGTCATAAAATGTCATAAATTTAATAATAAGAATTTTAGGCCATAAAAAGTCATAGAAACGTCCAGATTTTCTGTACAAGGTCATAAATTACATTTAGCCACGTCTTAAATTCATATGCTCGTTCATTCATTGGTTCTACCATTGCATTTTCCCCCCGAAAATGCGCTGGCGGCATAATGTTAAAAGCGGAACGAAAAAACTCATTTGAACCGCGCGCCACACGGACCATATATCCGCTTGGCTCAGTACACAGCAGCGCGACGAGCTCACTAGAGCAGACGCGTTTACTCTGATCGGTCTCAGTCACGAGATCCAGTGAGAAGCGCTTGAATTCAGCGAAGAACACACATGTCTCAGTGATTTAAACTAGTTTAAAGGCAGATGAAGCGGCGCTGACGAACAGGAGAAACACTTTGAGCAACGATACAGTCAGAAGCTTTTCCGTCTACAAATTCCCATTTGCCATGGATTTACTATAACGTTAGCCTATTAATATTAACTGCACCATGTGGGATATACATATTGAATTGTATTATATTATTATTGTAGACAATGTATTAAAGGACTAATGGAATATAATTACAGTATTTAATAATGTATTTAGGCTACTGTTTTTCATACATTTCATGAAGATATCAAAGTCAACACAAACCTGTTTCAAGACTTGACCCCCCTTTAGCACATGTAGAAACTAAGAAATTAGTTTTCCAAACAAAGATATTTATTTTGTTAAGGACCTAATGTCAAATGTTTGTATGTTCTACCTTAGATTTGTGAAATGTTCCCCTGTTTGGCAAGTGTTTGTCATGATATGTTCTGACAATAAAGAGTACCGGTAGTCTAAAACGACAATTAACGCTCTACAACTTTCACTTAGGAGCAAAAATATGCCTTTAAACTTGAAAGAAATAAAGATTTGACATTTATCGTGATAATTATCTATATCGACTAATATAAAAGTTATTTTTCGTAATTCGTGTAGGTCATAAATTTAAATCATAATGGTCATAAAAAGGTCTTAAAAAGTCTTAAATTTGATTGACTAAACCCTGCAGAAACCCTGCCAACTTTTTGTCCAAAAAATCCTCAGTTGTGTGGTGTCATTAATATAATTTTACTGCTCCCGATTGAGTCAGAGCCTCCCCGATATTTATGACTCTTGATCGGGCAGCCTTCGACGGGATACCCACAATAGCCAATGAGAGCGAGCAAGCTTCACCAATTGGATGTTGCGTGCTTCTATAGCTGAAACATGGCAGCCACAAACATGAGAAATTGAGAAAGAAGATCGACTTACATATGTAGCAACAGTACGAGTGCCTTTATAATGTGTAGTGCAAGAACTATCACAACAGGGCCAACAAGGAAAAGGCATGGGCCCATTTTGTAATGGAATTGGATGATTGTTTCATCCAATGATCCGATAAACAATTATCCTCCTTATTTGTTTCTCTTCTGAAGTCACGTTTGATCAAACTAGTTTTCTGTGAGATCTCGTGCCTGTGGAACTGCAACTGTGAAATCGTTTCTACAATCGGCAGGTGTGTGGTCTCTCGGTCTGGACAAATCATCTAGTGTGTGTGTCAATCCGTTGAAACTGCCCTTGTGTCTATGGTTGCCCACGGTTTTAAAATCGGTTAAGATTTAGTGTGTCCCAGGCCTAACCAATACAATGTTTTTGGACTTAATACTGACACCTATTGGTGTGGATGCATCTTTACACATTTAAGCAAAAGTGTCCACTTACTGATTTTACTATACAAGTATTCACGAGCGTATTTGTCACCTAGTAGTTCATTCCGCAACTAGAAGTGTCCAATAATAGGGGGGTTATGAAGATAAAGTGAGCAGAATTTGATTGGTCATTGTGATTTCAACATGGCAGCCACCATGAGGATGGACCACCCTTATGTAGGATTACACAGCTTTTATCAGGCCACTGATATACTGAAATCTTCACCTGACGTGAGTGGAGATCATGGAGTGGAGTGATATTTTGGTCAAAATTACTTTAATATTTTATTTAGTGTTGTAATGACATTTTAAGGCTATAGGAAGAAGCAGGCGGGAACCGGTGAATGTTAAACATAACTTTAATCACAAAATAAACAAACAACAAAAAGAAAGTTAAGTGGCAGCCCCTTACGGATGACTGCCGCTAAACTAAAACAAAACAACATAAATGTCCCAGATCTGGTCTCATATCGTCCTTCACTGTCGTCACTCCTCTTATCCTTCCTGAGTTCCTCCATGAGACTGGAGACCGGTGTCGCACGCAGGTGACACTCATTAACGCTCACTCCACCGGCCCTGCTCCGTTCCCACCGGCTCTCGGCCCCGCCCGGCTTGCCACAAGTGGAAAAATTATTGATAATTATATTTTTAACCAATAAAGGTGCAGTAAGCAATTTCTGGTAAACACAGTTGGTATTTGAAATCACCAAAACGAACACGCCCCTACCCAAAATTTACACACCCCTATCTTGATGCCTCCACCCCCACATTCACATACACAGGCAATGACTATGGTGAAATATGCTGTGCCTGCCGCCTGATGTCATTGAGAAGTGAATGCAATTTGTGTTACTGTAATTCAGGACGAATCTTGTTATTTAGCTCCTCTACTCCTTCGATGGCAAAGTCATCCTAAAAAACAAACACTGTTTTCATGAGCAGCTCCCTACATATCACGATAATCCAAGTAGGCTAACTAATATATTACAAATGTGACAAGATTAAAGGGTCAAAGCAATCACTAAAAGGGGAAACAAAACCTACCTCTTGCCTGATCATAACCCTTCTTTTTATAGTTATATTCCCCTGGCCTTTTCCTCTTTTGCATTTTCTCCACCATCTCTCTCTTTCTATACTTGTTCCTCCCCCATCATGACTGTATGCGCCACTTACTGCTGATTGGCTACAAGTGTATTTTGGTGCTCGGTCCGATTCACTATTCAACAGCCTTTTTTTAATCGCTTACTTCACCTTTTAAGAAATGCAGAAATAGCCATTATGTGTAAGTAAAAGTACACGATGTCATACCTTTGGGTTGTAAATCCTCTGTTTCTTCCCTCTGCAGCTCCTCAGAGGAACTTTGAAATTGCTTTCAAGATGTTTGACTTGAATGGAGACGGAGAAGTCGACCTTGAGGAGTTTGAGCAAGTAAGTGAACACAAAATTGACAAAAGTCAGACCAAATCCGATTTTTGTGCATATCCTTTTGGAATCCAGTGTTACCAGTGTGTTTTTTTTTTTTTTTTACAAATCTGTGTCCACCTACATCCATATGTGGTTTGAAATCCTATTCGTATCACATTTCTGGAAATTTGTTTTAGTCTGACCACTCTGATCGTATTTCGCATAGCTTTACATCCTTTGTCACTTTTCCACGTCACATAAACCTGTTAGACATTGTAGGAAACTTGCAGAAAGTCGTTGCAGAAACAAGGTCGTGTTGTGAAGTTAAGTAGGCTTCTCAAAATGGCGGAAAAACTAAATTCGAATTTTATACTTAAATTATACTAATATGAGAATTATGTTCGAATTTAACAGGCATAATTTTATTCAGATTGAAAAAGCTTTTGGCTGGTCCCGTGAGGCCACGGGTAAAATATTAATGAACGCATTAAATTGTTTATTCAAAGCAATGAAATAACTTGACTGTCTGTACAAAAAAAGTGCATAACATTTAAATTAACGTTTATGAATCAAATATGATTTTGTAAATTGTGCAAACAATTTTGAACTAAACGGCATATGAAATATTTCTGCATATTTAATACAAATAGCCGTACTGTTTTGTGTTTAAAAACATGAGATGCAATGGAATGGGGGAAAAAAGTTTCAAGACATGTTTTTTTTTATTGAATTTCTTTTAACTTTACATGGCTTTCTAAACATTCAGTACTTGTGCGAGACGTGAGTGCAAAGGTCAAAGATCTCCGTCGAGTGCGGTTATAGAACGCAATGAAAAAGCAGTGTAGAAAATGCGTTGTGTGAGCGGCCTGGTTACGGTTTTAACATAACCAAGATGTTTTCTATTTCTCCAATGTTTTAAATGAACGTCGCAGCGCATCAAGTGGGTTCGACTGGATAGGCTAAGAAAAACAATAAAACGCAACAACTTTTACGTGATCATCGCATCTTGTGCGCCACTGATATGGCTGCCTAAACACACCGTTTTTGGTGCATTGTTTTGGGATTTTTATTTAAAATTTGATGAATATTTGAAATTTTACATGTAGTTTTCCCACATTTTACAAAACCGAATATTACAAAAGTTTTACCTTTACACCGTGTCCTAACCAGACGCGATGCGATAAGATTCCAGCGACAAATAATTTGTCTGTCCACACTAGACGCGACTACGAGATGCGTCAAAATCAATCAAAACCAACAGCCAATCAGAACGCCACGAGGGCCCGCCCACACGCAAAGTGCACAGCACCAGAGAGTAATCTTGACGGCACTCGCAAGAAAATAGATAGGTATGCTACATAATCAAATTCACAAAATGAGTGTTACTAAAACAATCTTTGTCAAAGAATACACTTGTTTGTTCACAGTTTTCTTGTTTCCATTTGTTTAATTTAAAGATGTGAGGTGAATTATCCATTGTTGCTTTTACAGCTACAAAGCTAGGAGCACTAAATGGTATTCAAAGTCACATTACACGCTTTTAACATTAAATAAAGCACATAAACAGTACCTGGGATTATCATTGCCACACTTTGTGTTTGTTGTTCCAGCGCCACGTCGCAGAAAAACTGAAACCGTTTCTAAAATATAATTCTCCGTGTGGTTAGGACACGGTGTTAGAGGTACAACAGATTGTCACAGGGGTACAACTTTGTACCTCATTTACCCCTAAATGTTCATTGTAGTACTGGAGGTACATATGACTTCTCTAAGGTACTAATATATACCTTTTAGAGGTTGATAAGGTTGACAAAGTTGTTCCTTTAAGTGCACTGCCTCAGTGACAAGCTGTGTTACCCCTAAAGGTTTTTTGCGCATATTTTTCTGACAGTGTAAAGGCCGTTATTTTGGTTGCAGTTTTCAGTTTTATTTTGTTTTCACATTGACCCTCAGGCTACATTTGCCTTTCATTTGCAAAGTCACTATGAGTCATTCACCTGGTAGTATCAGCAGGTCTTTCAGTTTCCCAAAGCATTCTGAGTACATGCAGTACCCGTTGGTAACCTCACTCTATTTGTGCTCAACCGAGCAAATATACTATCCGCATCACAGGGAATACACTTAATGCTCTTGTCTATGGATGGGGACCTCCAGTAATCTGTCCATTGATCTACATCTGAGATCAGCCAAGAGGGTGACATTCAAACCACAACAGATGCAATAGGTCACGGAATTGGATATTGCCTGTTTGTCAGCCCGGGTTTCAAGATGCTTAGTTGGGAAGGGATAAAAAAGGAACCAAAGTAATTTTCTTTTTCATGAAGTTGCTTCACAAAATGTTATTGTCAAAATTTGATTGTGTCATCAAATGGAGCTCGTTATCCTAAATGTAGGCTATTTAAATGTTGCCAATTATTAAAGAATGTGCAGTCGCATATATGTGTTCATCACAGATTTAGAGCTGTTCATTTTTAGGGAACTAATTCTTCTAACTTTCATAACATCAATTACAGTCTTTTAATATGCTAAGGGAATATATCAGTCTAAAACTGCTTGATCTTTAGGAGCATTTCAGCTCTCTTGGAATGGCTGATTTAAGCAGCAGTATTTATGCTGTCATTTATTGATGAATTGATGCTTATGTTTATCTGCTGTCCCAGAACCTCACACACATCACTGCTAAACTCCACACTGCCACAGATCCTAGTTCCTTCTGAACCTCCACACCAGTCCCTCAACAACTGAACATTTACACCGTCGTCCTGAGAAGAGTCCTTGAACTCCTCCCAGTGCTCGTCGTCTTCTTCACCGTTTTCACATTCTTTCTGTGTCCTCCTCCTCATACTCATCATTCTCCTTCTTCTCAATATATTTGTGGAGAAGGAGAAAAAGAAGAGATGATAAGAATAAGGATAAAAAGGAGGGGCTTCCTCTGTATATCCTTGTGCTCATTCTCCTCTTCCATCCTCCTCCTTCCTCTTCCTTCTTTTTACCTTTTTCTCCTTCCACCTGCTTCTCCTTCTAATCGTCCCCATCCTCCTCTTCCTTTCTTCTCCTCTGCCTTGTCCTTCTCCTCCTTTTTCTTCTCCACCTCCTTCTCCTTTTTCTCCTCCTCCTTGCCTTTGATCTCCACCTCCCCCTTTTTTCTTCAACTCCTTTTCATTTTCCTCCTCCTTTTCCTTGTCCTTCTTTTCCACCTCCTCATTTTTCTCCTCCTCCTTGCCTTTGGTGTCTCTACCTCCCCCTTTTTTTCTCCAACTCCATTGTCTTCTCTTTCTTCCCCACCTTCTTTGCCGTCTCCTCCTTCTCCATATTCACTTTCTCCTCCTCCTCCTTGTCCTTCTCCACCTCCCCTTTTTCTCCTTCCATCCTACTTTTCCATCCATTTTCTCCTTCCACCTGCTTCTCCTTCTAATCATCCCCATCCTCCTCCTCCTCTTTCTTTTTTCTCCTCCTCCTCTTTGTCCTTATTCTCCACTTCCTTCTTTTCTCCTCCTTTACCACCCCCTTCTCCTTTTTCTACTCATCCTCCTCATCTTTTGTCCCCTCCTTTTCTCCTCTTCTTCATTTTTCCTCTCATCCTCCTCCTTTTCCACCTATTTCTCCTGCTCCTTGTCATTTGCCTCCTCCTTTCCCTAATTTTTTTCCTCATCCTCGTCCCTCCATCTCCACCTTTCTCATTTTTCTTCTTGTTCTCCTAACCTTCCTCCTCGTTCTTTCTCTCATTCTCCCCCTTCTTTTGTGTCCTTCACATCCTTCTCCTTCCTCTGCTTCTCCATCTCTTTCTGAGTCGGCTGCATCACTCTCTCTCTTCTCTCTACTGATAGTCGGTGTGGTGTGTGTTCTGGTGCGCTCTGGCCATCAGTGTATCATACAGGTGGATGCTGCGCATTGGTGGATAAGGAGATTTCCCTCACTCTAAAGTGTTATGCGAGGAGTGGCAAAAAAAAGTGGCAAGAATTACTCACGTGAATTATTATTTGTTTTTTCACGTGAATTATTATTTGTTTTTTCACGTGAATTATTATTTGTTTTTTCACGTGAATTATTATTTGTTTTTTCACGTGAATTATTATTTGTTTTTTCAGGTTCAGAGTATCATTCGCTCTCAGACCAGTATGGGCATGAGACACCGAGATCGCTCCACCACAGGAAACACTCTGAGAACCGGAGGCTGCAGTTCAGCTCTCACCACATACTTTTTCGGGGCTGACCTGAAGGGCAAACTCACCATCGGCAGTTTCCTGGAGTTCCAGAGGAAATTACAGCACGACGTGCTCAAACTCGAGGTATGGCACAGAAGTCGAGGAAGATGGAGAAGTGCAGATTACATATGAGAGATGACAGGGAAATAAATTGAATTTGAAAGTTGTCAGCCAATGTCACCGATGGAAGCTTAGTCTCCTGCATAAGTTACTTCTGAAAGAAAGAAAGAATACATGATAGAAAGAAAGAAAGAAAACAATACTCACAAGATACCCCAAGGTAGTGATAAAAGGATCTATATATAAAAAAAGAAATGTTGATCTCATTTACCACTACTATATATCACTACTATAACATATTTTCATTATATGAGTCATCTGCCACCCTGCTCTTTAGATATCGGTCATTGGAAAAACCAGGTCAACCATTCTTAGAGGTACTTTTGAGTAAGTACAACCATGGTACATGTCCAAATACACTTGCTTACAGTTGGCAGCAGTGTGGCGTGAGTGACACTGAATGTGATGTAACCTCCTTAGGGTCTGACAGAGTGTCAGTGCTTCAAGCAGCCTCTGTCTCAGATACCTTTAGATCTCTCTCTCTCTCTCTCTCTCTCTCTCTCTCTCTCTCTCTCTCTCTCTCTCTCTCTCTCTCTCTCTCTCTCTCTCTCTCTCTCTCTCTCTCTCTCTCTCTCTCTCTCTCTCTCTCTCTCTCTCTCTCTCGTTATCTGGTCTTTGAGATGTGCTGAGGCTGCAGCTCTCTGTTCTGTCAGATATTCCTCAATCTCTTCTATGTTAACAGGTCCCACCCACAGGACAGCCTCACCTCAGTGGACTGAGCGTTTAAATCCAAGATTACAGAAAGCAGAGATGAGACTTTTCTATCTCACAGTCCTGACAATCGCTAATAATGAAGTGAAAAGTCTTTTGCTGTGTGTGCCTTATGAAAAAAATAACAGCTGCTAAATATTTCTTTAAGTGTGTCGAAATGGGAGCCGATCCAGTGTTGGAAAGTTATATTTCTTATGTTTTCTTACGAGTGTTCACTGTTATCAGTTAAAGAAATTAACAGCAGCATGTTCACATTCATGATGGTAGTGGAGATAATAGCCGAACTTTTATTTAAATGAATGTAATGGTCAAACCCTAATGCATTCCAACCAGAGAGAGATGTTCAACTTTTGCTTTCAGCTACTTTAAATCCTCCGACTCGTGACCTGGCACAGCTGTGCCCACGCTTAAGTATTCAGTCGAACATGAATTGTAAATGATATTGACTAGCTGAACACAAGATTCCCTTCTGTAGCCATTACTCAGCATTCCCCCTGTGTGTGTGTGTGTAGTTTGAGAGGAATGATCCGGTGGACGGCAAGATCACAGAGAAGCAGTTTGGAGGGATGCTGCTGGCCTACAGTGGAGTTCAGTCTCGCAAACTCAAACTGATGCAGAAGAACCTCAAAAGAATGTTCAAGGATGCTCAGGTGGGCGAGACGTGTGTGTGTGTGTGTGTGTGTGTGTGTGTGTGTGTGTGTGTGAGTGAAGTGTCACTGTAAGTAGAGCACGGTGAGTCCTCACTCTCTCCTTCAACTGTCAATGTGTCTGAGTGCCTGTGTCTACGATATTTTCTCTCTTCTTTTTCCTATTCTCTCTTTTTAAAATATACACACGTCCTAACCTGGCATGATGTGACACCTTTTGAGAGAAAGTTCTCTGTCCCTGCTGAGAGAAGAAAGAATTAACAAAATTACAGCCAATTTGAAATTATTTGGTCAAAAATACAGTAATATTGTAAAATATTATTACAATTTAAATTAACTTTTTATTATTTGAATATATTTGAAAATTTTATTTATTTATTTGATTTACAAAGCTGAATTTTCAGCATCTTTACTCCAGTTTTCAGTGTCACATGATCTTCAGAAATCATTCTAATATACTAATAAAATGTTGTATTATTGTGCTGCGTACTATTTTTGTGGGAACTTGGAAATTTAATGCATCCTTGCTGAAGAAAAGTACGAATCTCTTTCATAAAACATTTCTCTGAAATTTTTTTTTTTTTACATTTGTCCAGTTTAAAGCACAGCCAAACACATTCAGACGCTGTGTCTGGGCATTGCGTCATCCATTGTGATGTATTTTTGAACGTCCTGCCATGGTGCCATAGCTTTTAAAGTGAAAAATAACTTCTTCTAGTAACATTTAAAAACATGCTTCCAGCGATTTCCTTGCGAGAAATAAAGTCTGAATTGCGAAATATAAACTCGCCATTAAACAAGGTAACTGTGACTTTTTATCTCACAATTCAGACGTAATTGCTTGCAATTGCGAGTTTATAATTTTCTCAGAATTGTAAGAATTTCAATTGCAAGATAAAAAGTCCAAATTAGCTTTTTAATTTTTTATTCCATGGGGAAACTTCCATAGTTTGGTGTTCGGAAAATTACAGTATGTTTTATGGTACTTTTTTTAATAGTAGAACAACGACCTCCCCACCATTTCAAGGCTCAAGTAAAGTTTGATTCCTCATTATATGATATGAATATGCATCAGAGGTCAGTGGCCCTTTTGACCTGAAGTGCCGTTTTAATTTGCTTATGCCCCAGGGTTCATTTAGACTTTTTTCTTGTTAATCAATGTCTTCAGATGTTCACAGAGGTAAATGGATCAGTCACATGGATAATTTGATATAATTAACCCCATAGACTGATTTTGAGCTCAGAGTTGAATACTTGGTAAAGCGAGTAAGAATGCATTGATACAGTTTAATTGGCTCATCATAATTCTCTGAAATGTTTGTCTTCACTATGATAGTTGTTTCGTCAGGTACATTATCACGTACATTATCACGCTGAAGAGCTTTCTCTCCGTCGAGCTGTTTTGAGTTTGTGTCGCTCAAATGCTCTCATTCTGTAATTTTATGCTCTTATTAAAGGGATATTAAAACAATATGTACAGGCTCTGTGCTCATTGCAAACTCAGCATGTTTTCTAATGTCATTTCACTTTCATTTCACTCTCTCAACGGCCTGTACTAATAACTGAGCTGTATGACCAGATTTGTCATAAAAGAATTCAATGTAATGAATTAGTTTTAGTCGTGGGAGTCATTTTGGCGTTCTCTATTTCTCTCTCGCACACAGGGCATCACGTTTGAGGAAGTGGAGAACTTCTTTACCTTCCTGAAGAACGTCAATGATGTCGACACTGCATTGAGTTTCTACCACATGGCGGGGCGCCTCTATAGATAAAGGTACACACACACACACACACACACACACACACACACACATACATGATCCCTCAGCCAATTCCTTGTAATCCTTTAGTTTGGAAGCGGACAGAAGTTGACTGAAGCAATCAAATGCCGCTTGAGATTTCCAGATTTCCAGAGGGTTCGGTTGTGGTCCTGTTGCTGACTCTGAGTCTACTACAAGACTGACTTTGCAATGCAAAAATTCCCATTTGTAATTTCCATGTTGCATCAGCTCATCCTGGTCTCCTCCCTCTCTCTCATTCTTCCCATTAGCAGAGGCACTCGGCCAGATGTGTCCCATTTCACTGCAGCTGGTGCTCTTCCTTTAATAATCTTCTCTCACCGACTCTTCACATGCACACTAGGGCTGTGCGATATATCGAAAATATCGAAATATCGCAAATTCGCATATCGCGATATGCATATCGTAATGATTTGCGATAAATGAACAAAATAATACAAAGCTATATAGTTTTACGACACAGATCATCTGACATGCGGACGTTAGTTGTGTGTGTGCGTGCGCATAGCGCCCGCGTGCTCACTGCTCTGACGTCTGACCATCAACAAGCCAGCACGCAGTGAGTGACGCGCTCATAGCAAACTAATATGATAAAATGAGCCAGCCTGAGACATCCGCAGCTGCTGCCGACGATTTAGTGCCAAAACGAAGAAGCACCTCAAAGATATGGCAGTTTTTTGGATTTAAAAGAGATGACCACATGCAGACTGAAGTTATATGTAAAACATGTAAATCTCGTGTAGCAACGAAAACGGGAAACACTTCAAATCTGTTCAGTCCCCTCAAAGCAAAGCACAACGATTTGTATCAGCAATGCTCGGCAGAAAAATCTTCAAGCTCAGGTGAATCAACCCTCGTTCACCAACCCAAGCAACAATCCATATCATCAAGCTTCGAAAGCATAACACCATATCCTGTAAGTTCCCGCCGTCATAGTGAGATAACCAAGGCCATTACACGCTATCTGGCAAAGATATGGTTCCGATCGCCACAGTCGGGAAACCAGGGTTTTTCTTGCAAAAACAAAACAAAAAGAGAGCAAAGTAGTAACTCCACTGTTCTCAAGTGTTTTTGTTTACTTGAATGTTCATGTTTTCAGGTTGATGTAGGCCTAACTATATAGTGGAGCAAAGTATTAGTGATATTTTTATTTTCTGTTTGTTTACATTGTTAAAATGTAATTGTAACATTTAAATGTAATGTTAAAATGTAATTTGTGTTAATGCAACATAAAAAAACTGCTGTTGTTCACTTTCAAAAGTTGTAGTGATTTATTTCCCCTAAATAATTTGAAATTTTGGTTATATGATTTCTCTTAATACAATTTTAATTGATTTTAGAAAAATAAATATCGTATCGCATATCGAATTATCGCATTATTTAGCAAGATATCGCATATCGCATTTTTCTTCAATATCGCACAGCCCTAATGCACACATTACCTGGATTTTCAGGCAAAATCAGGCTTTTCATTAAACTGCACACACTAGCGTTTCATCCACCTATTTTTATGCGCATTTTGAGATATTGCATTAAAACAAATGCTGGATGGAAACTCCAAGATGTGCATAAATTCTGAAAATGCGTATAAAAACACATACGCTCAGTCGGGTAAAAATGTATCCAATAATGAAGCATATGCATAAACCTACCATGGAAACACATTAACTGTACTTGATGCGCATCAAAAAAGACATGTGACTGCGAGAGGGGATGGCATAACTGGACTAACCAGCATCTAAAAAGACAAAAAACATATCACCAATTTATTAGGAATTGGCGATTTTGTCTTTTCCATTTATTTTTGTTAAAGATTTATTTTTGGTCATTTTTGCCTTTATTGTGATAGGATAGTAATAGAGTGGACGGGAAGAAAGGTGGGAGATATGTCGGCGCCATTTATTTTTTGAGTGTTACATCTACATATCAAAACCCACCAACAACCATAGAACCAATTATTTTCTGATAATCTGTCACTCTTGGCCTGTTCGTCACAATATGGACGAAAGATCTGTTACAAATTCCGTTTCATCGCAATATTGAATTCTTATCTGACAATTTTCATTTCAAATCTTTTTAAAACCATTTGTTTAAGCATGAGCAATAGTGATGCTGGAGAGAGTAGTCTCCGCCTCAGACGTCTCGGGCTGCTGCTGAACGTCTGATGCATACGGCACACTTTTCTGTAAACACTTCAGGAGTTTCGAAGTCGCGATCTGAATAGTTGAATTCTATAGGATGTCCATTGTGTCGCGTTCTTCAACGGTCCGCCTGGAAACAAACGCCATGATGCTCAAACCCCCTGGTGGAGGAGAACGCCATCGTGTTTAAAACTGTGACAATGAGCGCTTCTCTGAATCAACTAAACGTTGGATTTTCAAAAGAATGTGAGATTCGCGGCTCCATTGTTGCATTACATCTTGCACAATGTTCTCGATTGAATAATTTATAGATGCACACTGTTATTGCAGGGACATCGACTTTATATTTTCGCGCCTCTAAACATGTCGCGGAACAACAAACAAACCGTGATTGGTTATGTTACAGTCAGTCAAACGTTCTCTTAGGCGGTCCTTGGCCAATGAAAGCTGCGAGTCCAGACCTTCTGCAGTCAGTCTGAAGATCTGGCTACGCGAGACTAGCCTTATTGTAGCAAACACCATTAATGTTGGCATGAAGCAAAAGCTGAAGTTGCTAACATATCATAATATTTCAGATTGAAGCAGCTTATCAAACGATAAAAAGACACAGGTTGGAGCCAGGGTTTTGTGGGCAGTGCTCTTGTGTTCCCATTGCCCTGTCTCCTCTCTTCTCACTCCCCGTCTCTGCTTCTACTGTCCTAATCATACAAATATAACTATGTATAAAGAAAACCCCATAGTGAAAAGTGCACACTGGAATGGAGTCAGATCTGAATGTGATGTGAACTTCTGCGTGACCTTGCATACTTCAACAGAGTCACTTATATCAGTGGAAGAGTAAGTTAAGACATCTGAGGTCTGAAAGTATATATACAGAAATGAATCCGTCTCAATAAGAGCAGTAATGCTGACTTTAATAGTCATGCAGTGCCTCTGCTCTTCAGCACGTGTCGCTTCCCTCCGTACACACACACTTCCTCACAGTCCTTATCTCAGGATTGATTCCTCTCTGGCAGAATGATGTCTCTCGATAACCTCTCTTACATTTCTCTGAACTCTAGCCCCTGACTCTCAGATTCTCTTAATCACGGATCCTTATGAAGACAAAAGAGGCTTTTTATCAGCTTGTCATCTTCAGAATGGCTCTTCTCTCTTCTGTATTTTAATGTCAAGGCTGTGTCTGGAAGGCTGGCCACTGTTAGTCTGACTCTGATGGATGTCTTTTGCCTTGTCTAGTTCAAACTTCATGTGTCCTCGGTCCACTAATGTCCTTCTCTTATGTTCCCAACGGGCCGTTTTCTCACTCTTCCACTAGGATGTGCAAAACAACACATTCATAATTATGAACAGAATTGTTTATTAATAGTAGGTTGTCTGTTTGATTCGTTGACTAGTCCACAGGTCTTCAACAGGCAAAAAAAAATCACATGCAGGAGTTAAAGCAGTTCTAATATTTTATGAAATAATCTAATATCTATATTATATTCATTATTTATTTAATGAAAATATTTTTTAATCATTTAGCCCCTGCTGGTAGATAGTGTAAATGACATGCTCTGGACGCTTCTCATTCTTGTTTATACCAGTGATGGTCGTGTCTAGATATATACTGGGCTTTGATGATCATTTAATATTGTTTGGTTGAAAAATGACACAACTTTGTTCCTAAACCTAAGCAGACTTGCTCTTCTACCTTTTATTCTAATTCAATTGGAAACTCATAACATAAGTAACTGATTTGGTAAATTCTGAACTGGTATTGTGGAAGTGCATGAAAAATAATACAGGAAATTCAATACAAGAAACACTAAAGGAATGACATCACTCAAAAAAGAAATATACTTGGCACACAGTCCAATGTAATCAGTGTTATTTTAGTTTGTTATATTATATTGTTTACATGCTGTTATGGTATGTATTCATATTTTAAATTAGCTTTTATTTTTATATTTTCTAAATAAATTAGCTATTTTTTTCTTTCTTTTTTCTGTTTAGCTTTGATTTTTTTTTTGTGAAGTTTTAGTTTTTTTATTATAGTAATTCAACTTGTTTTATTTCATTTATTTCAGAATTTCAAATTTCGTTTAAGTTTTTCATGTTATATTTTTTTATTTTATACATTGTTTATTTAATGAAAATTATATATAATATTTTTTTTCCATCTTTCTTGGTATTGAATGAATTATATAATTATATATGATGATGTCTTAGAATGTTTATATCTAAAATTGCAAATTTAACTTGAGGAGCAAATTTAAAAAGTCAAATATCAAAATTGAAATGTCGCATAAAACATTTGCGAATACAGCAGCGTTTCCATCTCATGTGTTCAAGAGAACAAAATGATCCTTAGAAATTGGCACAGAATATCTGTAATAAAACTGGAAGTTGCTGCAACCAGGGAAGCCACTGTGGCTCTTCTATCCTATCATAAATACTTGCATCTCTGAGTGCATTTTTAGAACTTTTTATACAATATCCCAAAATGCACATAAACATAGGTGGATGGAAGATGCCTAAACATGCTGCTCATGAAGGCCGCTGGGGTTTCGGACGAGAGCTGGAATGTCCTGACAGATATCGTGAGGATTCACTCCTGTCTCAGTGACAGCGCTAGACTCTGTCAACAGCAAGAAGAAAAGGTCAAAAAGGCTTGTAGAAGAAACACTGTCTGTCAGTCATTTTGCAAACTCATATTGGCTGACGTCTTTGGAGGAGCGGTGGAGGTTTTTTATTTCATTAATAATGTGCGCTTAACAGTAATTCTTGACAGTCTTAGTAATCATCATTATGATGTGAGTAAATAACTACATGATTCATCTGATAATCTGCCCTCCTCCTCAATCTCTAAATGACATGAATTAGGGGTGGACACACCTCCAGTTCATCCTCCTCTTCTGTTTCCATCCATCTTTTTCTTTTCCTATTTGGTGAGATGTCCTCAGCAGGGAATGAGTGTCCAGTATTGATCGAGACATCACCCGATCACCAGTAATTGAGCTCAGGCACACAGTTCTGTCTTCATTCATCTCTCTCTCTCTCTCTCTCTCTCTCTCTCTCTCCTCTCTCTCTCTCTCTCTCTCTCTCTCTCTCTCTCTCTCTCTCTCTCTCTCTCTCTCTCTCTCTCTCTCTCTCTCTCTCTCTCTGCAGCCACCATGAAGCAGGTAGCCCGCACTGTGGCCAAGGTAGAGCTGTCCGACCATGTGTGTGACGTGGTGTTTGCACTGTTCGACTGTGACGGTGAGTGTGTGTGTGTGTGTTTATCAGGTTCCTCTTTGAATATCATTTCTTGAGACTGAGAACGAGTACTAGTACCTTCTTTACTGATATATTGTAAAATGCTAGTAATAACATAACACTGTTTAATCACGTCAGCATTATAAAAAATAAAAAAAATGCATTCTTTAGTCTTTAATGTTTTAAATATTACAATTATATTAGTCATTTGTTTGTATCTTGTCAAATTGGGTGTTGTGTTGGTTTCAGTGTTGCCAAGGGTTTAAAGCGGTTTAAAGGTTGCTCTAACCTATTAGGCTAGTTTTGATGTGCAGACCTGGCAACCCTGTGTTTTTGTTTGCGTGCTTAATTTTGTTTTGTGCTTTCATTGGTTTTTCTTCTTCTTTGGTTTGTGTTTTGCTTTTGTTTTACTTCGTTTTTTGTTTTGTTGTTATGTTTTGTGTTTGGTTTTGTATTTAAATTTTTGTTTTGTGCTTTGCTTTGTTGCGTTTTGTTTTGTGTTTTTTTTTGTTTTGCTTTTGTTTTGTGTTTTCGCTTAGTTTTTGTTTCGTGTTTTGTTTTGATACGGTTTGTGGTTTCTGTTTGTTTTGGGTTTTAATTTAGTTTGTTTTGGGGTTTGGTTTGTTTTGTGTTGTTGTTTTGCTGTTTGTTGGTTTTCACTTATTTTTTGTGTTTCGTTACACAGAATATACTGATAGTCTAAATTCAGTCTTGATACGGACAGATTACAAAAACTTAAATAATTTTAAATTTTCATTGATATTTTAATGCATATTTAGATTTTGCTAACTCATTTTTATTTTTATATATATAAAAAAAAAAAAATTGTTTGTCTTTAACCATGAAATATCTCCAATGTGGACCACTCTGTGTTTCTTTGTGTAGTCGTTTTTATGCAGCAAATGTTGTAAATGAGTTTTACAGTATGATATTTTAGTACGGGAAGTACAAATGTACGCGCACAGCATCGGACCCGCTGAACCAGTACTTTGAATTCTGCTGAGGGTTGAGAAGCATATGGAGTTGTGTGGCACTGACGGTGATAATTACCCATCATATTTCCCTCTCACACTCTATTTCATTTGCACTTTTTGTAGGAAATGGGGAGCTGAGTAATAAGGAGTTTATTGCCATCATGAAACAGCGGCTGATGCGTGGGCTGGAGAAGCCCAAGGATATGGGTTTCACCCGGCTGGTGCGCGCCATGTGGAAGTGTGCCCAGGATACTGCCTGGGACTTTGCCATGCCGAAGCAGCAGTAACGGCCCCTCGTGTCACTCACCACATGGGGTTTAATTAATCATTAAAGGATCAACTACTTTGGAAGGCACATCTGATAACAAGCATGCGAGTGCTCGTGCATTCAGCCCTTCTGTGCCCAACATCCAGACAGAGCTTGCTATCTTTTATTTATATCTTGCTGTTTGCAAGTTTTGGAGTTGGATGCACAATTCTACATACACTAGAATGTAACTATGGCATGTAAAAACAACAGTGTGAGGTCATCATCGAGTGCCATCTGAAATGAACGTTGGGACTTACTCAGATAATTAATATCATATATTCAACTTTGATTTTTAAAACATTCATCAATAAGCAATAAGCTCCCTATTTTGCACTCCTGTCCTCAAAGGTCTCTGTGTCCCGGTCTCCACTTCAGAACTGAATTATTAGCATCCAGCGGACAAGCAATTTCCATTGTACTATAAACCGCATTATTTTGAAAATCTCATTGTTAAATGACTTTATAAGTGTGATGCTGAAAGAATGATACTATTAAAACATTTTACAGTACTGAATTTATGGTGCATTTATGCGTGTTATTTAATAATATAAGTGGGTTTTTAGGATGTTTAATGGTTTAAATTCATCCAACCAAAAAAAGTGAGATGAAGGTGTCTTGAGTACACACACTAATAAATACTTGGACACACAAAATTGTTGTTTACAAGATCACACCTGACACACCAAAGTTCACTAAACACTTACATTTATGTAAATTTTACAATGATTTTGAATGATTTTTGATTGTCCAATCAGAACTTCCAAACCATGTAAGTAGGACAAAATAATAAATAAAACTTAACTCTTTCCTCGCCATTGATGGAAATTTGTCATTCCGGCTTTCCGTGTTTTCACTGTCATACAATAGGGGGCGCTATTACACGCTATTACACATCTTCTGAAAGAGTTTTGAATCTCCAGATCAGAAGACATATGAAGACCAAGCAGAAACAAGTGATAGCGTATGTAAGCAGATAACACGATCATCAACATTAAACAGCACATAAATCAAAACTAATGTTTCTGAATGAAATGTTGACCCAGGACGAGGTATAGGAGTCGGACTGTACAAGCATTAGGGGTGTTCTGGACTTTATCTACTCCATCTGTGTTTTGATCATCGTTCTGAATCCGATCTGGATGTAGTCTTTAACAAAACACGATTTTCTCAGCTTTTTGTTCAAAATGTTGCTTATTTTTAATGAAACTTACCCACATTTAAGTGTTGATAAAAACGAATGCATGAAGGTAGAATAAAACCTTTTTTTCTTCTTTTTTTTTAAGCAGAGGGTCTATTCTTTCGTTTGATATATTGCATGTTCAGATATTCATACAACAAAATATTCTGGGGGCCATGAAACTTTGGGGCACTGGCTAGCAAAATCTTTCAAAAGCGCTGGCAGGGAAAGAGTTAAAAATATATATATATATGCTATTTTGCGTTCAAAGACTAATGGGGAAAAAATTCCATCCCTAGATCCTAATGCAGACCATGAAATGATAAATAAAAAAAACTCAGTTCAGAAGACTGCATATTTTTATTAATGAATAGAAACAATGATTCAAGAAGACACTTAGAGGTGAAAGTGAGGTGTGTGTGTGTGTGTGTGTGTGTGTGGTTTTAAGCATTATTTAATTTCCCATTCCTGAAGTATGAGCAGTGTTTTATTCACCCTCCCCGGGGCATCATTACATTTATCTGAGGTGAATCGGCATTTACAGCTCTTGTCTGAGCTAATGTAAGGACATACCCATGAGCCTCTTTCATTATCACACATTAAAGTCACCATCTGTCATAAATCTCTGAGAAACTTATTAACCTTACCTTACAGCAGAGCTGCTAGAGAGAGAGATGTGGGGTCGACTCGTGTTGTAATGCAGTATTCTGCAGATGTGTCCGCCAGCTCTCACACTCCATTAATGAAGCGGTTAGGGAAGTAAACAGAATGTTTAAAAAAAATAATGTCAGCAAAAGGTCAACTTCGAAAAGTTTAAGCCTTTGTTCTTACGCAGAACCAGTTGCATAAACTGTTAAGATAACTAATCTGATCAACTAGCAGTTAAAGAAGGGCTAAACGTACAGTTTGGAATCAAGTTAAGTTGACCTATGTTTTAATAGTAGAAAACCTAAAAGAAATAGTAAAAAAAAAAAAAAAAAAAAAACAGACTTATGGGGTCCTTACTTTTAATTATTTGTCTCACTCGGTCACTGACTAGATATAAAAAAAAATGCATACCATTATTTACTGGTAACATCAGCCATTAGACATTATCAGGACCCCAAAAAAGCCCCCCATTGCATTACAACTTAATATTCAACATTACATTATAGTACTTAGTTGAATGTAGTACTGACACTAAAACTCCGTAAACCTGAATTTTTCTCACATTTTCATTTTAGGTGAACTATATAAGCCTATACAATTCAGATTGTCACTATCCACGATACATATTTTTGCATTGTTGTGGCAATAATAGATACATTTTATGTGTGATTTATTAAACATTTGTAGGTTACATTTCTACTATTTGATGTTTTAAAGTTTTGTTCCTTGATATTTCATTAAGTCAATTCTATTAGATAAATATTAAGATTTGGTAAGTAAAGTCAGTTGTCGTAATTATTGTGCTGGGCGATACACGATCGATATTATATCGAGTTCGCGATAATTTACGCCGAAAGATGGTAGGCTCTGGATAGTTTTACTCGATATCTATCACACAGCAGAAATAAATATGACACCAGCTAACGTTAGTCAATAACTTGCATGTCGCTAATAATAATTATTAAAATATTTCTGCGTCTCTATGTGAATGAACATCGCAGTATCCTCCGATACACACTCACACACACGTGGCGCTCAGTGTTTTCAGCATCTGCCTCATTTCCACAGCGGCATTGGTTGACTACAAGAGCTTTTCAGTTTAATTTTAGAAAAAACTACCGTCAAATTCGCACTGAAACTGAAATGACAACCCGTCAAAATAAAAGTCCGATTTAGCTTGAAGAAACTATGACACATATATCAACTACTGTTTACTAAATGTACTTCTCAAAGTAATAATATTATTTTTAAGGAATAGCATGCAATATTTTTGTACCCATGTTTTTAAATTATAGTTGCGGATCATCTTATTTTTAAAAGTTTATATACATTTGTATAACATAACAAAAACAGAATCTCAAAAGAAGAAAAAAAAAGTATTAAAGGGATAATAAATGGACATCATGGGGCCCTAGTTCAGTTTAATACTGAACAAAAACTGTACATTCATTCTCAGTCTAACAAATATGTGGAAAGCATTTCCTTCTACATTAATGGTAAAATAATATTGTAATAAACATGGGCGAATTTTTTTTCTTTTTTTGACCATATCACCCAGCCCTACATGTCTCTTTACTAAAGTAGTTCATGCAACATGTAGCATTAATGATACTGATCTTTGTTTGACAACATCAAATAAACCTAAGCTTTATTTCCAGACAGACATCACTTAAAGCACTAACACTGTGAAAAGTCAGATGTTGATTCAGTAAATCTCTGATGGATTCAGTAAACAATTTTTCAGACCAATACAGGACCATCAACTTTATCATTAAATATCTGGTCCCAAATTAACTAGACCCTACTGAGCGCAATCTTCTTTTAAACTAAACTCACAGCTACGGTAACTTGCACCCGTTACCTGTCACATATTGCTTTAAAATTTCATTAGCATGGATTTAAATGCATTTATCAGCAAACAAAACAGGACATGGCTGAGCTCATGACAGAACTTAATAACATGAGATTAAAATAAAAGACAGTTGAGTTTCAGACAAAAAATTTATTAGTTACAAGACTGATTATAAGGGAGACCAAATTACGAAATCCTGCATAACAGAAGTGAAACCATAAAATATCTAATGAGAAAACTAAAATCGAATGGGGAAGACTCGTTATGTTGATGGCGGTCTTCCAGTGGTCCGTTGAAATGAAGTGGGCGGAGTCATTACATGGCTTCTTCAAATGAGACGATCACCAGGCTCAAAATACATAGAAAGGCTCAACGTAACCATAACAATGACATTTCTTTAAGACGCATAATAAAAAAAGAACATCTCTCCACCATTTCTAGTATATTGACAATTACCTGTTAGAACGACCATTCATAATTCGTCAAAACCAACTTCAAGAAACATTTACAGTAAAGCCAAAATGATTTGACATAAGCTAATCAAAAGACTTTCTATTGCAAAACTTAATGAAACGGTGCCACCATGTGGTCACCATGTCTAACTGCATGAAGGACAGTGTAGAAGATCATGAAACCGTACACTTCTCCGACCCCCTCTATTCCTGCTGCTTCACCACAGTACTGATGGATGGCAGGACCAGGAACGATGGGTAGATGGGTAAGAACAGCGCTTGCTAGAGCCGATACAGCAACGAATGGGAGATACAGGCAGGAGAGCTCATTCAAATGGAATCAAAGTTCGTTTAGATTGGGATCTCATTCATTCGCTGTCGAATTTTATGGAGTTCACTGTGGTGGAGATGGCACCACCAATGTAACTGCCCCGCTTCTTCTTGGTCTTTTCATGCCGGAAAGATTTGCCCTTGGTAAATTTAAGCACATTGTTGGCTTTCTGGCCCCAGTCTCCGTTGGCACCCATCTTAAAGTAAATAATCAAGAGTCAAAGAAATGAAACAAAGGCACTACACATGCACGAGGACAACCTCTTTACACTAAATATTGGCCTAATATGCATTCATACGTTTATAATCTCACCTTTGCGTCAAATGAATTGTCTGCCAGTCGGGGGTCCACATCAATTTCCTCGTCTCTTACTCTACGGAAAGGAGCATTGCTTTCCTTTACAAGCCACACAACCGAGAAACAAACAGAAAATGCATTTAAGCAGAAGTGCATAACCAAACAGTCGTGACAATATGGCTGTGTGGAGCTTCCTACTGTGGGAATGGAGAATTTACCTCTGCTAAGAGCCAAATTTTATAATAATAATGAAAAAATATGTGTAAGTTTTACTAGTTTAAAAAATTTGTTCTAAAACAAAAATGACATTCTATTTGAAGACTCGGACTTAACTTCTCAATTCATATTAGAGCTGCACAATTAATCCTCAAAAGATTGCGATCTTGTTCCTAAATGATCACGAGTCTGCTGTCTTTTACACCGGCTTCACGGCGCAAGCGTGCCGCTGCACATGGTAATGAATGATGGGTGTCCACTGGTGCGAAGCAAGCAAAGCGAGCTATTTCAATTCATTCGAGCGTAAAGCTCAACTTCCATAGGAATGAACAGAAAACACTCTCTGCTCCGCGCCAGTGGACACACACCGTAACAGAGTCGGGCGTCACGCTTCTGATGTGAACGCTCTCATTCATGGATACGGGCAGTGACAAAACACGTGCGGTTGACGCTTGCGATGTGAAACGGTTTAAAATTAGGGCTGTGCAACGATTAATCGCATCCAAAATAAAACTTTGTTTAAATAATAAGTGTGCGTATAATTATTTTTTGTGTATATATATATATATATATACACACACACACGTTTGACCGTTTTGTCAGTTTACATGTCATTTTGTTTAGTTGTCTAATGTTTTTATTCTTCAGAGTCGTGCAGCTCTAATTCACATGGATTACTTTGAGGCTTCAAAAGTTCCAGAAAGACATTGTTAGAGTTTCTGTGGAACGGACTTTGAATAGAGGGAGAGAACTCTCAGATTTCAGATCACTGAAGCCGATATACGGGGTGTGTTTGAATATGCACTGAGCCTACATCAACACAAACACACATTTACCTTCTGTTTGACTTTGGGAAAGGTCTGAGGTGTGGATGTGGGGACTTTTTTATTCTTGGGTGTCGTCTTGCTCTGTGTGCCTGCGATCAGGAGGAGAGACAAAAACAAATGTGAGTGCTTTAAAGTGAAGGTTAAACAATTTCCAATAAAAAAAACCTGCATATCAACAGTTTTACACTGACATCTTAACTGCTTCTGCCACATCAGTATCCAAACTAGGTACAAGATGGAGCAAACTTAATTTAACAATATTTGCAAGAGCTGTGTATGTTTTTTAGAATATCACACTTACCTGCATGCGAACTCTAAACACCATTGTATTCCATTATGACTTGAGTGTCTATCTTAATGCAAGGAGCGCTAGAGGGGTCACTTTACTTTAAAAAAGCGTTAATTTAAGTAACTTATGGGGGGAAATAATGTGTTAAAAGTATAAACGCCCCCGCCCCACCCCAGACCTCTGAAGGTCATCTTAATTTTCGCCACTAACAAATTCATTTAAGTAAGATTGTTTCTTATTTAGAGTTAATACATTTTTTTAAAGTGCAGAAAGACCATGGGCATTTACACAATGCGTTTTTGCATTCCGCGGTCCCATCATTATTTTTCTATGTAAATATACACAATGTTGCACTTACATTTAATACCGTCAAGTTAAAATAGTTGAAAAAACAGTGAATGCAAAAACGCGTTCTCTGTGAACGTGCTAAATGGTGCTCACATCTCGCACGTAAGTGCCATGTTTTTATAGTAACATATCAAGTTAGTTAAACTCTTATAAAATGTTTTGAGACTTCATTCTTGAGACTATTTTTATTCTGCAGCCCTTTAGTCTCGAAAAAAATAATAAAAAAAAGTGCTCTGTTTTTCAGCGAAATTGTTGAAAGTTTAGATTTGTTTTGTGTTATGTAATACATAATGCTCTCCGTTGAATAAGAACTGGCCTGAGAGCCAATAACACCAAAAATACATGTTTGCATCAGATATAATCGAGCGCTGATAATACCGTTTGTTGCAGGAGTGACGGGAGTCTTGGTTTCCTCTTCCTCAGAAGAGCTGCTGTCTGCTTTAGCTTTAGCAGCCTGGGCTTTTTTAGCGGGTGGAGTTTTGACCGCCGGTGTTTTAGACGGCTCCTCTTCATCAGAACTGCTGTCATCCGAGGATGAAGACTCTGCGGTCTTCTTGGCCGGCGTCTTCACTGCAGAGGTGGGGGTTTGTTTCGCAGCCTTCCCATTGGCGACTGCAGGCTTGGCGGGAGTCTTCTTCGCTTCAGTCTCAGAGTCTGAGCTGTCGGATGAATCTGAGCTACTGCTCTCGGCTTTCTTCACAGCTGGCTTCACGACCGGCTTCGCTGCTGCTGCTGCTTTGGGCGTCACAGTAGCCTTTACTTTCTTCTCGTCTTCACTGGAACTGTCGTCTTCACTGCTGCTGGACTTGGCTGCGGTCTTGCTGGCTGGAGCCGGGGGTTTAGCAGCAGAGGCAGGGCTCTTAGCAGCAGGGCTCTTTGCCGCTGCTGGTTTCGGGGTCTTAGCAGCTGGAGTCTCGTCCTCTGAATCAGAGCTGTCAGTCTCAGAGTCAGAACTGCTCCCGGCTGGTTTAGCTGCAGGTTTCGCTGGGGTAGCAGGTTTGGATACCGGTGTGGCAGGTTTGGATACCGGTGTGGTGGCGGCTTTCTTCTGTGGCTCCTCATCTGATGAACTGTCTGAATCTGAACTGCTTTCAGCGGGTTTAGCTGCAGGGGTAGATTTGGCTGAGGTGGCCACGGGTTTAGGTGTGGATACAGGTGTGGTGACGGCTTTCTTTTGAGGTTTATCATCTTCATCTGAAGAGCTGTCCGAGTCTGAGCTGCTCTCCGCTGGTTTATTGGTTGGTTTTGCAGGTTTGGATACCGGTGTGGTGGCAGGTTTCTTCTGAGCGCTCAAAGGCTTGGACGTGGCTGCTGGTTTAGCTGGTGCCTCATCTTCAGAGCTGTCCGAATCTGTGGGAGGTAAAACAGATCTATAAGCCAACACAATCTTGATCATCATCACTCACATGGTTTTACTCCATTTCTCTGGATCTCTTTACTTCTACTCGCATCATTCCAAACCTGCACGAACAACTATGATTGTAGTAAGCACTACAATCAGAGATCTTATCAAACAATATCTTTATTATCTTCCAAATTCTAAAAAAGGTGCCCAATTTTACAGACCAGGCTTAAGCTAGTCCCAGACTAAAATGCATGTTTGGACTGTTTTAACTGAAAGCAACTTGCACTAATACGTCTTAAAATATGTGCCATTGTTTTGTCTCAAGATGCACAACAGTAATGTTTTTTTTCTCTAAGGAATGCTTATAAAAGCAACTTAAATGTCCTTAAAATATCTAATCCTGGCTTAATCTAAGCCCTGTATGTGAAACCAGGCCTAAAATGGTACAAATAAAGTGCAGCACATGCAAAGTATGCAATGACTGTGGCAACTTTAAGTATGGGAACATTAACAAAGCCCTAGAATTTAATGAATAATGGCAAAATGTGCATTTACTTCTTATACAGTTCTTTAATAAGATGTAATAACAGAAGAAAACAAAGGGCTTTACTTGTAAAAATGTAAAGCATTTCTTTGAAATGTAATTACTTTGTAATTATCTACAATCCAAGAATTTGCTTGCCCAAATAATTGTTTATTTTCTGTTTTTTACTCAATTTAGATATTTATAGAACAATAAAAGTATTTAATATATTAAATAAGTTGTATTTTGGATACCTTATATTTTAATTTTAATGTACTTGGTATTGAGAAACGGTCTGATGGGGGTTTATCAACGACTTCAGTGAAGGTTATATAGTTGTGCCAGTAGGTAGCGGCAAGGGACTGACTTTAAGAGTGAGTTAGTAGACGTTACAGAATGAATCAGCATTTTTTTTTAATGAATGAAGCAAGGATGTAAACAAAAATTATTTTAACTTTGACACCATGACACCTTAAGACGCAACCGACAAGCAAAGCGGGGAGAAACTGAATCTGACGCTTTACAAAGAGATCAATTCATTGAATAGTTAATGGGATTTCCCCATGATTGGGATGGCACTGCTCAAAGGATACTATGACAATCTTTTTTCTTATGTAAATTGACCTGAAGACTGAGGCCTTGTCCACACGAACACGGGTATTTTTAAAACCGTGACTTTTTACGCGGTTCGCCCGTTCGTCCACACGGAAACGCAGTATCAGGTCACTGAAACCGAACATTTTTGAAAACCCCTGCCAGGGTGAGGATTTTCAGAAACGCCGGTTGCAGTGTTGTCGTGTAGACAGTAAAACCGGAGTTTTTGCCTTGCGACGTCAAAGTGTGCGCCGTTATCCGCTGTGTTTGACGTCAGATGGTGCGCCGCTGACGGCTTCTGATTGGCCAACGTGGCTTTACGGTTAGGGTTATATCGCCGCCTGCTGGTGTGGAATGCTCTTGACGGCACTTGATAGCGTGTTTTTGCGTTTTCATGTAGACAGAGATTTTTTTTTAAAAACATGAGGAAAAACTCTGGTTATAAAAATACCCGTGTCCGTGTGGACATGGCCTGAAAGATGTATCGTGTATACCTGCAAATTTATGAGCAAAATCACACTCATTGCTAAGTGAAATAGCTCAATATCTATATCAGACAGGCTGTAGCATTAATTTAGTGTGAATTTTTTTAAA
The DNA here is from genome assembly GCF_949152265.1 of Phoxinus phoxinus. NCBI lineage: Eukaryota > Metazoa > Chordata > Actinopteri > Cypriniformes > Leuciscidae > Phoxinus > Phoxinus phoxinus. Next base: position 28,704,172 of record NC_136889.1, read on the forward strand.
ATATATATATATATATTAGGGCTGTCAGTTAACGCGTTATTAACGGCGTTAACGCAAACCCATTTTAACGGCGTCAATTTTTTTATCACGAGATTAACGCCTAGCAAACTTTGTAGTTTTTTTCACATGCTTTTGCAGCAACTAGTAACGTTGTTAAAACTACAACACCACAGCGGATCTAGCTAGACCAGAAACAAAACAACAGGCTCGCCGCACACACTTGTTTGGGCTTGCGATGCGAACCGGCCAAAGAGTGGACAAGCGCAGCGCCGAGCCGCGTCTAGGACAACTCGTATCGCACATCGGACGCGCGCTTTCTCAGTTTATGGCCAGCAATAAAAACGCAGAATGGCGCCGCCGGTGTGTGTACACTCAGAGAATAATGTGTTCAAATTTTAAATACGAGGCGCTGCGCTTCTCGTCCGGTGTGCGACCCCCTTTAACGTTACGTTTTGAGTGGATGAATGATGAGCGCGAGACGACGAAATGGATGCCAATAAGATTCTGAGTGGAAAGTTTACTTTTAAAAAGTTGCCAAATGGTTCTATTGACAAGACCAACGTGATCGGTGTGTTTTGTCGTTGTGAACTGAGCTATCATCGCAGCACGTCCAGTCGGAAATACCACTCGATGGTCAAGCACACACACAGCTGATGCGTTTCTACGCCCACTCGTCAATATCAGTAACCTTATCTCGTCCGTATTTCTTTCACCCTTTTATTGATGGACAGTGTTACATTGTGTGAGAGATTATTTGCTCCAAGTGAGAATGTTAGTGTGAAATTTGTTTTCAATAAAAAACATTTGCACAAAACAAGCCGGTCCACTTTTCTAAGAGCATTAAAAGAAAAAAAAAGAAAAGAAAAAAAGGGAACAAAAAGAAATCAAGAGACATTTAGAATAGATAAAAATGTGCGATTAATCGCGAGTTAACTATGACATTAATGCGATTAATCGCGATTAAATATTTTAATCGTTTGACAGCCCTAATATATATATATATATTTTTTTTTTTTTATAATTCAAGCACTTTTCAAGTACCTCTTTATAAATATGGCTTTTTTTAAGGGTTCTTTGGCAGGACTTCATTTAAAAAACAACAACAATCAAGCACTTGAGATTTGCTATATAGTACCGGTACATGTGAGTGCACTATATGTTTCCAAGTAATTTTGGATATAATGACAACAGACCTGAACTTGAGGAATCATCTTTCTTAGCAGTTGCCTTTGGAGTAGCAGCTTTAGCAGGGGTTGTCTTTTGAGAAGCAGCTTTAGCAGGAGTTGTCTTTGGAGTAGCAGCTTTTGCAGGAGTTTTCTTTTGAGAAGCAGCTTTAGCAGGGGTTGCCTTGGCCGGCTCGTCTTCCTCAGACTCTGAGCTGGATGATGAAGATTCTTTTGCAGCAGGCGTGACTTTAGCTGGCGTTTTCTTGGCTGGCGCAGGTTTAACTGGAACAACTTTAGCTGCGGGTTTCTTGGCCTCTTCATCGTCCGAGTCTTCAGAGCTAGAAGATTCATCTGCAGCTGGAGTGACTTTCGCAGGTACGGCTTTAGCCGGTGTAGATTTAGCAGATACAGCTTTTGCAGGTGTGACTTTGACAGCCGGCTTTGCTGCCTCGTCCTCTGAGCTTGACGAATCTGAACTTGAAGAGTCTTTTTTCTGAGCAGGAGCCACCTTTGTAGGAGGCTTCTTAACTGGGGCTGCTTTCACGGGCACCGCTTTGACCGCTGGCTTCTTTGCTTCATCCTCTGAGCTTGAATCTGAGAAAAAGAAAGTTCATTAGCACCCAAGAGACACAGAGGGGAAAAAACAAACCCCCAAAAGTGACTTGGTGGTGATAATCTGCAGACACTCTGCAGATTATCACCACCAAGTCACTTTTGGGGGTTTGACAGCGTACCAGACGTACCAGAGCTGTCAGAACTGGAGTCCTTCTTAGCAGTAGCTTTGGGAGTCACAGTCTTAACTGGGGCTGCTCGGAAAAAGGATAAGAAAAATAAATTATATTTGGACATCTTAACAAGCAAGCTCATTTTTTAACCAATCCCTATGATAGTAACACATAGAATTATATATAAACTATAAAGTCTTTGTACATCATGGCAGTTTTGTTATAATGCCTTTAAAAAATGCCTCTCTTTTTTATTCAAACTAGGACTGGGCGATATGGCAAAAAAAATGAAATCGACTTTTTCAGAACGATTGACCGATTCACAAATTCAATTTAGATTTGTTTTTAAGTTTAACTAGTCAACTTAATGTAACTACAATATGATGCAAATAACATTCTCTATTAACCATCTGGTTAAAAAAAAAGTTATATTCCAAGTGCGCCACACCTGAAGTGATCAACGGTGTAGATCAAGTGACCGGTTAGTTGGTAAATATCAATGCAGAGATGCATGAAATATGAAGGCAAATATTGTACAAACTTCTTAAACATATCCTATATACTCAAATAAATAAATTATAGCAATAACACCAGTAATAGGCTATTATTATATATAAATACCCTTTCCCTCAATATATTGTTTAAATTAATAATATTAATCAATATCCTATTGTAAGACATTTACAAACACATTTTTGAATGATGCAAAATACCGTATTATAGTTATCGGCAAAATTTGTTTTTAGTCAATATTGCACACCCCTACATACAACATCTGGATACATTAGAGTAGGGCTGTGCGATATTGAAGAAAAATGCGATATGCGATATCTTGCTAAATAATGCGATATTCGATATGCGATACGATATTTATTTTTCTAAAATCAATTAAAATTGTATTAAGAGAAATCATATAACCAAAATTTCAAATTATTTAGGGGAAATAAATCACTACAACTTTTGAAAGTGAACAACAGCAGTTTTTTTATGTTGCATTAACACAAATTACATTTTAACATTACATTTAAATGTTACAATTACATTTTAACAATGTAAACAAACAGAAAATAAAAATATCACTAATACTTTGCTCCACTATATAGTTAGGCCTACATCAACCTGAAAACATGAACATTCAAGTAAACAAAAACACTTGAGAAACAGTGGAGTTACTACTTTGCTCTCTTTTTGTTTTGTTTTTGCCAAGAAAAACCCTGGTTTCCCGACTGTGGCGATCGGAACCATATCCTTTGCCAGATAGCGTGTAATGGCCTTGGTTATCTCACTATGACGGCGGGAACTTACAGGATATGGTGTTATGCTTTCGAAGCTTGATGATATGGATTGTTGCTTGGGTTGGTGAACGAGGGTTGATTCACCTGAGCTTGAAGATTTTTCTGCCGAGCATTGCTGATACAAATCGTTGTGCTTTGCTTTGAGGGGACTGAACAGATTTGAAGTGTTTCCCGTTTTCGTTGCTACACGAGATTTACATGTTTTACATATAACTTCAGTCTGCATGTGGTCATCTCTTTTAAATCCAAAAAACTGCCATATCTTTGAGGTGCTTCTTCGTTTTGGCACTAAATCGTCGGCAGCAGCTGCGGATGTCTCAGGCTGGCTCATTTTATCATATTAGTTTGCTATGAGCGCGTCACTCACTGCGTGCTGGCTTGTTGATGGTCAGACGTCAGAGCAGTGAGCACGCGGGCGCTATGCGCACGCACACACACAACTAACGTCCGCATGTCAGATGATCTGTGTCGTAAAACTATATAGCTTTGTATTATTTTGTTCATTTATCGCAAATCATTACGATATGCATATCGCGATATGCGAATTTGCGATATTTCGATATTTTCGATATATCGCACAGCCCTACATTAGAGTAAAGAGAATTTGCAATATATGCTTAATTACTGTCACAATGCTATTAATCTAAACGGTCCTTAAAGGTATGCAAAATATATTTATCATACACAATTTATAAAAAGACAGGATGTCACCACAATAACTAGATGCACAATGAATGGTAACTATGATTGATTTTTTAAGAAGAATTCAGGGGCCAATAGTTTAACTATAGTAGTTTTTCCTATTATCAAATGAAATAAAATTGATACAATATTTAAGTAATTTTATAATAATGGTGAAGGGCTGGTTTAAACCAGAATAGAACACATTTTTAGTAATTTACCAAATATGCATGCCCTTTTTTTATTTGAAATGTTCAATTTTTTTTCCTAGGGAAAATCCTAAGGACTAGAGATGCACTGTGCTCTCTATGTACAATGCATCCAAGTTGAATTATTTAATGTGTCACGTTGCTTACAAACCATGCAAGGCCCAAATTATTATAACAGCCCTGAGCAAAAATCAGTGTAATGCATCTCTCATAGCTTATTGCTGTAGTAATTCTATAGGACACTAGGGCTGTGCAATTAATCAAAAGTGAGTTTTGAGCTTCGTCTGCACGCCTAAATGGTCAAATACACACAAAAATGTGTCAATGCCCGGCTTTGCGAGTATTTACGTAAACCCAGTCAATTATGTCTTAAGTGAACGTAAACAGTTGTGTATCCGGTGTTCAACAGTATGTTGGATGCGTGCATTCGGTCTTAAAGTTACAGCAGTCTAGTATACTTGCTGTCTGTGTCATTAATGTTGACCAACAACAAAAACAACAATAAAAAAAAAAAAAGAAATCACTCACTGCTCTTGACTGAAGGACTTTTGTAGCTTTAATAAGAATCAGAACAAGTTTAATACTTACACTAAAGACTATGCTGCATTTTATTTTAGATTTAATCAAGTATTAATTTCTGTAGCAGGCTGTTAGCGGAATACTTAGACTTGCATAAAGAACCTAAAGCACTTTGTTATTTTTTTTATTGTATTTTTCCTATTGTTTGTAATTTGCTTTTTTTGTTTTTATTGCATTACTGACTGTTTACTTATTTTCAATAATTTGAGGACTTTGCTTTTACCTGCATTAGTTTGCCTAGTATTCTGCTGTGGTATCGAAATTGGTATTGAGAACTGTGAAAATTACGATGGTGATGCATATTTTAAATATGCAAGTATATATTTGCTGGAAATAAGGTTGCTATGACATCTACAGAGCAAGATACACTGTGGCTTAATCGAGCAGCCCTACAGGACACCTCAAACTCTTACCGGCGGCTTTGACTGGAGCACGAGTTGTCAGAGCTGCAGGGGGCGGGACGGCACTGAATTTTCCTGTGAATAGAGATGCTTAATTTCACATTGGTGTCCTCTTTTTCAGAAAATCATTTTTGCCTCATAAGGTGCACTAAGGTTATTTAAATGTTCAGACTAGTCATATACTGTCCTGAAAAGCAGTTTAATGCTATGTTGTGATCACATGATCTGGTGAATGCTGCACCCAAGGTGTAGTTTTCAGTGTAAATTCCAAGATCATTGTAATAGAAGCCAGAAAACCCCTCTTTTTAGTGTATGTGAAAGAAAAGCAGTAATACCAGTCTTGGCTTTCTTAGTAGGAGGGGCATCTTCCTCGTCTGAGGATGACTCCTCACTGCTGGACTCTGCAGGGGCCACAGGTTTGGCTGGAGGGGTCTTGACCGGGACTGCTGCTTTTACTGCTTTCTGTGATAGTGAAAAGAATCACAGAAATTAATCTCAATTTCAAATGGACATTAATCTCAAATCATCAAAAAAAATGTTTGCATATAAATGTGGAACTGTGAAATTTGTGAAAAGGTATTCACTTTCACATTAGTGGCTAAAGTACATAAATCATGGTTTACAAAGACTAGCTTATTTTTTTAATCTTTAAAAAAAAAAATCCCTAATGTGAATATAAAACCTCAGACAAACTTGCTATTTAAATAAAGTCCAAAGTACAAAGGTATGTTAGCCAAAATAAAAAGGAATTGTTCCAATCTCATTTGATTACATTTTAAAATAGGGGTGTACGATATCACGATTTTTGATCGTGGGCAATTAGAATGTCTCCACGATCTGCTTTGGAAGAAATATCGTAGTATCGAGCTACAGTGCATTCTATCAGGTGCAGTTCTGGAGCCTCCGTCTCAACATACTGTAAAACGCGACATACATTCATTCACGCCGAGGTACAGTTAGTTACACTCACAGGACACTGCAATTCACAAAAGTTCATTATTTGCATGCGTTTTAAAGGCTTGCCGGTTAAACATTTCATTCGCGTGCTGATGCGCTGTTCTAACATGAGCTTTCCTGAGCAGGTACACCTGAAGCGCACAGGCACTATAAGCCTGCAAACAGCGCCTGGTTACTAAGTAACTAAGTTATCTTTCGAGTCTTATTGGGCTAATACTGTCAAATACACATGGGGTTTACATTAACACAGCAGGTTATGTCTAAAGTGAAAGCAAACATTTGAGAGAAAATCGAGTGTGTGCTCTCATATACATGTATATTAGATGCGTGCCAGTCTTAAAGAGACAGTAGCCTAATAGCATTTACTCGCTCTAATGTTGTTCCAAACCTGTATTAATTTCTTTCTTGTGCTGAACACAAAAGATGATATTTTGAAGAATGTGCGTAACCAAACAGCTGCTGGTCCCACAATTATGTTGTGTGTATGTAATGTGTATCTTTGTTCTTATCTTTTAATAGAAAAGAAAATGACAAAGATTTTTATCTTGGTCACTTTGGCCAAAATGTCTGCCATCATTTATTATTTTATATTTGGTTTCCTTGTAAGGCTTCGTTTTTAAAATAGGGACAATAGTTCGGCTGCAATGCTCAGTCCCATGCAAAATAGTAAAACTATCATGAAAAGAATCATGATTAAATCGTGAATCATGATTTTCCTGAAAATAATCAATATATAATATTAGATTTATATTATATATCAATTTAATATGATCTAAAATTTAACTATGTGGTAATTAACACAATTTGGGAAACAGTTTGAAATTTGAGGTAAAAAAAAAAAAGTTGCATGTTAGTATGTTAAAAGACCTTAGCTGGAGCCTCGTCCTCAGATTCACTCGAGCTGTCCTCGCTGCTGCTGTCCTGCTTCTTCTGAGCTGCAGGTACAGGCGTGGACGCCGATTTAGGGGTCCCTGCCACAGGCTTGGCCCCTGGAGATCACAGATCATCACTTTGAACATGCAACTGACTTTGAGTGAGCTAGAATGCCCCGAGTAATACACAGGTGTAGTAGTGATTGAGAATATGAACCTTTAGCTGGAGTTTTGGCGGGCTCCTCATCAGAGTCGGACTCTTCACTGCTGGAACTGGTGTCTTTCTTTCTGGCTGCTGCCGCTGGCTGAACAGCAGGTTTCACAGCTGCAGGTTTCTGCACAACAAATCAACAAGCCGAGATTCAGGAAGAGGCATTCTAGCAGAGAAATCCCACACGCTCATGTAAACATCATCAACTTCCTGACCTTTGCTGCCGTTTTAGCCGGAGCTTCATCCTCAGAGTCACTGGAGTCAGAGCTGCTCTCTTTAGCAGCTACAGCTGCTGGCTTCTTTGGAGCAGGAGCTTTCACTGGAAACACACAATACTTCATATCAGTGCACAATGTAGTGTTGAAAAACAACCATTCAAAAGTTTGAGGTCAGTAAGATAATTTTTTGTCCTTTGAAAGAAATTAATTCCAGGACATAATAAATTGATCAAAAGTGTCAGTCAAGACATTTATAACGTTACAAAAGATTTCAATTAAAAACAAAATGCTGTTCTTTCTACTCATAAAATAATCTTTAAATATGATATATATATATAAATAAATAAATAAATGTTTGCAACACTTTTCCACAAAAACTATTAAGTTTTAACTATTAAGTTCTATTGTTATTACGGCACCAAAACATTGGAGAATGATTTCTGAAGATCATGTGACACTGAAGCAGTAGTGATGCTGAAAATGTAGCTTTGGATCACAGGAATAAATTAAATTATTAAAAAAACACTTTAAATTGTAATATTTCACTCACAATATTACTGTTTTTACTGTATTTTTGGTACAGTATATGCAGCCTTTTGTGAGGATAAGAGACAAAAACAGAGTACAGTTTGGAATCAGGAAATAAAAAATAGTGGAACCCAATTATGTTCATGAAGTATTTCTTGAGACAGAACACCGCAAGAAAATGCATTCATTTTCTACTCTCCCACAACATTTTTATTGCTATGTTTTTCTCTGGCAGTACCAACAATACCAAATTGATTGGATTAGTCCAATCAATTAAGTAATTTGTGAATCATTGGCCCCGTTTAAAACTGGTATTAAGATGTGTTTTGGTCGATCGGATCACAAGTAGACGAGGGAGACACATAAACATTTACAGTGTTTTAATCTCTCTTTTGTCCACTTTCAAACACCTCTGTCCTGATTTCTTCGAAGGGAGGGTCTATAGGAGGGGAAATGTATGGGATTTTTCAATCTAATGGACAAAATAAGCTCACAATTAACATATGAGCACGACCGGAGACTGCAGAAAAACACAGGGAGAGCATCAGCTTTAGTTTCGGCTCTGACAGCCGCAAGACCAGCTGAAAGCTGTGAGTGTGTGATAGAAATCAGGAATGATGAGAGAACATTGTGCTTGATATGTTTTTCATTTTCAAAGCAAACTTGAGTCCAGACAAAGTTTAAATCCTGTCTGGCTAGTGCGCTTCCCATAATGTTTACGCATTAGGTCAGAAGGCGGAGATTTTGTGTCTTTTTGAGTCTTTTGTGGCTTTTCGAACACATTAGCATTTACACCACGAAACCAATCCAGTCGAATGAGTGTTCGATTATCTCTGGAAAAGCTCAAGACATTTTAGACCCGCTTTACACCGGTATTTAGCGTCCTCCACTTGTGATCCGATCGACCAAAACACATCTCGATACCCGGTGTAAACAGGGCCATTAAGTGGAATCCTAATAAGAAACTTGTAAAGTCCCTATGAGAAAAATAAAGTGGCCGCTATGTACCTTGTACTGCTTTCTTGGCAGGTGCTGCAGCTTCCTCTTCACTGCTGGAGTCTTCACTGCTTGAACTCTCTGCATCTTTCTTTGCTTTCTTGGCTGACGGGCCATTGACAGTCACAGGGCCACTGGTGACCGCTTTACGCTTTTTGGTTTCTGGGGACCTTGAGGAAAGAAGTTGTAGTGATTACAACTAGGGCTGGGATAAACGATTATTTTTTAAACGATTAATCTAGCGATTATTTTTCCCGATGCATCGATTAATCTAACGATTATTTTCCCCAGTCCGATTCGATTTCGATTATCGATTATCTGCCCATTAATTGACTATAATAGCAATTTATACATGTTGATTTACATGTCTGAATGAAAAAAAACATGAATTCCTTAACATTGCAATAGCCTATATGTTTATTGCTCTTAAAATTCCAAAATAAAACATTGTACAAGTGCATGCATTTCTTAGTCAGAGGTAGCATTCAATAAAACCTTGATTAAATATCAACAAGTAGGCTAATCAAATCCTATGTGTGTAATATAAAGATTTCAGATTAATATATTCGTTTTCCTTAAAATTTGAATTAACAGAACAACTTAAACACTTTGCAGTTTGAATGATGTCCTGTAAACAAAATGACGGAGTATGTTTTTGTTTCCACTGTTCGATCGCGCCTCACACTCACACACACACACACACATAATTAAACACTCTGCGACTTTGCGATCGCGCCTCTCTCTCTCTCTCTCTCTCTCACACACACACACACACACATAATCAAACACTCTGCGACTTTTCGATCGCGCCTCTCTCTCTCTCACACACACACACACGCGTACACAAATATAATCAAACACTCTGCGACTTTGCGATCGCGCCTCTCTCTCTCACACACACACACACAGACACACACACACACACACATAATCAAACACTCTCAGACTTTTCGATCGCGCCCGCGCCTCTCTCTCTGCCGTGGTGCTAGAATGGAAGGCCATCTCCATTTTGCAAAGACGACATATCAGGGAATTGTTTCCTTTTTAATTAAAGAATTCCCACACTTTAGAGGAACGAGTGCGTGCCGCCTTGCACTTCTGAAAGTCTGAGGAGCGAGTGGTGTTGCTACTACTCTCCGACGCCGCCATTTTTGTTTTGGGTCTGACGAATCGACGTGCATATTTTGCGTCGACGTATTTTTTGCGTCGACGTCATCGATGACGTCGACGCGTTGTCCCAGCCCTAATTACAACCCAACCGTGAAAATGACAGCAAAACTACCGGCATGAGCAAGAGTGAGCTACAGTTGCCATTTAAACAATTAAAGACAGCTTATACTTACTTCACCCAGAAATTGAAGATGTCCAGGAGACTGTCGTCATTTTGGTCCTGGGGTTTCTGATGAGAGTAAACCGATAAGATTGCAAATTATAATACTTGTATATTATTGTAAAACTTAAATATCCAAATGCTATATGCATGTATATAAATGTAAAGTAGTAGAAACTCCAAATTTGAGGGGTGATCATCAGCAGCAGAGACACTCTAAAACTAAAAGATATTAAGCCTTCTGTGGCTATAGAAAACATTTGTAAGAATAATTAATGCAGCATGTGTCAATTTTGCATTCTTGTTTATTTTTGTCAACTGTTGTGTTGTCAAAATGTATTAGGCCTAACTTTACTCTTAATATAAATCTATTACTTAGTTTTGATATCCCAGGCTTTATATGTTTTACGGTAAGGTCTGTAAAATGTTATACATTTAAAGTTTGATTCCAACATTGTCCAACACTGAACCTGTTGAAAAGTCTATCTTAGGAGAATAGTGATGAATATAATTAATTCAGGACTAAGAATAAAAATGTAAACGTATAAAACACTGCTGTAATGGCACAGGTCGAAATGATAAAACAACCGGCAGAAATTAATGTATTAAAGCACATCCTATAGTGCGGCTCGTAAACACGTGTTCGGCAAAAACTGCGTGTCAGTCCCACGCGTGTGCAGAACTAACGTTACGCGCCCCGATCGACACACACCGGACTACTGCCTCCGCGCGCACGACGGCTTCTAATAAACATGTGAAAGGCTCTTACCACTTTAGACTGCTTTATAAACTCTTTCGCAGCTTTGGCGAACTTATTCTCCACGAGAAAAGAGTACACATGCTGGTAGAGATCGCTGGGCACCTTGCCGTCTTGCGCCATCTTCGTTGCACTCATGTGGAGGAGGAGCGCGATTGGTTATTTCAACGTCACGTGGAGCCGATGAAAATGGCGCACGATGAGTGCGTCATACTAAATGTACGATTATAACATTATCGACTTTTAGGTAGGACCTTTACAGTCCATAGACTCTATGGATAGGATTTTCTAAAATGCAGCTTTTTTGAAAACCCACCACCCCTTCCTCCTCCTTTACTCAACTGAAAAAAAAATCTTGCTTCCATCCCTTTGTACTCGCTCAAATGAAAAAGCTATTAGACGTTTTTTTTCCTTCAATGAGTTACGTGCCTTGTAGCTTATCACCAGATGTGTAGATTTGTTTATGTGTACACTATTATTTTATTATTATTTTATATTAGATATTTTTTATTCGTTATTTATTTTACTTTCATATCTTTTTATTTGGATTTTCTAAATTCCACCACTGTCATCCCAGCAAACACAAAAACGTTGCGAAAACGTTTTTTTCACGTCCTGAAAAAGTTGTCACAACGTTTTTATCCGACGTATTTAATACGACAGATGTCGGGTTTTTTAAACGTTATAAATACGTATTTTCACAACGTGGCTGAAACATTTTTTTAACGTTATAAATACGTATTTTCACAACGTGGTTGAAACTTTTTTTTAACGTTATAAATACGTATTTTCACAACGTGGTTGAAACATTTTTTTAACGTTATAGATACGTATTTTCACAACATTGAAGAAATAGTTTTTTAATGTTGCTTCAAACATGCGTCATCCTGTAACGTTTTAAAAACGTCAATATCACGTCTTATGTGGTACTTTTTTTCCTATTGGTTTTCACCACGTTCACCCGAAAACTTCACGGAAAGAACGTGTTCTCACTAAAACCTGACATGTTTCCATCCTTGGATGTAGCAGCGTTTGTAGCAGCAGCCTATGTTTTGCAACTGTTGCCACGTCCGTCTTCCAAGATTCCAGTGTGAAGAGTGATCGATCAGTGGGCTACTCATCTTAAACACAATTCTTTCTGGGACCCGTTCAAAACATTGAGAAATCACTGGACACAAAACATAAAAGGTAAGCAAATTCTTTATAATTTATTGATTAATAACACAATATGGTTGATATGATATGATTAATGATTGTAATGAATTATTTGAATTAATGATTACATTTCTGTAATATATTACAACATTTTTAATAAATAACAATCTATATATAATATATTATTATAAGAAACAAAACAACAAGATAAATCATCAATAAAACACATGGAAATTTTAAAGAATTATATACAAATTAGTAATAGATTTAATAAAAACAAAATCGCAAAGAAACACTTTAAACTCCAAGGTCTTCACTGTCAGAGTGGAAGAGGGGGGGAGACTGAAATTCAAATCATTGTAATAAAATCAATTGTTTGTGTTTAGAGAGGTCTATTTAAAAAATACAAATTTGTATCAGTTCATCACCTCAGTGAAACAATTAATTTGTGAAGTAACATATGAAAGTGTACCTGTCCAATTTGGGTCTGTCAAAGAAGAATGAAAAAATAATGTCATAACTCATGAGTATTATCAATTATTGATTATTATCATTCCCTACACTGGTAGAGCCATAAAAGCTATCAACACACTTGTTTGACTAATTACTTAAAAATTAATAAAAAAATAACAATTGTGAGATTGTTTGCTTTATTTTAGTAATCAGTGAAACAAGTATATGGCTCATGCCCAATATGTTCCCCGATCCCTGGCCTAACAGTAGAATATAGAAAAAAATTAGATGAAGAATATATTACCTCGTCATCATCTTCAGCTGTGGGCTCATCAGTCTTAAAAAAAGGAACACATAAGACACAAGACACAACAAGTGTTTCTTTCTAATTGCTTTGTCATTGCTAACATGTAAATAGCCTCATCTTAAATAAATATACAATTTTGAAAACCCTCATATAAGGCAATTTAATCAGACAAATCTCTTTATCTCTGTCACACACGCAAGTGTATGCACTGTTTGCACACTGTATATTCTAGGTTTTAAAAAAATCAGGTTTTACTGTCCTTGTAATTATAGACATAGGCTATTGCATGTAGATAAGTACCCTGAGTTTTTTTGGTCCTCCGCGTTTGTTTGGGGCATGCTTTAAAAACTCTGCCACTTCTCCCTCTATCTCTGGCATCTTTGCAGCCTTAAAGGTTTGAAGGCATGCTCCTGAAAATAACATTAACAGATAAAACATGAAACCAAAGAAAAAATAGGAAAAATATTCAATCTGAATGGGGCTACTTTCTAAGTCAGAAATTGTCTCTGATTATGTAAATTCTGTCAAAGCAGGCCATTTTATAATCCTTGATATACAATAACTACTTTATTATAGCTACAGTAATGCAAAAGTTCTGCATGTTTCATATTACTACAAGGGCTCGACATTAAGCCTTGTCATGCTTGTCCTTTGGACAAGTAAATCAGTCATTCACTTGTCGTAGTAAAAAGTAGCTTATCTGGGGAAAAAATATTTTTTATTAAATTATATGAAATATACAAATTTTCATATTTGTGATATTCACCCCTATAGGGCATTTTCTTTTACCTTTATACAAATGATATACCCCCACACCATCTTGTGTGCTTCATCTTTCATTTTACATTAATCAATTGGAAAATTAATTAATAACAACGGCATTAAATTATGTTATGAGAATGTTTTTGTTTTGAAACTACAAATAAGAAATGTTGAGGACATTTTTTAATAAAATTATACTTAGTTTTAAACATGAAACTAAACCGCCAGTAGGTGGCCTACACATTGGTTTTTCTGTAGGCCTATAATTGCAAATTACACATGCGTCAACGTCGTCCAGGCGGGAATCGATTCGCGGGTTCTTCCAGTGAGCTAGTGAAATCTTGAGGTTATGCGTGAAAATACTGGTAAGTTGTTGTTGTTGCTTTTTTATAACGTCATTCTTAATGCAGATGTTAACTTATTTAATGGTAAGATTTGTAATGTGCTCGCTTCTGTTATCTTGTCGGCGCCACAGGCAGGTTAGAATTGGAGGTTGGTCGATTTAGCTTTGATAGCGGAATACAATTACTGGCAACTACAACTGCGAGTAAAAAAATCGACATTGACTGATATTTAAAATATCAATTATCAGTAGTGTTATGTGCATGGCTGACCATGCACATAATTTATGGTTGAACAGCTTTGTGAAAGTGCAGCGCTTTGGGTCTGTGTGTTTGACGAGCGAGAGAGGAGGTTCATGTGCTTCATTCATTATACATATCATTATTTACAATAATTTAACGTGCAAAAAATAAATAAATAAAAATTCTCGGCTTTTGGTGATTCCATTGTTATTTTCTTGTTATTCACGTTTCACACGTTCACCTCAAACAGGGTTCCCGTGGATTCTTAAAGTCTTGTTAGATTCTTAAAATGTAAGGCCATAAAAAGTCTTGTCTTATTTTTACTCATGAAAGGTCTTACATTTTAGATGACACTTTGAATTAGACGTGTCTAAATGCTTTCCAAATTAAAACTATCTAATTAGTGTACGTTTTATTTTATTATTATTATATCTTTGTGGATTTGCTTGTTCACGTGACAATCCGCATCATTTAACGTTACGGCAGCATACGTCTGTCTCCTGCACGCGAAACAGGAGGAGAGAAGGAGAAGTTGGCAAATGTCAGTAAAATTGTAAGTTCATTCTTTATGTGCTTAGGGATGTGCGATCAATGTATTGTCTTTGATGATATTGCAATTGTTTTAATTTTAATTTTATTTTTTATTTTAACTATGTACGCACTGCGAGCTGGCATTTGCCTGCGCGCGCACCTCCCCAAATGGAGGCTGCAAAAGCTAGGCTTCTGTACCCTCAGTACAGTTTCAGTTTAAAAAATGGTACTTGTCCTGGACAAGCGTTAATGTCAATGCTAAATATAATGTAGTAATTTCATTATAGCACTCGTCAGCCTGCAGCATCCAATATGATGTTCCTGTAAACAACACAGAGACAGAAGTTAAACGGCACAAACAAACTAGGGTCATCATAGCAGAACTCATATCTCCATTTGTGCTTTAAATAGTTTGCTTTTTTAGACTTTAAATAAACATTTATCACCTTAACACGGTCAGAATGAATTGATTCGGTCCGGTTACATACCGGTTAGGTCCTGGTTCCATATCGGTACCGGGTTTTGGTTTTTCGGTTAGTTTTAAAATTGGTTAAGATTTGAAAATTGTCTAGTGTGTCCTGGACCTTACTTTTTATAAGACTCATGATGTGAAGGTCCTGAAAAACTTTTTTTCCTTTTCTTCCCTTTAGGCTGAATTTGGACCATAGCATGTTTGTCCCAAATGCCCGCATCATCCTTCGTATCGACTGGCCAACTGTCCCAGAGCACAGTCGCACACTGAATGCAATCTAAAAAACATGTAAGTAACAGTTTTATCGATAATATATATATATATATATATATATATATATATATATATATATATATAGTATCTATAATTTAATGTAAATATGTATACTTAGATTTTTATACAGAAAGGTAATCACCATGGATTTTCTAAATGGCCTTTCTTGATTAAGCTTTAAACAGAATGCAGACAGCTCTTCCTCTGTCTGCATCTGTTCCACAGATGTTGCCTGTTCTTCAGTGACATCTTGCTGCTGCTGCATAATTAATTCTCGCAGCTGACGCAGCTCTGTCATGATTGCATCAACCTTTCGATTTAGCGTTAGGTAGTCTGACCATAAAAATACAACACATGCATTAAAATTCTGCACACCAGATACTAGGGGTGGAACGGTACACCGAAGTCATTGTTCGGTTCATACATCATGGTTCGGTACGAGTTCGGTACATGGAGGGAAATCAAAACAAAAATGCAGAAGGCAATTATTTTTATTGTGCGTGTCTCAGGCTGTACCACCTATACAGTCTCTCCCGAGCTATAGCTGCGACAGCCTGCCCTGAAGTGTGTAAAGTAAGATGTAAACAAAATAAGACAATCAGCTATAAAACTGAAAATACAGCATCTCGGCAAAAATGTCATTGCGGTGTGGGCGGTCATGCGCGCCCCATTTCGCGTGGCGGTGTGCAGTGCACGGCTTTTTTTTTGACAGTGCGTGCGGCTCCGCATCCGAAGATGCACGACTTCAAGCCGAATCTGGCCGAGCATGTACATCTCACCGCACCGGCACCCAGTTCTTGCGTCTAAATTAGTTGCTTACATTAACTAAATGAGCCTACAATAGCAGACATAAGCCCTTTAAATAAAAATAAATGGCCATGTTTTATAAAAAGGTTCACAAAGCTAAATAAAAATGTTTAGAAATTATGTAAGATAATGTTAATTTAGTTGTAGGTTATGTTCTCATACAGTAGTATGAGAACATAACCTACAACTAAACAGTAGTAACAGTAGTTCCGCATTACATTAATTAATTTGCACGTGAGTTTTATTTATTTTTAAACCGTGTATTCTCAGTGTAAATTCATGCACCGAACCGTGACGCCCGTACCGATTCGGTTCAATACGAATACATGTACCGTTCCACCCATTCCAGATACCATATAACATGTAAACACAACAACTCAGTGTAGCATAAAAGTAATTACTTTGCTCTTCATCTGTCCTCTGACATCTTTTTTGACAGGCCACTGCTGATGCTATGAGGTAAAAAACAACAACACACATTTAACAAAGGAAAGTTAAGATTTAGTTTATTGACAGAGCATAAAATGCTTACATTTTGTGGCTATATCTTTGAAATTATACCTTTAAAAAAAAAATTCAATTAAAAAAAAAAAAAATTATTTGGAGTGAGGTGCATAGCTTATATATTCATTGCCATTTTGCATAGTAGGGGAGAGGCGGGACAGTTGAAACTTTTCAGATAAACGTCATTTTCTACGATAAGGTTACAGATCGATTTTTTTTGTGTGTGTGATCAACAACTCACATATGTGTTCTCTTAGTGTCATGTGTTATTCGGTACAAATATAGAATGATTTAAGTAAAAATTGAATTTGATCTGTAGTTGTGCTTTGTTTCAATCGTCCCGCCTGAGCGGGACGGTTGCAACACAGGGGTGGGACGGATGAAACATAACAGTTTAAACGGAAACTATTTATCTAATGCTTGTTTTTATGAACAATACCTGACAAGTAACTTGTGTACATATTGTTACAAACATATTTTGTCATTTATTTTAATTTAAAGGCTCATTTTAACCATTTTGTTCTATCACCCATTAAACATAGACGATAAGCCTATGCGCATTTTGTGTAATCTTTCTAATAGGCTATTTTGACGAAGACAGACAAATCCGTTTACAATTAATTATCTTACACTTCTTCCTTGAGTCATATCGAGTGTTTACTAGTTGAATAGCCTTAACAGCGGTTTTCCTATGACCAGATTTAACTGGCAGAAGGCGCTGCTTCATCCGTCCCGACAGCGCATCCCGACAGTTAAACCTGTTTTTCCCTTAAACTAAAAAACTTTGATATTGCACACTTAAGGGTGTGTTACAGTACTAATACACCTGCCGTATTATCATTACAATGGCACATGAAACAATAAATACAACTTGTCAGTCAAAAAAAAGTACCGCACGAAAGAATTCACTTACTGCACTCAAAAACAGCTTTCCGGCTTTAAATCCAAAACGGCATGACGTAAAGAAGAAATGTTTTCGCGGGTCTGGTAGGCATTGCGTGTTATACGTGCTGAAGAAATATGACGTACATGACGTGAGTGGTTTTCAAGAAAATCGCAATGTTTCATCCGTCCCGCGTTTCAATCGTCCCGGCTCTCCCCTACTAGAGACCAAACACTGAAGGTCCTATTGTACCTGTTTCTGCTTAAGTGTTGGTAATAGAGCTTAACTTATATTGATCCCAAAACATTCCTTCTAAATGTTTTTAAGTAATAAAAAAAATCATTAATGTGTGTATGTGTATATATATATGCAGAATATTTTTAACACTTACTTGATGGGCAAGGTGTTGTAGCATTCCTGTCTGTTAATTTTAAATGGTAATAAACATTTTGTATTAGCTCCTTATTTATTTTTGATCTGATATTATTGGTTAGTTTGATGTAAACAACTTTAAACAAATTGTTCTTGCAGGTTACTTACTGTCTTGTGGCAATGGCTCATCATGCTGCCTGTTATTTATGAAAACAGGAGCTTGAGGTCTCTTGAGGTTTCCAGCCATACATGTGGACCTAGGATGCTTTGCTGGTGTGGCCAATTCTGTGAGTGAAAACCACATATATTGAAACGGTTATATCATTCCAAATTTTGCTAAATGCCTGATTATAATTAGTTGACAGACAGTTGGACATTCATTTTGTGAAAATGTCACGAAACCTGCCTCCTCGTGGACGATCTGAAACGCTAACATTAATGCATTAGACTGATATTAAAAGAAATAAATGATATTATCAAACTCAGTAAACACCAAACAAGTTAAGCATAGCCTACTATGTACAGTAAAGCAGACGAGCCCAGAATATGACATAAGAAAGCAAATTTGTGTTCAGTGCAAATAAACCTGCTGCCTGTTTTATTAATAATAATGAATTGTGTGTTTTTTATTTTTTAAGGCTGCTTTAAAATTAGCAAAATTGGGGTTTGAGTTACTCCATTTAGTTTGATGATTATAAAATTTTCCTAATAACAAAATCAAATCGATAACATATATTTTTCCCACTAAAATGAGGGAAACATATTAACCCAAACAAATTTTTAACATTTTATTAACCTTATATTAATCCTTATATTAATCTTTGCAAATCGCTAGCACGCTTCACGATGAATGCGGCTAACTTAATGTTTACACTCAGGGTAACGTTACATTACGGCATGTTTTTACGACGTTCTCAATATAATTACTAATTCCATGTTTATACTGAACAATGCGTTATAGTTATTATGTTATCCTCAGAGACTCCCGTTGCCATTCTTCAAAATATAGCCTCAACTGTTGTCAAGGCAACACTCCACGTGTGTTGTGTAAAAAACGCACCACAGAACAGAGGGGCGGGGTGAGCAAAGATCATTATCATTTAAAGACAAATGCACTAAAACGGCGTGCTGAAAACAGAGCTGTTTTTGACCAGGTAAAATTTGTGTTTTCTTACAATACTAATGAGAATTTTTAATTAAAGTATATTACAAACTTTTAATTCAGACCCTAAATAATCATATTAGCTTGTACAAAAATGGCATTATATGACCCCTTTAATTAAATCAAGTTTATCTAAAAACAAATGTTTGGAGACTTTACTTCCTACTGCTTTACACCAAGTGCCCTGATTGCTGAATAGAGATACAATTTTGGCAGAAATAGAATTGATTACATTATAATAACAGAAATATGACACTTACATTTCAGACATAGTTCAGTAATACCCCAAAACTCACCATCAGAATTCAACAACTGACCAACTAATAGTAGGCTATATCAGACTCAAACCAATGCCTAAAAAAAAAAGAAGTTTTTCTTTGGTGTGTAATATTATTATTCCAAATAAAAAACGAGTGAGGAGAGAATTTATGTTTAAAAGCCAAAACCAAGTCAAAAAGACTTGCTTGTGAAAATCAGTCTAATGCATTAATGTTAGCGTTTCAGATCGTCCCTGAGGAGGCGGGTTTCGTGACATCATCAAGTACAATAGAAGTGCCGTTTTCACATCAGAGCTGTGAGTGTACATTTTAGCATACAAGTACAAATATTTATTGTACAAGTTCTCAAATTCACATCTACGTGCTCTCGAGTTTTACTACTCTTTTACTTTCATACAGACTGCTCCCACAACAGCAGCCGACAGAACAAAATGGAGTTCCCTTGCAGTCGCCTCAAGCACCAGACGGCGTAAAGAGGATTGATTGATTGATATGTAGATACAATAACAGTGTATTTAAATTATTTACCATCCTCCGTATCACTTTCGAAACGACTTGGTCGCCTGTGTGTTCTTTTCTTAATTTGGGAGTCTCCATCCGTTTCAACATTGGAAAGCTCCTCAGCACGCTTCAAGTAAACCAGAGCTTTCTGATAGTTTGCTAAAAAACAAAATTATGATTAAATTATTAAATATATGGAAGCCAATATTGTTGGTGTACTTGCTCTAATGATGTTGCCACTTTATTTTTACAACACTAACAATCTTAATTAAACATTAAAAATGTATAAATACGGTATGTATAAAACACAGATACAAAGTTAGGTCTAAAATTTTTGCTTGTCGCAGGGCTGTATATTTGTTACAGGTTACCGTTGTTCAGCTGCAACACCGGTTAAATCAGTTGCCCACCATGGTACCACCCCACATCTCCATAAACATGAAGCTAAGTACTGTATATTTAAAGTATATTTATACTTTAGCATTAAAGTATTCTAAAAATATCTATTTAGCTAGGTAGCTAACAGACCCAGAGTATGCAGTCAGAATTTGAAATCAAAACATTTTCTCTTACATGTAAAGGATTTTTCCAGAATTCTGATTTTAAAGAGGTTCCACGTCCTCTTATCTGGCAGCTCTCCGCTTTTTGCCTTCTTAGATGGCTCAGATGGAGGCCAGTAGCAGCTCAAAATCTGTTTGTTTAGACAAAATTCTAATCATAAACCATTCAAAAAGTGAAAAGGCTTTTACAATACAGTCCATATAGTGTATGTACTTTATCACAAAAGCTATGCAATAGCAATACTTACATTTCCATTTGACACAATCCATGACCTGCATACAATTGCAACAGTCTTCTCTTTGTCAAATTCGACCACAACGTAGGTAATCATCTAAAAAAATTGAATTTGGTTATTGGTCATTTAAAATGTTCTAATTGGTAAATAAAGGAATTTTGTACAAATAAGGATAAAAAAAAATTATATTTATATATATTTTTTAAATGATTCACTTACAGATATTTGCTATAAAGATTTCCTGGAATAAATCCTGAATAATCCTGAATTCTTATCATTTAAATGCAGGTTTTACTGAATCATGATTACTATAAATTTTGCATAATTAGTGTTGCATGATTTCCTGAAATGTCATCCACATTTTAAATGTTCATAGGGTCAAGCAATGTCCATGATCGGTGTGCAAAATGTAAAGAAACAAAATATTGTTGTTATCCATATGGTCAATCATGATTGCTTGAGATTTGAGATCAGATTTTAATACTCTCCTAATTGTTGTCTCCCTTGCTTTGCCAACATAGGAACCAACAATGCGAGAGTCACAGGGCTCTGTGTAGAGGGGAGCTGTCTTGTCGTAGACCCTACATTGGAGTGTTTGTTTTTCCAGCCCATCTTCTTCAATAACCTCAAAGAAGGTCTGGTCAACTCCAAACAAATTGTTGGGTCTTGTACACTTGATGTGTTCCTCCATTGTTCCCTTCTGCATCTTTTGCCCTTCAAGAATTCTTCTTGTTACCTGAGCCAGTGGACTTCTTCCAGAATGAACCATTCTCTTCAGTTTCTGGTTGAAGTTTTCAAACGGAAAAGCACTACATTCATCCAGACCCTCAAACTGTTTTGCAACATCTGCAATATGGAGCATCTGATGGACATTGTACACAAGGAAACTTTCTCCATACAGTTCTCTGCACTGTAGCACAAAAAATCTCAAGAGATCTCTCGCGTATTGCCAGTGTTTCCGTGTGAGACTTGGTTGGACCAGAATGCACATTGCCGTGGAGAAGCACATGAAGTTGTCATACAGCTCTTGTTTAAGAATTCCTTTCAGAACAACTTTTCCTGTGTACAACATTAGCTGTCTGTACTCAGTCGCTTTCCATCTGTCAATTTCATTTAGTCCCCTGGGGCGTCTGGCAAACACACTGGGAATGCTGTTTCGGAGATTTTCAAGCTTGTTGCTTACAATCATTGTGTGTCCAGCAGACATCCTTGTCTCTTTTGGCCCTCGAATCCATGTCAGGACAAGTTTTTTCATCACTCCAAGACATGCTTGATGCATATAATCAATAGGGAAACCAGAAACCATGTCCATATTTAGCTGGCAAAGTGGAGTTTCTTGTTCTCCATTGTGGTGTTCTTCCTGCTGCTTTTGTCTAAAAGACTTGTCAGTACGTAACACTAGATTGTCCACCTGCTGAAATGTCATACGCCCCAGCCACTGACCTTTCTGAATGCATCTATCACATCCATAATACCCTGAGAAGTGTTTTATTGACTTGATGAAGGCCTTGGCAGGTGCATCACAGATAATGCCGCTAATTTTAACTATGATGCGTCTTCCATGGTACCACAGACCCTCTTTCTCCAATTTCCGAATTCCCTCAACTGTGTCACATAGAAATTCCAAATCACCGGGCTTTGATTTTCCACATGTGATGGCCACTGGAAACACATTTGTAGGTTTTAGATTGGTGCTGCAAAGAACTGACCAAAAGCACGTTTTTGAACTTTTGAAGAGTGGGAGGCCATCAATATTAAGTCTCAACTCCAGGGTATGCATCTTCTCAGTTGTTTCGACCGGGTATTTCTGTATGTGATTATTTAACATTTTTTCTACTCCAAAGTAGAAATACTCCATTCCTGACTTGTGCTGAATATTTACAGTTTTTGGAGTCTCAAGCAAGGTTCTGGAACAAGATGGAAGGTCTTTTGTTCCATGTTTCTTCAATAATTTTAGAAGACTATCCGTAGCATTATGGGCAATTCCATTTTCTATGCTCCAAGAAGCGATGTCACTGGCTATATTTGAATTTGAATCACTCATCATCAGGGAATCATCATCTGAAAATTCATCATCCATCAAAACATCTGAATCTTCAGAAATGTGTTCTGTTTCTAAGTTCAGTGTTTCATTTTCATCATTGTCCATGTTTATGTCATGCATCTCTTGGTTTTCTATTATTTCCAGCGTATTTGTGTCAGCAGTTTCACATTTGGCTGTTATTAGAAGTTCTGAATTCTCTGTTTGTTCCCTTTTTCTTTGTAGTTTGCTTAGTCTTTTCAAAGTGACCCACTCCCTGTCATACTCTCTCTTCCTACTCTTCCTGTCCATGGCTTAAATTAAAGAGAAGGAAAGGGTAGCAATTAAATTAACTTAAAGGGTTATTTCATTCGCACATGAAATTGTCATGGACTAAATGTATTTCACTTTTGGATGCTTTACTACTGCTAATTTTCTTGAAGAAGTCACACTGATTTGGCGTGTAAATAGAGTATTCTAGGTTTGAGGGGTGACTACTTTAAGTAGATTAAATTGGGTTTGACTGGAGTTATTGTGTTTTATTAAGTGTAAAATTTACTTACTATCAGAGAACAACAGATGAGCTGATGATTGAAGTACTCCAAACAACAAAGCTGACAGGAAAAATTGAGACTCTACTTTAGGAAACAATCTTGGAAACATTCAGATTCCAGGCAAACAAGCTAATTTGTATAAGTGGAAAATAATTAAATAAGATTATAACTACATAAATAATAAAATCAACATTACTAAGAGCATCTTTAAGTGAAATGCAGAATATTAAATAATAAAATCAACATTACTAAGAGCACCTTTAAGTGAAATGCAGAATATTACTTACCTTTAAAAGATTAAAATTACAAATGCAGGATGACTTGCCAACAAACAGATGGTAAATGAAGCTGAAAAAAGAGAAGAGAATAATTATTTTCATGACCAATATAGAGAAATGCATTTGATGAGACTTTTCAACCCTAACAAATAAGAAGCCAAGTTATTTTAAGTAAGCAATAAGTTAGGCATGCAGTATTGTGAAATACCAGTCAGTGACAGTAACTTAAACGACATTTCATGATGAATAGCCAGTTAACCTACTCTAAATGTTTTAATTTCATTATTTATTTAATCATGAATTATCATTATTATTAAAATAACACGTGTTGTTATGTGTAGTACGGGTGGTGGATTTCATTAGAGTTCTCATCGGTATCCTTATTAGTGTTTTCTTTCTCCTTCTAACGTCACTCTGGATGAGAGAGAGGGAGAGGAGGGTTGGGGCGTGTTTAGTGTGAGGCGCTTGCGGCCAAGCGAGACAACGTTGCTTACGCGATACTTTTATTACAAAGTGAAGATTATTTTTATTATTATTATTAATAATAATAATAATAATACATTTCTTTATAGGTAATGTTGGCAAAGGTGACTGAAACAAAAGAGCGTCTCTTAGTCTGAGCGCATTTGCTGGGCCAAATTACGTCACACATATGTAACGGTATTTAACGGTATTTATTTACAGTCTATGGTAACTTAGACCTAACAGTTACTGGCGAGACGGAAAGTCATTGTTTGTGTGTGGAAAAGGCAGTCTTTTCCAACAACTGAGACTTTTTCACCATTTAGGCCTAATTAGTTTTATATGAGATTATTTTATTCATTTTGTTATAATTGCCAAGGAAAACAAACTTTTCATACTACATATGTCCTCCTAGTAATATAAATTATTTACTTTGGTCATATTTTGAAATGTCATATTTATAGTTTGATGTTTGTTGTTCTAAATGTAAATAAAATAAACTTATAAGTAAGTAAGTATACTAGGAAGGCTACTTACCTTTAATCACAGTCCTCTGTGGCGATCCCGGAGACGTCCGCTATGCGCGTTCTGGGCACTGACCACAGCTTATATGCCCTCTGCCTGGTTCGTTCGCGGGCTTTGCACGTGAGTGATAATTTAAAAACTATAAAACTTTATGAAGTTTATATATTTTCTTATTTTTTGAAAAATGTAATGTATACATTTAATATACCTTGCGTTATTCTGCCCTGACATAAAATGACTAAATAAATAAATAAATAAAGTAACGGGTGTTTCGAATGGAGCTGCTGATGGAGTGACGGTAAATGTGACGTTTCTCTATTCTGGCTGCCTTAATCCATTTCTCTATTTTTATTTTATATTGAAAAATCGTGGGAATTCAGTAGTGGATTTCTTTCACTATTATATAAAATGGTAAATTAATTTGCTCTGGCCTCCCATGCCAGTAAGTTTACCCCGCTATTATTCCAATCAAGGAAATGAAAATGAATGAATAAATAGGCCTAAGTAAATACAATATCTGACTGTATGTTGTTAAAGTCACACTCAGGATTTTTTTTTTTTTTACCACATATAGGATCCATAATGCCCCACTAGACCATAAAACCGATAACTTCATGAAAATCACAGAAAGAAATTGTTACAACGAACACACTACAAGCACAATGTTAAATACCACTGTGTGTGTGTGTTCATTCCACATTGCATGCTCTACCAGGCCTTTATTCAATTCTCTGTTGTGTGATCAAACAACCTCTGGTCCGGTGTTCTTTGTGGTTTTCCTTGTGTGAATCACGATGTCTCGTAGCCTACTTTTTTTTTTTTGCTTGGGCTACTCTCGAGACTCTTGTAGTTACAAAAAAAATATTCTAGCATCAAGCAATATCTAATGAGTCATATATCACAGTTACATTTTCCAAGGATTGAGTATGGATTGGGAGACAATTCGGATTTATCATTTGTCCACTTGTAACGGTGGCTGCCTCAAATCAAGTTGAATTTAAATTGTTCGGGCACCAGACAAGGCAAAACCTCTTATATACTGTCTATGGGCCAAACTTGTCAAGTAAAAAAATATAGATTGAAATTCAGTTTCCCAGAAAATAACTCAAACCACTGTTACACAAAATAAATTCCTTTCAATACCCACAATATAGAATCAGGCTCAAATGACACATTCAGAGATTTAAGGGTTTCAGGGCAATATATATATTTTAAGAAAACATTTTGCAAAAAAAAAAAAAAAACCGTAACACAAAGGTCACTTTTCAGACTGAGGTTTTTTTTTTTTTGCCTTACATGACAAATGACAAAATAATGAAATGTGAACAAACAGTTAGGATGCTGTTCAAGTTCAGTTCAAGATTAGGCTACACCCAGGGTGCGATTTGTGAAAAAAACAGAGGGGGGGATGTTTTGAAAAAAATGTATTCATAAAAATAGATAATGAGAACGAACTTCATCACTGCATTTGGAGGAATTGTAAAATCTTTTTTCTTATTAACTGAAGTAGCCTAACGCAATATTTTTACTCTAATAGCTTATCTTTCCCCACACATATGAACTGTGATCATGCAATAACGTTAACTTTACATCGCGATCAGTGTTGTGCATGAACGCGTTCATATTTTCGCCGAACGCTGAACTGAACGAATCACTTTTCATACAATGAACGTGAACGAGAGCGGCGCTCACTCTGGCAGGAATGAGCAGCACGCGCAGTTCACGTTCACGCTCATTTGAAAAGTCAGGTTTTACCAGGGCTTAATCCGACATTGGATCCGGAACCTTTTTTATTGGATCCGGCACCTCCTGTGTCACTAAAATTAATTGCCTAAATAAAAAAAAAATAAAAAAAATTACTGTTTGTGTAGTGTTCAATGTTTGTGACACATGACTTGCGCGCTTGTTGTACGAGTTGAGATTGCTGTTAGCCTCGATCGTTTCACTTGAAAAATGTCAAAAAGACAGGAAAGTTTGCTTAACTTTTTCAAATACGCTGGACAGTCAGATCACAAACAATCAAACATCGTTTCCGCTGATCAAAAAGGAGACCACGGTGGACACAGTAGCCTAGTATCGATATCTCGTTATTTCGACATAATAAGGGGACATTCTAATCTGCATTAAGCGTTCTTATAGCCTAATGGTTTTCTATGGGAGGAAAATGCTCATATTATGGGCTCATCTGATTTTTTGTACATAGCATAGCCTATTTGTTAGGATTTTAGTATCATAATGATTAGGCTTATAAATGCACGCACAATTATCCGTGAACCTGATTTGAACAAATGCCTTTCAACTTGTGTGTGCAAAATTCAGAATTAAATTAATGTGCAGAAATTTGTACAAATAGAGAGTAGGCTATGTAGGCCTACTATACTGTTGTAGCCATTAAAAAGCGCGTTTCATATTTGTTAAAATATTATGGGTTTTTTTTCCATTGATTTCCATTTGATTTATGAAAAGTGAACAGCACGACCGAGTAAGATAGGATGCGCAATATGAGACATGGAGCGGGTCAGACATGATTTTGACCGTTGAAGTTGAAGTTGTTATAGAAAGCCTTTCTTTAAAGTGAATTTCGTTTTGTATAAATTGTATCTTAATTTTAATCAATTTTTCATCAACCAATTGCCTGTATTTAATGAATAGGCCGACGAAACAAATATAGCCTAACGGAGGCGCCCGCGCGCTCACTTGCACGTGCACGTGAACTAGAGCACATCCTAACTTAACGAAACTCAGTGTATGCCTCACACAGACATGACAAATACATCAAATACACAAAGCTTGAAATGTCTTTAAACGAAATAATTCAAAACGAAAAAAGAAAAAGGCTACTCTCTGATTATGTAATCCATTATTAGGTTTTTGTGCATTTCTCTCTATAAGCGCGTTCACACGGAGATGGCGATCGACACTTGTCGAGAAAACACTTGTTTATTAATAAAAATCAATAGGCTACACGCACACATTATTTCGAAATAACGAGATATTGTGTTGAAATAACATTATTAATAATAATAATAGCCTACATCTTTGTTAAAATAATTTAACAAATGAACGTGTTAGATATGTGAACTTAGTTCATAAAAAAAAAAGAACTATGAACATGAAATAGTTCGATTATCAGATGTGTGAACTGAAATTTGAGCTAGTTCTTTTTAAGTATGAACTGGCACAACACTGATCGCGATGCTGAGCTAGTGAAATGATAGAAAAGACATGATCTGTATTAGCAATTCGCCTCATTCGCGCAAACTGGATGCGCGAATGAGGCTCGCGTCTACCTCGCCGCGCTAAACACCGCGCCGCAGGACCTCTAGACGCGCGTTACATTGAAATCACTCGCGCCAGACGCTCAAGAGTGAGTGAGTAATCATTTTAAAATAAAATTGACTTTAATCAAACCACGAATCCGTGATAAGTTTTGTGATCCGTCTCGCCCCTATGTAGTAGCACTATGATCACTTTGAGGGGGGGATACATTTATCCCCACTGGGGATACAAATAATTAAGCAGAGGCAGGGATACATTGACCAGAAAGGGGAAATCCCCCCTTTGTTGCATTACACTGTTCTGACCACTAGAGATCATCATGAAGACGGTGTCAGAGTGTTTCGAAGCCTCGACACAATACGGCACATTTGCTTTTCACGAAAGCCTCGATCTACCCACCCCTAGCGATTAATAGTGTAACCCAGGTCACTTAGGAGATTCTGTTGACGTAAGGAGAGAGAGCATGAAAAAAAAAGAGACTAACACTTGTGAATATATATAACAGTTATTTTATTAATATCTGTGGGGAAAGGAAAAAAAAAGAAAAGAAAAGAGGAAGAAAGTTTAAGATTCCAAGAGAAGATAAGAAAATGCATAAACTAAATCATAAAACTTATTTAGAAAAGTTATCCAATTTAACGAGATGGAGATTGGTTCAGATTGGTCCCAAACATTCCATCTTGAACATAATCAGAAAGAATTATCACCCAAACACTGCTAATTTCAGATGATATTGAAAACACCTGATCGCTTTTCGAGCTATGTTAGAAATGTGATCAGAATCATCATATAATAAGGGTAAATTGCCATACTTTTGGTACACTGGAGGGAGTATGAAGTTAAATTAGCCTACCTTTTGCAATATTGTGCATTTATATTTTTTGTGTATTTCACATGATTTTATATAATTATATTGATTGGTTTGTTAAATACACACAATATTCCTTTTATTGCTGTATTATATTTAATACAGTATCTCTTCAGTTTAAACTATAAATGCATGCTGTCCATTAAAGTGCACATTTGAAAATTAAAAGTAAATAAAAATGAATGAGGTTATAATTCATGCATGAAAGGGTAAACAAACAAACAAACGTGTCAAAAGATTTGGTTGTATTTTAGTACTGTAATGACGTTTTTAAAACGTCATATTCAAACGTGCAGATAACGTTATTTTAACACCTAAATAAAACGTCTCGCCAAAGTTGCATTTTGGTCTGGTTTTGTTTTCGTAGTAGACAAACGTGATATTTACGTTTTTTTGACCACCTAAAGAAAACATACCTGGTTGGTATTTTCACAACGTTTCTAAAACGTTTTATTTTGGTTACATTCTTTTTTTATTTTAGGTGTGGTTTCTTAAACGTTTTTAAAACGTTGCACTGCAACATTACCTAATTGCAACCAAAAAACAACGTTGTGAAACGTTGTAAAAACGTTTTGTGTTTGCTGGGATATGTTATTTCTTATGATTGTGTCTGCCTTTTCTAGTTTTTTGTTTGTTATTTGTTAATATTGTTCATTTTCAAGATCAATATATATTTTACTTATTTATATTATTTTTTGTTATAGACGAGACTGGTAAACTTGCTACACATGGGCAATAACACAAGTAGTAGTCAATATTGCAATTATATATATTTAAATATCTTTTTTTCTTTCTTTCTTTTTTTCTCCTTCAAAGCCGATTCAAATATCCCCATCATGTATAAAGCATGATCCACCTATAATACTCCCATGGCTGTTCCCAAGTTGCATGTTAAAATAAATGAAATGGAAAGATGTATGCCAAAAGAAATAAATAGTGGATCAATATTTGAAACAAAATAATTGTAATAGTATTCAAATCTATACTGATGGGTCAAAAAAATCCAGATTCTGGTTTTATAGCAGCAGCTATTTATTCATTTTTTAAAGCATTGTTAAGAGAATATCAAATCATGTGTCTCTATTCCGCAACAGAAATTATACCAATTTTATTGGCTATGCAGTGGGTGGGAAAAATTAATCCATGAAATGTAGTAGTATGTTCAGTATGTTCAGACTCATATTCAGCATTAAACAAATTTAAAATGTCATTTAAAATTAAATTGTGGGAAATCAGATTAAAGACAGGATATTTTATGAGAAAATTTTACAGAATTTATATAAAATTAAATAGAGTAGAATTTTAATGGAGACCTGCCCATGTAGGGGTAAAAGGAATGAGGTGGTGGACAAGCTGGCCAAGTCCATTTAGTAAAAAAAATAAGTAAAATGTATTTATTAAAACAGTAGTTGGAAATATGTGACAAGAAGAATGGAATAAAGAGTCAAAATGGAGACACCTATTCAGCATTCAACCTAAAGTGGGGATTGAAAGAAGGGTAAATGGAAACAGAAAAGAAGATACTGGTGACCATAAGACACACAAACCTTCATTATTCACTGCATATTATAGGAAAGTGTGAGACAGACTGCACACTGCAGCATTTATTGTGGAAAATCAGAAACAGTTAAACATGTTATTTTACACCGTTAGGCAAAGCTTATAAAAGAGAAAGAAATCAGCTGGTTGAAAAATTAAGAGATTTGGAAATAAATGTCATTACAGTTTAGAATATATTTCAGAATGCACAGAAACAGTTAGGGGTGTACGATAGTCTTCTAAAATATGGAAGAGATACATATTTGATTAGAAGGATATAGTTTATTTTCTTTTTTCTCTCTAATTTAATTGTTCCTTTCGTTCATCGAGGCTTCACACTCTACCCCAGTAGGCTATAGTATCCAGCTGCAGACCCGCAGCACCACCAGTTTCAGAACCCCAGCGCCAGAACCGGAAGTAGGGGCGGAGCTTACGTTCTAACACCAGCGCCAGAACCGGAACCGAGTAACGCGTTTTGGAGCGTAATTTGCTTAGACACGAAACGGTATACTTTTATTACACACGAAACGTCATACTTAATACGTATGTTATAATGATACATTAAGGTACAGAAACATTGGGCTTCACCATATTTTTAATATCGTGGTCCGTTGTATGCATTTATATTTACTATGGTTCTTTTTTTATAATAATTTTTACAATGTATTTACCTACATATTGTAAATACAGTTGTTATGATAACACATTTATTTCTATTTGTATATAGGACAGTTAAGCTGTCATTTGTAACTATACAAGAATATAGAAACTATTTAGCTATTTTAGTAAAATGTTCTTATTAAAGTGGTACTACTTACAAGCAGGAGTATGTTGTTTGTGCACCACAAATTGACACTTACCAATCAGGTATTTCAAATAATTGTAAACTAGCATGAGAGAAAATGCCACAAACTATTGTAAAGTGACACATACCATTGTTAAAGTAATTATGAAAACTGTCACCAATCATTCAGAAGTGTGCTGGACCTTGACACTGCTTTTCACAATGCAGAGTAGTGTACATCTGTAGATCCTATATTATAATGTGGATACAGCAAGTCAAATATTTGAACAAAACATTCGGGAATCTCCAGAAGGAATATATATTAAATTAATTTGTAGTTATTGTAGACTAATCCTCAATGTTTAGTCAATGGTAGCTTATGAAATGTATACACCTTTTTCAGTAAGCAGAGACAGAAAAGAGACTCAACAAATATGTAAGTTAAAGTAATGAATATTTAGAATAAAAAAGGAAAAATTACATAAAAGCAGATCATCATTCATTCAGCGCTGTGTTGTGGTTGCGCTGTGTCACGTGACAAGCAGTGACGCGTCACCTTGGAAACCATAAAGTGACAGATTCGAAATAACGGTCGCCTTGAAAAACTCACGCTGGGGGGTCAATTAGAATATTTTAAACTTACGTGTGAAAGGGTTAACATTCTTTAAATTAGTGAAAATTCTGTCATCGTTTACATGCTTGTCTCATTGTAAATAACTCCGCCCCTCACTTCCGGTTCTGGCGCTGGGGTTCTGGCGCTGGGGTTCTGAAACTGGTGGTGCTGCGGGTCTGCAGCTGGATATATCTCCCAGTAGGAGGCAGAAATGCACCTCAAGCTGGTTTGCAAAAAATACAAAAGAAGAAGAAGAAGAAGAAGAAGAAGAAATGATCCTCCGGATGCTGTAGGTGGCGCACTGCATCAACCTCCACGTGTGTTTCCACAGTATCCTTGAAGAAGACACACATGCACTTCAGTGTTACAGATTTCCACTGAGAGGCATTTGTCTTTGAGATAACCTCTCTAGTCTAGTCCCTCAGCACCGGGAGATGCCGCGTTATGAGCTGACCGTGATCCTGAAGGCGATGCAGAGGCCGGAGACCGCGGCGGTGCTGCGGCGCACGGTGGAGACGCTGTTCGAGCGCGGCGCGGTGGTGCGGGGTCTGGAGAACCTCGGGGAACGCAGGCTGCCCTACAACATCTCCAAACACAACTGTCTCAACACGCACGGAGGATACTTCTCCGTGGACTTCCACGCCACGCCGAATATCGTCAGCGGGCTGTTAGAGCACCTCGACCGGGACATTGACGTGCTGCGCCCCACTGTTTTAAAGAAAGACGTTGAGGTTTCCAAGGCGCAGTGCTGTGGCCTACAGAACGAGAAAGCAAAGAGTACGTCCCGTTAAATGTGAGAACCTTCATGTTTTCCTGTTTTTACTCCGAAGATTGGGATAACTTAATAATGGAAATAAAATTAAGTTGTATTGGAGTTAAGGTCATTAAATATAGGCCCTTCGCTAGAGTTGAGTTCATTGCTACAAGTCAAAAGTTTAAAAGCAAGTTGCCATAGTCTTTTTACCCAGTTATCTGAAGCCGAACGAACAGGAGAAAACATAGGGCGGGACTTGATTTTGTCCATTGGAATGATTGGATGGTTGTGATTTGCTATTGGTCGATCTTATGTGAGTGACAGTTTGTCCCGCCCTCGCGCCAGTAAACACGTCATCAGAGAGGAGTGCTGCATCCGAAATGACATACTACTTCGCTTGAATTACTTCAAGGTTTCATAAAAAGTACAATAATACAAAAAGTTCTATATAGTATGAATGTAATCCGGACACATGTCATTATCACATGACCTACCAGTTGCATTGCTTCACCTCCATTTACAAATGCTCTCCTGGCCTCATGGGATATTAAAATGTCCATTGTATGCACACTTCAGAATCTTGCTGGAAGTAGTAGGTCATACTTTTTGCCTACTCTTTTATGAGTACTGTGAATTCAGACATACTACTCTTGTCACATGCTGTTTTCGCCAATTATATAGTAGGGATTTATGCAATTTCGGATGTAGCCGAGATGTTGTTGCAAGTGGGAGGGGAAGTTATTTTGATTACAAAGTCACATGCATAAAAAAATAAAATAAAAATAAAAGTGCATGGATGGATAATTTATAATAAATACTGCAATATTCCATAAAAAAAAGATATATATTTTTGATTTAAAGTAATTCCAAAAATGATAAGGAAAAATGAAGTTAGTTGTAGGAGCCATATAATGGGAAGTCATGTGACCAAATGATAATGGGTGTCATTAATTAAGTGGGGTTAAAACACCTGTTGTGTTTGGATGTAAGAATGGGGGTGAGTGCTAGAGCACATATTTTGTTGACCGTGCAAACCTGTACAAAATAAAAACAACATGCAAGCTTCAAGGATAAACGCGTCACATAAGTTATTCCTCCACTCAGCTCCAGCGGTCTTTGGATTGTTTTTATGTGCTGCTACATTAGTGTTGAAAAAAAGGTCAAGCATAGTTTATTTTCAGGTGCCACTTGGATTGAAATGAAAGTGTTCCATATGTTTTTGGGTCCACAGTCACACTTCTGCTGTAGTGTCCGTGTCATTTATTTAATAAGACTGTTGTTGATCATATGTTCCACAAGTAAATTCCTGTCATTTCCCCCCTAGGACTGTGAAGATCACCTCATCTGCTGGATTATGTGAACGGACCAGACAAGCTTGTAAATGCCAGCAGCCTTTAATGTCTTTGGAGCAGTGCATTTACTTCAGCTAATGATGGGATGTGTATTTCTGCAGAGAACTCTGTACATATATCTCTTTGCAGGATCAACATTGTTTTTGGAGTATGTAATTTTGGTATGACAGAGTCTGCTTAAATTATTAAATAAAAATATGTATATTCTTTATTTCAGTCTATAGCAGTCATTCTCTTCCACTAAAGGGACACAAATAAAGAACCACATTTAAGTGGTGTTGGAAGAAGATATATAGGATGAGTGATTTATCCTCCGGACAGTCATGTGAGAAGTGCAAGAGTTTGTTGTGCAAGAAAAGAGAAAACACCAGTTAGTGCACACAAAAGCGTTTCATCGATTTAAAATCAAATCAAACAAGATGCTGCAATTAACAATGCAAAGTTCATTTTCAAAGTTTCTTCTCAGTCTCTTATCATCCGGTTCATAAGCCTAACCACTTTGTTCTTTAATCTCGTTTTTGGTTGAGTGGTTTTATTCATTCTTTATCTCGTGCAGAGATGTTTCCCTTAACTAATGTCATCAACATCAATGAATAAATTGTCTTAAAATCTCGTCGCTTGTATTATCAAGTTAAAATTAAAGAGGTGTTCCAATACTACAAATGCGTCATAAGTTTAATTATTAATAAATAGGTTATGTTTGATATAGCATTATTTTCGGACAAGCTGTTCCTAGTCAAAGCTATTTTTGATAAGAGAATCTTATAAAATTAAAGGAAAAGCTACACAAAAGTGAATGTTTCAAGGGCACTTTGATGATTATATGGTAACACCACCATAATATTAAGATCGTTGTATAAATATAATGGTTTACATGGTACATATACTGTGTTATTACCACAGTAGATGTCCAACAAAACATGGTAATATAATGGTGGTTTTGTAATTGTAGAAATGGCTCTAGCAAATGGAAATTAAATGTAACATTAGCTGGTCTTTCATACATTGACCTTTTGTGACAATATGCACTAATAGCTTAATAACCATAACCCACTCCATATGGGGTATGAATTATTTGTATGTTTTGTGAATATTAAACAAAATTCATGAAACAACAAAACGGTACTGTTCAAAAGTATCTAACATTTCTTTTAATTTTAAACCATTGTACAATTGTGAACAATATATTACATCATTCCAGAATCCATTGCACCACTGAAAAAACAAACAATCGTTTATATCTTTAACTTGCATATTTTACATCAATTTGAATCCCCAACATTAAATCTTAATCTTAAAATTATTATTTTGCAGTGTTTATATGATTCACAATTTCAAAGTGCGCCTCTTTACATTTAGGGTTAACAGGAAATGAAAAGAAATCGGTCCTAATTTCACACACTTCTGTTCTTTCTTCTCATAGTGACGGAAACGTGTCCTCTTTACATTTTTGTTCTCAACAATTCCTCAAAAATGTGTTAACAGCATTTTTTATCACCAAAGCTTAAATTTTCTATACGATCTTATAAGTAGGAACTATCACTGAATATTTCAAATGTTCCTTTACTCATTTAATTGTTGGCATTGGAATACGTTTGATGATTTTATCATACACTTTAAGGAGCAACTTAGATTGACCACAAAAAGCATCAAATAATTGAAATGATAAAGGTCTCTGGTAATTTTTCCTCATAAAGCCACGCCCCAGTCACGCGGTCAGCTGACAGTGAGATCAGCATAAAGCCTCATCATCATCACACGACCCAGAGCTTCACTGCAGCACAACACCATCAGCAGACCCAGACCCAGACACTAAACACGCCACTGCTGTTCGATAGAAGCGGTTCCGAAGACATGATGCTTCTCACGCTTCTCTTTATCTCCACGGGTAATATATGTTTTGGTTCTACTGCGCTCCACATTATTGTGTGTATTAGTTCCTTGTAAGAAGTGTGTCATAGCTGCAGTTAATGGCGGAGGAAGTGTTTGGTAAACATGTCATGTAGGTTACCGAAAGTCGAGCTCGCTTAAATGGAAATGTTATCCTCGAATACACGTCCTAACTTATTTTTCTGTTCAATAAAGCCAGAATAAAGAATCCTATCTAATAAAAGCGATATTAATATTGTGTTCCCGTTTTGTTTATTAGCAAATCTTTCGTGTTGAAGTGCTATGCTAAGTTGCTAACGTTAAGTTGACAGTTAACGTTAGGTGTTTTTAAACCACAGACTAGAGCCCAGCCCACGAAACTTAAAGTCTCTATACGTTCCGGTATTTTTATTTTAAAAACATATGACGCATGTAACTTAAGTTAAGTTATGTTTTTTTTTTTTTTTTTTTTTTTTTTGCGCAGTCAGATAACGTTGTCTAAACTGACTAGTGAGTTTTAATCTTTATCTGCCGATCGTTTTGTCTGAAACCGATGTAACGTTACAGGGGTTTGTTTATTAGTCATGAATGTATTACATTTTAATTTCGTTTCTCTTACATTTTTCTTTCGTTTTATTTTTTATTGAATAAACATAACAGCGAGAACAGTTTCACCTACAAGAACAACACTAAGATAGAGTTATAATGTAATGCAAAAATAAAGTGATAATAACAAAATATAAAAATAATATAAATAAATAAATAAACGTTTCTTGTACTTCATGCGAATCATGTCCGCATTATGACTCATCACTTCTTATAACGTTCGTCTCGTGCTTGATCGATTTAAATGATTTAATCACTTTTATCTCTTTCTTTTGAGCTGACAGATGACATAGCCTAGTCTGGATGTTGTTGACACAGTGAATGAAACCTGTTTATCAGCGATGCGGATGTAACGTTACTCGGACTGTCTTTTAACCCGAACTTTTCTTTAATCTGAGATCTGACCAATTATAGGCTATGCGTTATCATTTGTATCCAAGCAAGTTTCTTTTCTGTTCTCACTCCCAGGGATCCGATCTCTGCTACACCAGTGGGTGCCACATCCTCTTCTGTGTTCCTCTTTAGGATTTCTGCTTGCAGACACAATTTAACTTTTGATCTCTTTGCAGAGAGGTCTGAAAGCATAGTCTTTCATAAATGTTTTATTCTAAGCTTCTAGCTTGTGAAAAATGATTTATTAATAAAACCACATTTCTCAACCACAGAATGTTCCACTTCTCATTGACATGCAGTTTTCTCAGTAATTGCACAAGAGGAAGCGGGACACTATTGGCCGATTAGACTCGGCGCATGACTATTTATAAAAGTTTAGTGATATGCTTTGGCAATGGCATCTCGAGTATGTGATTGTGTTTGCTCTTAACTTATTACTAGGATTACATCTGTATTTTAGGTAGTTTATCACATTTTTTTTTATATATATATATATATTTTTTTTTTTTTTTTTTTTTTTTATGTAACATGATCAACTGTTCATAAAATGATAAACTGAATCATTTGTTTACTCAATCCATGTCCAATTTGTACTTAGCTTTTTGAAGTTCTCTCCAGTGAAATTTCAAAACGTATTCCATGTAGGCCTTCTGTCTCCATTAATATGAGCTCAAACTGCATGTACGCATTTATAAGAGAATTTTAAAAATGTTGTTTAGTTTCTTGTCTTTACTTGAAATGCTGTGTCAACTACACATTCCCACAATGAGTTGACTTTTCTGTTTAGCAGTGATTTGTGATTTAAAGCCTGTTTTCTGGATTTATTGTAAGTGCTGGTAAAATTTAAGCACTTTATGATGTGTAGGGCAAAACACTTTCATAACTTGAACGATGCCTTGTTTTACAGCCAGTTCTGATGTTTATTGCATGGCGCTTTCCCATGATCTGTACTGTCTGCACATTCTCACGTATTAAGATATTTCTCTGATTTGATTTTGGCTACTGATATGAATTGCAGAAGTGAAAGTCTGGTGGTTTAACAATGGTGTTTTTCATAGGGATGTGCTAGAGTACTTGGACATGACAGCGACAATTGATCATTAAAATGATGATCGCTGTGAGACTAATAAACATTTTTTCTGATTGGCTATAGCGGTATTTTGGTAAGTACCCGCAGTCTGATTGGTTGGCATTAGCATGCAGTGATGCCTGGAATCGCCACATAGACTGTTAAATGCTAGATGTGCAGTGCCAATCTGTGGACCAAAATGCCCACCCCTAGTTTTCCATTGGTAATGGTATGCTTGGGGCTAGTTGCTTTTGGTTTCTTTGTTTAAAAAGAGTTTAGGCCTTTGGGGATGTTTCCAAGTTTAAGTTGGGAGTACACAGTATGATTTTTGCTGTCATGCATTAAAAAAAACTATTCTCTTGGGAGAAATTGTGGAAATCGTTGATTCGTGTATGGTATGGCCACGACTCGAATTGTGTGCTGAGTCGAGTACCTTACAAGCTCAACCAGTTTTAATTTTTTTTTAAATTTTTTACCAGTGTATAAGCTGTCCCCTATTGCCAAATCATGAACTATGAATATTATAGCCCAGTGACTGCAACCCTACAGTTTGTGCATACTCGCGCACAAAAATACTTTCTAGTGTCATAAATCATTACAGAAAAATACTAGTTAGTCATTTGGTGGAAGTGCACTTCTGTTTCACATCTGGGTTTTGTCAACTTATCTTTTGTACAGTCAGCTATAGAGGCTGATGCTGATCTGACGGAAATCGAGATGGTATCGTAAGACCGCTCGCGCTCCTAGTTTTTGTCAGTGCATGTCTCGTATGTCAGATGATCTTGCCTACAAATTTCTGAGTCTGCAGGTTTTTATTTAAAATGGTGATTTCAGGAGTAGGAGGAACAATTCTTCAGATCCTAATCTGGTAGTCTGTGCAACTACAGTTCAGTTCCTTATGATCCACTCTAAGTGGAAATAAATCTGCTGTCACTGGCTTCACATGAGCCTGTTTATTCCTGATTTGACGCTTTTCGTGTCATGGAAAGTTTTAAAGGAACTATAGGCATTGTACTTGGTGGTATCCGTATTAACTCGCTTGTTAAATTCTGGGGACTTTCCAGGCACATGCTGTCAAAACTCGGAAAAAAACAAATTGTGTCCCCAGACTCCCCACCCACCTTTTTTTTTTTTTTTTTAAATCCAGTTTCAGTTCTGTGTAAAAGTAGCTTTTGCTCTAACATCTTAAACTAGTCTCAATAGCAGTTCAGCTGAGACATGCTGATTGTGAAAGCCTAAAGTTTGAATAACCTGTTATGGATTTAAAGTGAAAAATTGCTGAATAGACGCAGCTTCCTTATTCAACAACAATACTATTAGAATACGAAACGTACGTTCTTTTTAAAAAAAATAAAGTATCATAATTCTTGGGCAGGTTGATCAGATAAGAAAAAAAAGTTACTGAAAGAGGTGGTATTTGATGTTGCATGGGCCATCACGCGTCTCTGTGTGTCCATTGCGGCTGTTCTGAACGCATCTAATGTTTTCTTTCTAGCTGTGGCGAGTCCCCTGTTGGGTACGGAGCAGTGTGCCCGCGGTCC
Organism: Phoxinus phoxinus; assembly: GCF_949152265.1. Taxonomy (NCBI): domain Eukaryota; kingdom Metazoa; phylum Chordata; class Actinopteri; order Cypriniformes; family Leuciscidae; genus Phoxinus; species Phoxinus phoxinus. The sequence continues at coordinate 28,743,443 of NC_136889.1, forward strand.
CCCCTACTGGTGCCAGAATGTCAAGACTGCTTCTCTTTGTGATGCCGTCCAACACTGCCAACAGAATGTGTGGAACAAGCCTCAGATGGTGCGTTGACCTTATTCTCAGAAGCTCTTTAGTATGCCAGTGCATAATTCATGAGCACTAAGTGTATAAAACCTTCTTTCTCGCAGAAAACTGTGCCATGTGATCTGTGCAAAGAGGTGTTGATGGTGGTGGAGCAGCTTTTGAAGGATAATGCTACAGAGGTATGCAAACATGATAACACTACAGATTTGAGTGCTTGTGGAGGTCAAAGTCTAAATACTTGTGTTGAATCTAGAGCGAACTCCTCGGATACATGGAGAAGGCCTGTCAGCTGATCCCCGATGAGGGCCTGGCTGGCCAGTGCAAGGAGATTGTTGACAACTACTTCCCCATTCTCATGGGCATCATCCAAGGAGAGCTGGTGAGCTGAATACTTTCCTTCCCTTTTACCTGAGTAATAATTTCCCTTTTAGTTGATTTGCGAATGTTTAGTAACAGTACTTTCAATACCTCTTTCAAACAAGCTGCCTCTTTATGAGCAGGAAGACAATGATTCATGCAGTTACAAACCTATTTGCTCAATCAAGCCCAAATTTTACTTGTTTTTTACGGATAAACGAGCTCCACATACAGTGCGTGGCTCAAAATTGTTCACCAGAATATTCTGCATGCTGCCTTTTTTTTTATATTTTTTTTTTTATAACCGTGCCTACTTTGTACACGCACGTCAACATGCGCATTGAATTTGTTTTGCACTAATCAGTTGTTCCACAAGGTAACCACTTCCCTGGGACATTGGTTCAAGGTAGAAGAAAGCGAAACTAAAAAGACGGAACAAAATACCGTTGAATTCAATCTGTAATTAATCTAAAAATAAAATGCTATTATAACTAACATTTAAATGAAAAATGACTACAATATAAAAACAAATTAACTAATCTCAACAAAATCAGTAGCCTATTTTAAATGTTATGTTTAATGGCCTTTTTTTATGTAGCCTATGGCTTGTTATATCATTTTAATTTAGGGACCGTTTACCAGAGTTAAAAAAAGTATATATCTTATTCAACTATTGCCTTGCGATCATTTTATATTAAACTTAAAGCGATAGTTCATCCAAAAATGAAAACTAGCCCATTTACTCGCCCTCAAGGCATCCTAGGTGTGTATGACATTCTTCTTTCAGACAAATACAATCGTTGTCATATTAAAAAATGTCCTGGCTCTTTCACGCTTTATAATGGCAGTGAATGGCCGTTTCTGTTTTGAAGTCCATAAGTGCATCTATCCATCATAAAAGTAATCCACACTGCTCCGGGGGGTTTAATATAACCGAGCGTTCGTACAGGGTTCACCTAACACTAACAGAAATAAGAAAATAATAAACGATAGTGGTTTGAACTCTTCTCCACTAAATGAAATGAACATCAGATCACTAACTCAAACCCCGCGACACTCCATTTCCAAGTGTGCATCTACGGCAAGCCCCGAGGGGAAAAATACATTGCATGCACAGTACATGTACAACGAGTGCCAGTACATCATTATTATTGTAACAGACTTTTTTGGATTGTACATGCATCATGACAGAATCCAACAAAGTCTGTTACAACAATCTATAAAAAAATATTTTGACAGTTACACCGTCAATAATTGTCATCGTTGTTGCTGTTATTACGTTTCTGATTTCAGTTTTGTCATTATTTTAGCATATAATTGAGAGTTAGTAAAAGAGTTAAGTAAAAGTTAAACGTTTTAAAAACAAAAGTAAAAAATTTATTTCATTTATCAATTTTTTTGTAACATTCTATTTTTGATTATATTCATGTTTGTCTATTTTGGTTTTATTTTGTAGTTGAAGATTGCACATTTATTGCACATTTGCAAATAATTCATTTGTTTTGTGACCGTTTGTTTTCAGAAGTTTCAAAGAGTTAGTAAAAGAGTAAAGTAAAAGTTAAAACCTTTTTATCTATTTTTTATTAAGTGTTTATTTTGTATTAATGCATAACCTCACTGTATTAATTTATAATGTAACATTATAACGTGACATTTGTGTCAATAATCGTCAAGCACAGGTGACGAATCAAATTCTGCTTAGGTCCCCCAAAAGGGTCGGGCCGGCACTGCTCGCACATGCCGATAATTAAATGCCGAATATTGGCTGATAACTTCATCCATGGTAGCATCTCATTTAACTATTACATCAGACCCAATAGAGTAATTCTATTCATTACTACTATACAGAACGTTGATCGTGGCTTTTACAAAACCAAATAGAGAAGTTGCTCTAACAATGGAAATCATTGTTCTCATTAACTGAAATAAAAAAAATTAAATCAACGCATACATTTTCATGACTCCCAAACTAACTCAAAGCTTTAGTGTGTCTAGACTTTAAATAGCTAACCATCTTAGCAGCACTAGACCAAAGCAGCCTTTGTGTAATGGTCTCTTCCTTCCTGTTGAGCCTCATCTGTCATTCAAAGCATCAGTCACAATCCTCTTTAAAGAACTGAAGGGGGTCAGTGTATTCAGCTGCAGATCCTATTTGTGTTTATCATGTTTTACAATGCTTCTGTTGTCCTTCATCTTGCAGGATGACCCCGGTGTGGTGTGTGCTGCTATGGGCCTGTGTGTGTCCCAGCAAGCAGGTCTGGCTAAAGCTCAACTCATGACCAACGATATCCCTGAAGTGGAACTGAACCAGCATGAACTCAACCCCTTCCTGCTCAACATCCCTCAGCTGCTCTACCCCCAAGAGAAAGTCAAGGAGAGCACAAAAGAGGTGAAGCCTGTCACACACCTGTATGTTTTAAGGGGGATTCTGAATGTTGAACTTAATGAACTTAATGAATATCATGTAGTTTTGCCATGAATTTGTCGTCCTGTATGTTTCCTAACTGGCTGTTTTTCTCTTCTGTGTGCAGATGAGTGGAGATGTGTGCACTGACTGCGTTACGTTCCTCACTGACACTCAGGAGGAGGCCAAAGCCAACGCCTCATTTATCAGCGCTCTGATCGCACAAGTGGAGAGTCAGTGTGAGCTTCTGGGACCCGGCATGTCTGACATGGTGAGAACATGAGCATTGAGTTTACTGAGTTTGTGTGCTCAACGTAAAACTGCCATGCTTTGGTGTGCATTGCATAGATATCCTGCTATCTTTTTTCTTTTTTTCCCTCTACAGTGCAAAGAGTACATCGGCCAGTATGGCCCACTGGTCTTTCAACAGCTCATGTCTATGGTAAGTCATTTAGTATTTTGCATAATTTCTTCTAATTTGTGTAGGCATTTCAGTGGTTTCATTCTTCCATTCTCCACTTGCAAAATGGAACTTGAGTTCCACTCCTATGGCACACCACTGAGTGTTATAAAAGGGGTCATATGAGGAATCAAATTTTAATATACTTATAGTGTGCTATATAATTTTTATAACTCTACTTTCTCCCCAGTGAAAGAGCATTTAGTGGAAGTTGGATTAGTTTAAAAATTAAGCTCTTTTGCAGCTATCTTGCAGGTGTCCACATAAACATTACAGGTTTACACTTTACAATAGGCTTCCATTGTTAACATTTAGTTAACCCTTAAAAACCGAGACCGTTGCCCGTGGCTAAAAATAACTTTTTTAAATGTTTAATAACATTTGAACCGCTAATCCAATCTGTATGCTTTAAGTCTTATAAAGAGAAGATTCTCATTTTGACATTCAGAGGCTCCGTAGTGAACGTGATTTCATCAAGTTGATCAGCATTGATTCGTCAAAGAAACCCATGTGGTTTGATCCTTTGATCCAAACAGGAACAATTGTTGATGCTTAGTCCTACCCCTGTCCCCAGATTGGTTAAAACGATCATCTACTCAACCAATAAACATAGGTTTTGGTCTTTTGCACCACCAATTAGCATCTTTCTTTGGAAATTTTAACTGCCTCAAAATGAAAGTAGTTGCGTGTCTGTGCATGAAAACAAACCCAAAATAACAGATTTGCATGAGCACTTTCTGACAAACCATAACATAAATTTCAGTGCCTTATCCAATGTGTAAGGCAGCTTTATACTTGGTTTTTGATTTATTTATAAAAAAAAATTTTTCAAATGAGCTACACAATGTTCCAGTGGAACTGACGGAGAGAACTGACACAGCCAAGAGTTCAGTTTATAATTCCAAGAGTTATCGTATATAATACTCAGTTTGTGAGAATCATTTGCAGTGTTTGTAAGACAGTTTTCACAATTGTTTACACCGCTCTCTGCACTATATATGATACTTCGCTCGCTGCACTATATGTGAAAGTTTGCTTCTGTGATCTATTAACAATTCTATTTTTCTTTTTTTTGGACATCTACATTGTCAGTAAATAAAATAAACACGTTTTTCACAAAGCGCCTATAATGTTATCATAAATTGTTATAACTTTCTAAGGGATTGTTACATGGATATTCTAGATTTCCAGATGAAATTGTCTACAAGTATAACTAAACTCTCTAAAGGCAAGTTGTTTGAGTAAAAAAAAAAAATAAATATCTGTTAATTCCTCTATTGCCAGACAAAACAAATGTAAAAATGGGAATTTAAATAAGCTAGATTGAAACTTCAAGTTCTCCTGTTTAAAATGATATATGGCACTGACTGCTATAATGGTTTCGAAAAACAAAGAAAAGTACAGGTGAGTCAGGTGACCAAAAATGCTCCAGGTCCTTTAAAAATGCTCCAGGTCCTTTAAAAATGCTCCAGGTCCTTTAAGGGTGAACATGAACTAACAATGAATAATACGCCTAAAGCATTGGTAATCAGTGTATGTTCGTTTCCTCATTTATGAACACATGATTTAAATAGTTATATCTGCTAATATTTAATGGACCTGAGCGAACATGAACAATGACAAGTTTATTAACTAATGTCCACAAAGGTTAATAAATATAAATGTATTGCTCGTTGTTCGTAAATGCATTAAACAACATTAACTAATCGAACCTTGTTGTAAAGTGTTACCCATTTTAGTGAAAGTGAATGTGACATTCAGAAATTTGGCCTGCCCAGTCTACTTCCTAAGCAGGAAGTAGACTAAATACTCTACTAGGTTTAGGAATAAAAAGTGCAATGAGTCCGTGTGGAGCACCTGCAGTCTTTGAAGGATCCTAGTGTTACAAATGAGCAGCTGAAGTTTGTTTCGAACAGGAATCCAAGTCATTTCAATTTGGTGCTGATTATTGTTTCACAGTATAATGCAGAATTTGCAACTAGGCTGAGACTGAAAGATGAGGGGGATAAAAACGGTTGGGATTGTTGGAGTCTATAATGCAAAGAGGATGTTTCTATTAAAGGCACAAGCAGCAAAAAAACATCCTGTTAAAGGGTCAAATAGAGGGTGGAAAATGGTCGTGAAAATTAATTCTGACTGCTGTATAAATGACTAGCTTTTATAAGTAAACCGCAGGGGGAAAACACTATTAAAATATGACCCCTTTAATTTGTAGAGCTTGTTGGAAATGAACAAAGCTGCTTATGTTCCCTTTTCCTGTAAGACACTCTGCCTGTCTGCCAGCTTAATCCACATCTCTAATCACTTGTCTTTTTTTTTTTTTCCTCCCCATTATTTACTCCCACCTTCATTTTTCTTTTTCTCCTTGTGTTGTTTGCTCTGGTCTTCAGGAGCAGGTAGGTTTCTCTGAGCTGCTAGTCTCATCCTAGCTTGTCTTTAATCTGTCCTGTGGCTAATCACCTGTGCTTTTTTCTAATCCAAGTGACATTGCTAATCTGTGCTGTTGTGTAGAATAGCCACTCACACGCTCTTAAAATAGCCATAACCTTGAGGGTTTCATGTTTGTTTGTTTGTTTGATTTGTAGATGTTAACTTCCATTATCATAACATTCGTCATCCATAATACACTATCTGTGAGTAGGGTTGGGAACTATGTACTGGTTCTTATTTAGTAACTGGACTCGACACTAAAATCCCATTTTCTGAATGTCATTCGGTGGCAATCAAAAATAAGACTACACATTTCTGCTATCATGTAAACTGGCCTGTCAATTATCATTTAATTTCTTTTCCTGCTGCCATTTATAATACAAACGGGTGAGCTACTCGAATGGCGGAAGCCATGTTGCGCCTCCATCTTAAATACAATGAAATTCAAGCTTTGCCTTTCGCGTTTTTACATTCAGTGGCACCGTGATGAATGCGAGGGGGAGATTACTCGCGACTGCCGGCAGATTAGAAATAATACGGCCACCGTAGGAGTTAATACGCCCTCGGAATGGGAGGGGCTAGAAAGTAATATTCAGTTGGTAGTCATATACAATTTCACCGCTAGATGGGAGTGATTCCTACACTGTGCCCTAAATGCAGATTAAAGCTACACTGAGTTTTATCAGACATGGGACAGTCTTGTGCATGTCATCTCAAGTGGCGAAGACCACAAGTGTGGGTATTGGGAAAGGCCATTAAAGCAAGTTGCATTTGTCCAATTACTAAAAAAAAATAACTCCATCATTAGAGAACTGATTAACCGTTTTTCACTTAACCACATGAGTTGGATGAACAAGTTGGTTCATCAGATCACACTTTGCATATGCATGCGTGGTAGTCCTCAGACTGGCAGGGTGATGAGGGCATGAGGTGGAGCAGGATCATGGGTAATCCGTTAGTCTGAGGTTTTCAAATGGATGCTGCATGATGCCAGCCTTCCTGATGTTGTATAAGCATATCAGTCAGTGCATGCCTGAGATTCTGCTCATGTTGACACGTCATGGTGACATGTTACTCGATGAATGTCTCTATTCCTCCAGCAACCCAAGGATATCTGCGCTCGTGCTGGCTTCTGCCCCATTAAGAAGTCGTCTGTGCGCATGGAGAAGCTGATGCCTGCCAAATCCATCCTTGCGGTCAAGATGTTTCCTGCAACCAAACTGGAAACGCCTGCCCTAACCAAGCCTGCCCTAACCAAGCCTGCCAAGGTACAAAATATAGCTTCTGCATTCTTAACAAGGAAGTTGGAAACATCTCCACACGTTAAGTTCAATGTTTTTTTGTTTTTTTTTACTTTGATCATGTAAATTAACTGACTACAAGTTGCTGGCAATAATTGTGGGCTCTAAATATTAAAATCAAACAAGTGGGGAAGCTGTGTAAAAATCCAGGATATTTTCTTGATGCGCATGCATTTGTTTTGACAGAATCTGGTGCAAGTGCGTGACTCCCCTCAGTGTGCCCTCTGTGAGTTTGTGATGAAGGAACTTGAGAGCATGATTGAGGATCACACATCTGAGGTATAAAGCCAACTTTGACAATCAGTTTTGAGTTTAAAAACCCCATTTCGATGCTACAACAAATAACTGAGTACCAGTAGAATACATGGAAATAAATTAGGCAATTGAGACCTGAGATTGAGGGTTAATTTAGCCAGCGAGACTACTACATCAGTCCCAGCTGCTGATAAGGTCATGTCTAGTCCATTCATTGAAGAGAAAGCAGATTTATTAATGTGTAATGGCATGCAGTCAGGCAATTAGCCAACAATCCACTGCAAAAAAGTCCAGTCGGAGACTATCAAAAACCAGTAGGAGTAAATCGAGTTTTAATTTGCTTTAAAAATATCTATAATTGTTTTTAAAGGGCACCTATTATGACATTTAAAATGTTCCTAATGTTGTTTTGGGAGTCCCCAACAACAGTTTTACGTGCATGCAATGACAAAAAAACACTTTTGTTGTCGTATAATATGCATTTATTTTTACCTGATTTGCTCACCGACTCCCAAATGATTCATTCAACGACTCGTTTTTCAAACCCCTCCTTTGCGCGACGCTAATCTGCGTTGATTGGTCAGATGACCCAGCAGTGTTTACAGAGATAATACTTATTTTTAACACGGAGTACAATGATGCTTTTATCAATTCAATTTTGTTATAATGATTATAGTCCACTGCTTTAGTTTGTAGTAAAAAAACTAAAAATAAGACAAAGAATTTAATGTTAGCGAGCATATAGCCCAGAGTTCATATTGTAAAAGCACAATCAGTCTTTGTTTGCGTTAGCCCGATGCATAAACATAAAGTTTTTACAAAAAAAAAATGCAGTTACGTTACGAGGTATTACTCTATTCTTTAAGACAACTCCGAAAAAAATGACAAACGCTTCACATATCTCAATACAATTGTCATTGAAGACCTAGAAGCTAAACGTTGCTTACACAACAAACAAAATAATTATTAAGCATGCTACATAAAACATAAAAGCAACAATTATTAATAACACTTACAGGTTGTGATACGGAGGAGGAAGCTGATGCAAATACACTTGGAACTGAACCTTCCTTCAATATCAGCCGGCTCGCGAATCCAAGTTTGATTGCATTTAAGTTGGTAAAGCAATCGTCTACAAAATGGCGAGAACAAAGCACAAGGCTCGGACTATACTTCTGTGGTATAGTTGTATATATGAATTGTAGCCACTTAGTCTTCAAATGCTCCTCCTTGGGCAGATGGAGAAAGGTGTCTTTTGTTGCACTTCAGAACACAGCGTCTCGTCGCCATGATATTTTCCCTGGCCTTGGAGCGCCATAAGTGGGCGTATCGTATTCAAATAACTTGACAAGTTGACGTCATCTAGTCAGAGAAAAAGCTTCGGTCTTCTAACGTTTCATAAAAATGACTCCGAGTCGACTCTTACTTTTGAAATAACTTTTATATACGGTGCACTTTCATATTTCAAACTTTGCAGGAGGTTTTTGTTCACTTAGATCTATGTTACACACTACATGAAAGGTAAATTTCAAAATTCCATAATAGGTGCCCTTTAAGATAAACTAGTGACACCTGCGGCCTTTAACATGAAGCTCCGTTACAGGATTGGTTTTAAGTTGACAACCCAATCAGGCTTTGTCACAGATGCTGGTCATCAACTTTCTATCAACTGTTATTGATCCTGAGCTCATGGTTGACTGGAGTGTGTGCACATGAAAGTGTGATATCAGTAGCAGTGACTTAACTTTGCTGACAGCTGATTGGTCCAATTCTAGTTTGACCTCTCACCCAGAACAAAGCCTGCCTCCAAACAGGTTAACCGTGGAGCACAATTCGTCAAACACTGGTATATGACTTCATTGTGCCAACCCTTGGTTGAAAGTAACTAATAGTGGAAACTTGCCTAAAACGGATCTGATTAGCCAGCTTCATGATACAGTCCCCTGGATTTGTCCATTGAAAGTCTAGTGACCCAAAACACACTTTTTAGGTGCATCAAGCACGATTGTGCTTCCATTAAATAGTTGATGTGCTGTTTGTGCATCGACCAATGCTTATGTGAAATAATAACCTATCACTCAATTCATATTACATATGTATTATGACATTTTCAATGGAGGGACAGAAATCAAGTTTTATTTAAATCTCTTTTGGGTTTCGAAGATTAAAATCTAATGGGTTTGGAACGACATGAGGGTGAAATTGACTATTTTTGGGTGAGCAATTGCGATAAATAAATCTGTAATGCAAGTGTCCAAGATTCCCCTGTTGAAGCTGACAATTGTTGTGAATTTTAGGCCGAGATTATGCAGGCTGTGGAGAAAGTCTGTGATATTTTGCCCTCCTCACTGACGGCTCAGTGCAAGGACCTTCTTGAGACCTACGGGCAGGCCATCATTGAGCTGCTTGTGCAGGAGGCGGATCCCAAAACACTCTGCTCTTTGCTCGGGCTCTGCAATGGGGTCAGCCATGTCCGTAAGTGGTGATTGTTTTTTCAGCATAATGTTCCACTTTGGGTTAAGACATTTACATGATTGACTTGCTCTTGCTCATTGTTCCTGTCTTGCAGCTGTAATGGAAAAGGAACAGTTTGAGGCGGGTGGTTTCTGTGACGTGTGTAAGATGGCAGTGCGTTATGTGGACGGGATCCTGGAGCAGAACGCCACTCAGGCAGAGATCGAGGAGGCCGTGATGAAGGTCTGCAGCTTCCTGCCTGAAGCAGTCAGAGATCAGGTACATCAAACCTTTCATGTTTCTAATATCCATACTTCCAACAGAAGAACACATCATTGATTACAATTCAGATTAAATTTGTTAGTGCTTTTTTTACTGAGCTGTTGTCCAACAACATGTAGGGCTCTATGAAATCGGTTTTACTTTACCCAAATAAATGTTTTATTTGTGAATTCCATTTTAATTATTTAATTCAAAGCATGTCTAATCCACTGAATTCATGAAACGTAAACAATTTAATAATATATTAGTTTACTATAATAGGGCCCTATGACATTTTTAAAACAATTCCATTAATTACTATTATTACTTCGTAAAATTACTATTGTACAGTAGAATGTACTTCGCCAAAATAAAAGTATGATTTAATTTTAAATGGAGTGCAGTGAAGACCTTTTGAGTGTGTCTGATGGTAGTTTTATGAAACCTGATGAAATTCTGGTGGAGTGACTCTGGAGATGAAGTTCATGTGGAATGTCTACATATAGACAGTGAGACGGCGAGTTGTGTTTTTATATTCCCAGACACTAGTCCATATTGTGATTTGATAATGTACAGCCCCACTTTTTATTGATCCAAGTTTTGCCAAATTCCACGTCGTACTGTAAATGCCGTTTTTATGGCTTGTTTCTGTCCGTGCTTTCCACATCACAGCGCTCTAAACATGCAGTGTACCATTCACTTGTGACATCTGATTTGCAAAAGCTGGTACTTGTTGGTGAATTGATTAGAACAGCATTGAGAATCAGACACACACTGATCTATTCTGGCTGTGTATTATGCTAGCTGTGGTAGTCCATCCTACACTGTTTGTCCGTACACCTATTGCATTACAGCCCACTGCGGCAACTGAACCAATTTGATTTTAATTTCTATAAAAAAGCAAAACGACAGACAGGCAACTGACGCTACAATTATAAACTGAAAGCGTCTGCTCCATACAGCACAAGCTGCAGAGTCGCAGCAGGAGTCAGATTTCACTTGTGTTAGGAGAGTAGAGAGAGAGATGACTGAAAAGCCAATGGTGGAGTATTCGCCCGACGGATCCTGAGGTCATTATAGGCCTATAAACAGATGATTTGCAAAAGGGAAAAGCGAGCATTCATTGAAATGCGATTCCCCGTGTTATAGCAAGTTTATATACCGGTGTAAAAATATCGCTACGGTGTGTGTGACTGCTCTCCTCTCTGCAGTGTAACCAGCTCATTGCGCAGTACGAGCCTCTGCTGGTGCAGCTGCTGCTCCAGACGCTCGACCCCGACTTTGTCTGCATGGTAAGATTTAAGATTGACACTGCTCTCAAACTCAAGTCATGTGATCAAATGATGAGCCCAGACTGAGCTGTTGTTGTTGGCTGCAGAAACTGGGAGCATGTCCAGAGGCAGTGCAGAGGCTTCTGGGAATGGAGCAGTGCAGCTGGGGACCAGCGTACTGGTGTAAGAACGTGCAGACCGCTGCTCGCTGTAATGTGAGTATTGGCTTTCCAGCTCCAGACGCTGCCCATGTTTTCAGCATATACTGTAGTCTTGCACAACAACAGGCTGTGATGTAAATGAAGCTTCGGTGTTTGTGTCGTAGGCCATGGACCACTGCAGGCGTCACGTATGGAACTGAGGGATGAGGAGAGCGTTCCAGAACAATCTTTGGAAACTAAAGGAGAATTGCTGTAGCCCTGCTTTTCTGTTTTGAAATCAATACCTGGGTTTTCTTTTAATAAGTGACATTTTAAATCGATCTGTCACATCTAATTTTACAGCCTTGTTTCAGGGGATGGAGAGCTTTTACTGATAGGACATCTACACTGTGGAGGGGGCAGGGGTTTGGAGGAGGTATGACTGGCAATACTTGCACTGAAACTGGAATTTTTTTTTTTTAGTGTTCTTTTAAGTTGTTAATCCTTTAAATATGCACCGCATCTGAGAGTTGCAAGAGAAGTTTATATGGAAATAGATTGTGCCTTTATTGGAAGAGGTGGTCTGAGAATAAAGATGAAATGATTTAGGATGCTCTAATATCCCTGCCTCTCTTAACCGCAAATACACCTGCAAGGCCAGTGATTTTAAACTTTTACTTTTAATAGGTGATATTTTGGTCCTAATATAAGTTGATTCTCTAACTTTGTCGTTTTGTGTCTGTTATTAATGAGCCGATGGAGAAAGTGATGTTGACATGCTTCATTTGATCCACTAATCCTTCACTGATTGATTAGTCACTGCTCCTAAATGTCAGATTTTATCCTTGTGCTTCACGGTTCAGACTGAGCCTTTGTTTTTAAAAAAATAAAATTGAACCTCAAATCCCTTGTCTGTGGTTTCTTTGTTTTTAAATGCCTTTTTTTTTTCCCATTAAGTTGAATATTCAATTCTACAGAGGAACAGAATGGTAATGTATAAACATTGGAAGAGCAAGTTATTACATTGTAAGCATGACTTTTCCAATAATTTATCAGAGGTGGACAGTAACAGTACATTTACTTGAGTATTTTTTTCTGGAAACTTTTACTTTAACTTCTCTACATTTGAAAGACAAATATCATACTTTTTACTCCACTACATTTCTGTCAAGGGCTTTGAGTAGAAAATAGTAACGTCGGGGATGATTTGGGTTGGAAATGAAAGTCAGGTTGACGTCAGAACTCGACTGATGTTGGTTTCTGAAGTCAACCGATTTTCAACCACAATACAACGTCTGTCCAACATTGGAGATTAACATCAATCTGACATTGGATTCTGACATCAACATGATCTTAATTTTTTACATTGGGTTTGGTCTTCTAAATGTGAATTGTCATTGTTTTGGCGCACACTAGCTTACAGATAACAGTAAGGCTAACATAATTATACTAAAAGCTATAAAACTGGGAACAGCCATTTGGGTCTCTGAAACCATTGTGGATGTTATTGAGTACACTAATTTAATCCCACGACTGTAACTGTGTTCTAGAAATGCATGTGATATTGATATGAGGGTAGGCAGGCAGAGATTCAGAGGCATATGGTACTGTAAATTGGCTATTACATGCAACAATAATAAAACAATGCATTGACATTTACTTTTATACTTAAGTACTTTTAAAAATGAGTACTTCTGTACTTTTACTGAAGTAAAAATCGGTCTTTACAACTTTTACTTGTAACGGAGTAATATTTGACCAGTAGTATCTGTACTTTTACTCAAGGAAGTTGTGTACTTTGTCCATCTCTGGTTATGGTCAAATTTTACCATTGCTCTGAAATTTCACTCAGTTGAAGTTTGTAGATTTTGTTAGTGTTCAAGTTGGTCATGTGTATTCATCATGATGAAAAAACAACAACAGAAAGCTACTTGTTTTGAGTGTGTGTGGGCAGTGCTTCAAGAATTGTTACACCATTGATGATAAACCTTTTTATTTTCTCCCTGAATTCTGGTCGAAAGTTTATTAATGTAATCACACCTCAAAAGCAAATTTACATTCAGCTCTGCCTCCATGTGAGTACAACATCCACATCTCCACAGATGGATCAAATTAAGCCTGCGTTTAATTCCCTCGCTAACTCCATCTCGTTAACTCTGATGACATCAATTGCAATGAGTTTATATGGAATGCATTATGCCTTGATCACCTGAGTTGAGCTGATTTATATAAAAATGTTCTTTATAAATTTATCTAGGCAACATTCTACATGCCTGTTTGTATGATCGGGCTGTTAAAATATATTTAAAAAAAATACACACAAAAAAAACAATACAATGAGTTATAACTGTAAGAACTCGGCTTAAGGTAGCTACAAATATGAATGTGGTTAAATGTAAAAAATAACTCCAATATCATCCAACCATGAGTTGTGGGAGTAAATTAAGTGCAATATGCTGTGACGTTGCATTGTGGTCTATGGATCTGCCGGAGGTGTACATATCAAGTAAACTTACTCCCTCGGTCTGTCAAAATAAACTTCTCTCGCCCACCTGACAAAGTTGAATGCACTTCAAAATGGTGGTGGGATTCCCAAGAAGGGAAGTGCTTAGGGATGTTCATGAGTGTGTCTAAAACTATTGTTTTAGTTAAAAGCAGCCTAAGTCCCTGTCCTTCCTCTTTTTTTTCCCCCTCTAAGCCATTTTGCTTAGTTGTATGTCTGGAAGAAATAATCTGTTGCTGCTTACATTTCATTGTGACTTAGAAAAACAAACAAATTAACTTCAAGGTAAACTGACAGAAGCGTCCGTAGAAGCAACAACTCAACATTCTTGAAATCTCTCTTCACTTTCAATATTTTGCAGTATTTCTCAAAACTATACTTGTTAATTTAAGTAAATCATGTTGGGGGTAAAGTGTATCTAAGGTTTTAACTAATAGTTTTAGTAATTTAGCAACCTTGGCAATAGATGTTTCAAAAAGCTAAAAACAATACAATTTGGCTTTAAAAATTTTGCCAAACAAATAAAAGCACATTTAAGGCATAAAATCGTAATATCCTTTTTCAGGTTCACAGCATCTATATTCAGTTCACAACAAATGAAAAATGTACAAATATTCATATTTTATACTTCATATCACAGGTAGTTTCAGAGGTAGAAGATATGAGGTAACCGAGGTAGTTAGTTATGTGGTCTTTATGGTTGAAAGGCTGAAAAATATGATTTCCTGATTTCAGGGTTCAGAATAAAAAAAAAACAAATAAAAAAAACGGTATCATTCCATCACTTCCAGCGATTGATCCGACGCAGCTGCACGTACGCCAGAATGAGGCACACGCTCATAATGCCTGTCAGTGCAACCTGGTTCTGCCAAAAACCCCAAGTGCTGTGGTCGATCTCTTGATGATCCAGGTACATGTCTCCTGTCATCCTGCCAGAGACAGAGAGACAGAGAGAGAGAGAGAGAGAGAGAGAGAGAGAGAGAGAGAGAGAGAGAGAGAGAGAGAGAGACTCTTAGGTGTGCAGCTGAAATCTAAACATCTCACTGACCTCTTGTGGCCACTTTGGCTCAACAGTTGTTGTTTTTCCAGTAGGTGGCGCTGTTGAGCTTGAGCGAGTCCTACCTGGTGTGGTTACTGGTGAAGACTTGATCTTTAAGTTCATTGATGGCAAGTGCCTGAAGAGAGACAGAGTGGTTGGGTTACTGCTGAACTGCACATTTATATATATCCTCAAATGTGATGTAACATGTTTTATGGACTTACATTGTAGCCATATCGGAAAATACTGGCCCATTTCAGCCAGGACATCCAGCTCAGCATTGAATTCAGGTTCACCAGGAAACCCCCAAACACCTGCGAAAGCAGGACAGGAAAATCAGAGCTATGATCCCAAAAAATTATGTATGTGAATCCCATGAGGGTTAGCATCTAGACATGACTTTCATCTTAAAAAAATTGACACTTACTTCCTATATCTGGAATCTAAGAGCATTTTCACATCTGGCTCATTTGAAGACTTTAATTTGGAAGCTGGCACATTTTCTCTGATAGTTTGCTTCATTTAGGCATATTGGCACAATCGTGCAACAAAATAATCAGATAATGACACCATATTTGTTTGCATTTAAATAGGCAAATGCTTAAGAGTCTATGATTGGATCAGTGATTATTATGTTTCTAGCATGTTATAAGTTTGGCAACAGTTTTTGTAACCCTAATGGATGGAGTGTGTAGCTTTTCATTTCTTAAACAACCATGCAGGAAGACACATCATGGCCATATTCCAGGATGACAATATTCATCAGGCTCAAAATGTGAAAGTTGATTAAGAATAATTTTTTACACATGAATTCTCTGAGTCCAGATCTTAAATTAATTGACTGTTTGGGATGTGCTGGAGGAGACTTTACAGAGAGCTGGACTCTTGCATTGTCAATACAGTGCAAAGTGCAACATTGTAAGTCTCTGTTTTGTAACAAAGCAAACAATCTAAAGTTCTGAAAACACTCTCTAAGGCGCCATTGACCCAGAAAACATTTTGCAATTAAAAAAGTGAGATGCAAAGGTTAATAATGTCTGTCTAGTGCGTGTCTACATAGAAAAACAATGGAAAAGTAGCGCAGTATAATGGAAAAACATGGTCTGTGTGAACCAAGTAAATATCTTCTGTTCCACCAAACTCACCATCATAACGACAAACGGCAGTGCGATGAGGATGTTAGCCATGGCGAAGGAGCCCACGCTGGCACTGACCAAGAAGGCCAAGCTCACCGCTGACAGACTGATCATGCTCATGGTCACACAGTACAGGAAGAACGCCTCCACATCAGGCTTCAGACCTGAACTCATAAAAAAGGGCCGTTTATGTTCATACGTGTCATTTTAGGAGATCATATTGATATTCATTTGAGACATAATAACAATGAGGAATTGACACTCTTTTTCAATTTGGCTACTTTCTTTTGTCAAAATGGATAGTGACAAGAGGACAAAACCCAGTGTTTTCTTGCTGTCTACATAGGGAGCTGTATTTTAAGGCGGCAAGGGTCCGATCTGAAACGCTCTACATGTGCATCAACTCTTTCATCACAACTGATTTCAATGGCATGTTGCTAAGCTAATAACGCTGAGAACTCAGTAAATGTTTCGCTTTTAATAGTCTACTTTATACAATACTATAAATTAGCAAAATTGCTTCATTTACCATTTTGGATTTTTGTTGTAATTGATTATGGGATTGTCTTCTTGGAGAAGGATACATGTGACCTTTGGCCAGCAAAGGTATCATAAAAGGTAGTGCCACTACTCACCCATCATGAAGTACGGGATGGCAGAAAAGATGAAGACGGGGAGGATGCGGTTTGGAAGGAGGTCAGCAAACACTTTAGACAGGAAGTAGACAGAGGTGCGGTAGAAACCACTCGAGTTCTCGTGGCTGGAGATGAGAGGAACATGTGTTGATGGTCTTCATCTAACAGGTTGGAAAGCTCATGTTTAGAGGTTGACTCACATGAAGAGCACTCTCTCGCTGATGAAGAGCTCCACCGCAGACAGATTGCCAAACACCATGTTGATGACCAGAAAAAAGAAAGCTCCCGTTCTAAAGAGAGAAAAAATTAAAAACATTCAATATATGCCAAGAGTCGATATTTACAATGTTGACCCTTCTTCTTCATAACCTCTGCAATTTGCTCTGGCATGCTGGTAAACAGCTTCTGGGCCAAATCCTGGCAGTTTGTGAACCATTCTTTTCTTATTAGTTCTCAGAGTTGATCCCAGTTTGTGGGCTTGTCCACTCGCCGTTTGAGGATTGACCACAGGTTCTCTATGGGATTAAGATCAAAATTGAATGCAATGATCTGCGAGCCACTTCATGATCACTTTCATGATCATGATCCACCTTGTGACATGATGCTCATCGTGCTGGAAAATGCATGGATCATCACCAAATTGCTCCTGGATCATTGGGAGAAGTTAGCCTGGTCCTACCAGACTCTCGTACATTTAATTTGTACAGAGAGTCTCTCCATTGACAAGCGTTAACTTCCTTGAAGGCGGGTGCTCTGTTGAAGTTTAAAACTATTGGATCTGCCCAGAGCCACTCTGGATCTGCCATAACCAATCGCTAACGTTTGGCCGTGAGTCTCGTGACGTATGACGACTCAAAGTAGCGCACGACCTCAACGTCATCGTTCTCAGCCACTCCCTCTGTTCGCTGATTGGACCGGTAAAAAATTAATCGGAGAAAACCCAAGAATATACCGCAAGCCCAGACATAGTACTGAAGGAAAATGAAAATTGAGCGGAAGTACGTAGGAGGCCGGAGCCAGGCTAGGGAGAAGTTGCTCTTGCAGGATGTTTTGATACCACTCTTTATCAGGCAGTGTTTTTTTTATTATTCTGAGCCACTCCCTTGGAGGAAAAGCAACCCCACACATGGATGGTCTCATGATGCTTCACTGTTGGCCCGACACCAGACTCATGGCAGCGTTCACCTTTTCTTCTCTGGACAATCAATTTTCCAGATGTCCCAAACAGCCAGAAGAGGGCTTCATCATAGAAAATAACTTTGCACCAGTCTTCTGCTGTCCAATCCTTGTACTCCCTGCAGAATTTCAGTCTGTCCTTGATGTTTTCTCAGAGATAAATAGCTTCTTTGCTGTCCTTCTTGACACCAGGCCAAATTCTTCGCCTCACTTTGGGCTCAGATGCACTCGAAACCAATATTGAGCAAGCACTGCACTGGTGGTGACATGATTCAGCAGGAGATGTTCCTGGTACTGGAAACTTTGGGTTAACACTAAAGTTAAACCTCTCTCCTTGAAGTTCTTGATGATCCGGTTATATAGTTCTTTCAGGTGCAACATTCTTTGCAGCAATTCCCTTGCATGTGAGGCTATTGATGCAAAGCAATGATGGCAGCAAGTTTTTTGTTGAAAGTCACCATTGCTAACACAAGCATTGCTAACTGCTAATTATATTCATAATTCACGTACCATGAATGCAAATTTTCTAACTGGTAGCAAAAAGTTTTTTTAAATTCTGTGATTTTCCCAAATCACGGAAGTGACCTCGACGTCCGGGTTAGCGGTAGCATAAGCCATAAGGAAAGTGTTATTTAAATAAACTCCTGATGTATTTACAAACTTTCCAATGCCTCATTTTATGAGTACAGAACCTATTTGTACTACTGTAGAAGTTTGGTACCATTATTAGTGGGGTAATTTACGAGATACAACCTTGGATCCATTAGCGCCTGCACTAAGCCATTCGGCTGATATCTCTAAATAAGCTCTAACTTTAATAATGTTCGACCAAGAGAAAAAAAGTTTGGCTCGAGGTCATGGTGCTAAGGACCCTGGGTTGAAATTACTCCGAACCATCCCTTTAAGTTAGAACCTAATGAAAGCTAACTTTGAGCTGTGGGTCTGGTAGCAGGTACTCACCTGTTCTGAAGAGCCTCAGGTAAAGTGTGTGGGATCTGGTAGTATATCAGTCCCACTAAAATACCAAAGAAAATGTTGAGGAACAGTTGGGCGTAGGACGTCTGAGGATTCCTCAAGATGTTTCTTACGGTGCGGCCACTCACCAAAAGGAGCTGCAACATAGACATCTGCTCATTACAAACGTACAGAGGTCAATTCACGTTTATTTATATAGCGTTTTATACAATTCAGATTGTTTCAAAGCAGCTTTGCAGTGAGATAAACAGGAAAATAATGATTCAATGATGCAAACAGACTTCAATTCTGCAGTAAGCAGACATTATTCAGTTGAAATCAGTGCAGTGTTGATATAGTTTAGTTCAATAACTGAGTAAAGTTCATCAATAATGGAAGGTCATCTATTGACGTTATTCTTGGTTATATACCTGATGGGTCAACAGGTAAAGCTAACCAGTTGCTTCTACGTACCTGGTAATAGAAAGGTGTGGCGTAACTGACCCGGTCACCTTTAGTGACCTCATGGTCAAGCCCATCTGCAATCTGACTGAGTCGGTCTCTCACTTTGATGAAATGAGTGGACTGTCTGTAAATTACTGCCAGAGGGTTCTCATTCTCCACAGTCTCCTCACTGCTGCTGCACGTCACTATAAACACCCCAAACACAGATGGTGAGCTGATCACATAGCAGTCCATTCATGTATTAAATAATACTTTAGAGTTACCACGACTAAAAAGGTACAATAAATGTCCATGTGAAGCACCACGAATTACATCCAGTACAGGTGGCCAAAAGTATTGGGGATATTTGTTTTATTCAATTCAAGTTCAAATAAACCATGAGAATATGAGGAACATATTGTATACATTTTAAATAATTTATATAATATGGAAGAACAAAACACCAAACTTGGTTAACGTATTTATCTGACAAAATTGTTTGACAAAAAGGCAAAAACTACAGTACAGGTTTTATTTTACTATGCAAAAAAAGACTGCATAAAAACACAAAAAGCTCACAGGAAAAAGCATCCATTGACTACAACATAATTAGTTCTTTCATTGGTTCGCTCTTGTTTTTGAGTGTGTTCATTATTTCTTTGTATGACTGCCTACTGGACAACTACTATGCCGCACAGTTTGGCATGTTTCATTGCTTTGTTGCAAATAAAACAATTGACTCCAAGCACAACTAGGCAATATGCTTATAAAATCTTTCTAATAATATTTAAATGAAAGGAGAAGATGTCAATTTTCCTAGACCGAACATCATTTGGCCACTACCATATGTTCACTAAAAATAACATTTTAAACAGACAGTTCCAGTTTTGCATTCTGATTGGTCAATGTAGACTTACAGCCGTGCTGAAATATATATATAGAGTATATCCACATGACACAACATGCCTCCAGTACTGCTGATTGAGACTGTGATGTCATTTTGGGAAATTTATCTTTTTACAAATGTGTATCCTTAATTTGTATGATGCAGACAAATTTTGAACATTAAATAAATGTTATGTTTTTGAAAGAGGACAAAAACTTTTTGTTCAAAAGACAAGCATACCAGACTTGGTATGCTCACCAAGTCTGCTCACTAAAACAGTAAAAACAGCAATATCACGAAATATCATTACAATTAAAAATGTTATATATGTTGATTATATATATATATATATATATTATTATTTATTTATTTTTATTCCTATGAATTTTCACCATCATTACTCCAGTCTTCAGTGTCACATGACATGATCATTCAGAAATCATTCTATTATAACTGATTTGGTGGTCAAGAAACATTTCTTATTGTTATCGGCATAAAAAGATGAATAGAAAGTTTAAAAGAACAGCATTTATTTTGTAACATTATAAGCGTCTTTCCTGTCAGTTTGGATCAATTTAATGTGTCTTTGCTGAATAATTTTTTAAAAAGCACCTGATTTATTGTTGAGAATTTGAGGAAGGACAGTTCCATTTATGACATCCAGGAAGAAGTCTGCCGGGTTGTTGAATGGCTCACACTTGTAGCCTACGACACAAGTGTGAGAATCAATGATGTAACCAGCGAATCACAGCACATTTGTTTTTGAATTTTTGGATTATCATCAGTATGTCAGTACCCAAGTCCTCAAAGTAGGTAATGGCTTTGTCGGCGGCCCCTGCGTAGATGATTTCTCCTTTATTCATGAGGGTGAGGTGGTCAAACTGCCTGAAGATGGAGTAGCGTGGCTGGTGAATGGAGAAGATGATGGTCTTACCCTTTTTGGAGAGCCTGAGAAACAAAACAACAAGTTTAAAACCAGTGTAAAAACTAGTTCAAGTAAATGATCAAAACATCAATCAATCTCTAACTTGCCCATGATCAAAACTGACAAGAAAAACATCTTGAACGTGACTGTGCTTTGACTTTGAAGTGGAATGTGGTTTTCTTCTGACATCTACACAGTACAACAACCTTGAAGGTGAAAACCCGGTACATGTTGTGTAACTTTCCGGAAGTTTCAACAAAACTTAAAATAATCTGTGACAGGCTGTTATTTACCACACATCATTTTTGACTTGTCCCTCAATTTGAAGCACAATAAAACGTGTAGATTATGCTATTTGAATGGATGTCTATGGGAAGAATGCACCAGAGGGTTTCAAAGCAGAAATATGAAGCTTGTGCTTTTTTTTTTTAAAGCACTTCATACAATGTTTTGAAAGACCAAACCACACTTTTTTGAAAAGGGTGAAGTACCCTACTGCTTTTTGTTGTCTCAGCATGTTAACCATATAAAGTATCATATTTGGAACACAAATTTCTAATGCCTCAATATGATCAATATTATCAAAACTTTGCTGAAAAAACTTTTGTACACAATCTACTACATGTTTTCTGTCGTCTGATCAATAGTTTATATCTTTTAGTAAAAGGCCTTTTCATATAATTCTCAAAACATCAACCTTGAGGGTGCACGCGTCTTTTTGCTGTGAAATCTTAAATCGATTTTTTTTTTAAATAACGTAAGAATACATTTTATATTGTACTATATCAAGATGAATATTTACAGGAATGAAGCAGCTTAGATTCACTTGATTATCCATCCATTTTTTTTATCATGTTAAAATGTGAGTATCAAATATCATACATCAGGCTTTTGTTTTGAGGAATATTTATTTGTCCATCTCTCAATCATCATTGCACTGCATTATATGTTTTGCCCCCACAATAAAAACTACAGAGCTTTGATCATAAAACAAAGTATCTTACTAAGACATATTGTTAGGAGATATAGAGCGACAACTTATATTTATATGCATTTTAAGTAATCTGCTGTACGGTTATAAAGATTGTATGGATTTACATTACATGCTGTCAGAATTTCATCTTACTTTTTGGTCATATAAATATCAGCAACTGCACCAAATAGCATTTTTGTTTTTAAAAGATTAAGGTTTATTCCTCCTCAATAAGAAGCTCCATATTCTCATACCATATGAGCCACAAAAGCCGGATTTATCACATATGGTACTCAACAAAAAACACATACAAAATATATTTTGTCTAAAGATTCAATAAACTATTATATTAAAAAAGAAAAGAAAAATTTACAATTATTTCATATGTCAGGCTTTACATGGTGAAAGGAATCGTTCACCCAAAAATGAAAATTTCCTGATTATTTACTAACCCCAGGGACAGCCAAGATGAGGCACGTTGTCTGAAAATGACTGATGGTTTTGCTAGAGCAGACCCTTATTCTTCGGCTGGGGTCGTGTGGAGCCCTTTGAAGCTGCCTTAATATGGAGTTTGGACTGTCAAAATGGTCTAGACTACATTAGGCAACATTATTGCATTACATGGAGAAAAATCCAGTTTTTCTCCAAAACCCTAATTTCTCTTTGGCTGAGAAAAGAAAGTTATACAGGTGAAACTTGAAAAATTAGCGTGCAAAAGGTCATTTATTTCAGTAATTCAACTCAAAAGGTGAAACTAATATATTATATAGACTCATTACATGCAAAGCGAGATATTTCAAGCCTTTATTTGTTACAATTTTGATGATTATGGCTTACAGCTTATGAAAACCACAAATTCAAAATGAGAATATTGTGAAAAGGTTTTCATAGCTGTATTAAACAATCAAGAAATGTTTATTCTTGGGTAAACTATTGGTGTGTTTTTTTGTAGTGAACCTAGAACACTGTTTACAGCAGGAAGTAGGTATATTTGATAAGAGCGTGTGGTACTTCTGCAGTAGCTCCATGATGGAGTTGGCGGTGTTGGCGTCCAGGCCTGTGGTGGGCTCATCCAGGAACAGGAGAGAGGGCGCGGTGATGAGCTCCATACCGATGCTGCACCTCTTCTTCTCTCCACCAGAAACACCACGCAAAAACATCGTCCCAATCTGAGACGAAACAAGCCCATGTAAAGGACACACACCTACCGTCACACAGAATATTCTGACATAGCGTCCAATCGTATTGTTGTCGTTCCAGAAATAGTTTTCGTGTGACTGAAGCACATGTGACCTTGACCCAGTTCTTTCACACTCAGTCTGAAGAGAGGATGTTTTGTTCATACCAACACCACAAATTATTTTCAACATTCCTCTTCACGAGGCTGAAGTCCATTACCTTAGTGTCTGCGCAGTCTGTGAGGCCGAGCTCCTGGATGACGGAATCGACCCTCATCTCTTTGTCGGCTGAGGAATATTCGTTTCGTGACAAACGAAGATTGGCAGAGAAGGCCAAGTTCTCTCTTACGGTCAGAGTACCCATCAGAATGTCATTCTGAAAGACAATCAAAAGGAAATGTATGATTTCATCATATTTGCTAGCAATTCTTATACAAATCTTATGAAAAAATTAAATATTATATACACTACCATTCAAAAGTTTTTTTTTTAAAAGAAATTAATACTGTTATTCACCAAGGACACATTACATTTATTAAAACTGACAGACATTTATAATGTTACAAAAGTTTTTTTTTTTTTTTTAATGCTGTTCTTTCTATTCATCAAAGAATCCTGTAATAATGTATCACAGTTTACACACAAATATTAAGCAGCACAACTGTTTTAAACATTGATAATATAAATGTTTCTTGAGCAGGAAATCAGCATATTAGAATGATTTCTGAAGGATCATGTGACACTGAAGACTGAAAATTCAGCTTTAATCACAGGAATAAATGTAATAAAAAAAATTAAAAAAATATTATTTAATATTGTAAAACGATTTCACAATATCAATATTTTTCCTGTGTAAAAGTCAAAAAGACAAAAAATTGGATACACTCAGTCCAGCTGACTTCCAACAAATTTCACAATACATTCGTAATTATTCCCAGAAAAAAATAAAATAATAATAATAATGTTGAAAACAAACTAAAGAAGATATATGCATGTATAAATGTGCATACATGTATAATGAAAAGAACAAAACAAAAATAATAGGGTACAGTACATTCTAGTGGCAACTTTACATAATTACAGTGTTTAATTTACAACAATAATCTATGATTATATAATTTATATTATATAATTACTATTTCTCAATTTTCCACAAATTCCTTCCATCTTTTCCACTACAGAACTTTTAAACAGTGATATATATATATATACAGTATATATATATATATATATATATATATATATATATATATCAATTCTTTAGCAATATGTCTTTTGAATAACTAAATTAATTGATTTAAAATATTTAGAAAGCCACAGAGTTGTGTCTGCTCACCTGAACTACATATGCAGAGCAGAGCCTGAGGTCAGAGGTCACGATGGCGTTGTCAACTAGAACTTGACCTGATTTTAAGCCTTTAGGATCTTTCCGTCCTGCAATGACATCCAGAAGCCTGAAGACAGACACACTGACATTAATATCATATATTATACGCAGATAACTACTTAAAAATAATAGTAAAAAAAAAAAAATTCTTCAGTTGTAGTCATAGAGGATTGAAACGACAGAATTTTCATTCTTGGGCGAATTATCCTTTTAAGAGAAGCTGGAGAGTGTGCAGTGACTAACAAAAACAGAATTATTTTGTCAAATATTTTATAAATAAACCTTGTGCTTGTGATATTTTTCCTTAAAAATCTCACTTGTTTTTATATTTTGTCTAATGCAATGAGATTCAGATATTTTTAGTATCCAAATACTATTAAAAAGAATCAACAGAAATAAATGAACATGCGCTTACGATGTCTTTCCACTTCCAGTAGGGCCCATTATAGCGTTCATTCCGGGGTTTATGATACCACTGCAACACATGAAAACATCACATCTTGAACTGCTTTCAACTAGACAAGGAGTTATTTGTATTGCGAACAGCTGTGAAATGTACATCACGGTTTCTTCTTCATACACGGCTGATATTAACTAAAATACCCATTAACTCTGACATTAAAAGTAATGGTGGTTGGCCAATATGAGTTTTTCGGTATCTAGAGAACAAGGTATCTGATATTTATGCAGACATAATTTATTACAATTTTAACTAACTTATTCATTTTAATACATTTTAAAATGTAATTTAATCCTTTGATGTGAAAGCTGAATGTTCAGCATCATTAC
Source organism: Phoxinus phoxinus (assembly GCF_949152265.1). Taxonomy (NCBI): domain Eukaryota; kingdom Metazoa; phylum Chordata; class Actinopteri; order Cypriniformes; family Leuciscidae; genus Phoxinus; species Phoxinus phoxinus. Next base: position 28,768,871 of record NC_136889.1, read on the forward strand.
TGCGGTCTTTAGTGTCACATGATCCTTCGGAAATCATTCTAATATCATTAGGGCGGTCGACTCGTGACCTAAAGGTTAAAGTCAGACTGTTAACTCGAAGGTTGCGGGTCCGATTCTCAATACCATCAGGAAACGACCGAGATGCCCTTGAGCTACACACCTAACCCCCAATCACTCCCTGGGCGCCACAGCAAAAAATAGCTGCCCACTGCTCCGTGTGTGTGTGTGTGTGTGTGTGTTCACTACTCACTACTCCTAATGTGTGTGCACTAACTTGGATGGGTTAAATGTAGAAGACAAATTCGGAGTATGGGTTACCATACTTGGCCTTCACGTCAAAAGATTTGTAGCTCAAGAAACACTTCTTATAATTATCAATGTTGAAAAAAAGTTTTTGTTGCTTAATATTTCCATAGACAATGTGAGACACTACAATACAAAAGAGGCAAGTAATTATTTTTTTTTTAAAGAAAAATAAGAAATTAATTAATCATTTTTCTCCCGACAAGGACACATTAAATTGATCAAAAGTGACATTTATAAAGTTACAAAAGATTTCTATGTCAAATAAATGCGGGTCTTTTGAACTTTCCATTCATCACTCACGTCCCATGGTTTCCACAAAAATATTAAGCAGCAAAACTTACACTGATAATAATAATAAGAAAAAAATTTAATAATTGGACAACAATAATAACTAGTAAATCAGCATTATAGAATGATTTATGAAGGATCATGTGACATTGAAAACTGGAGTAATGATGCTGAAATTTCAGCTTTGATCACAGGAATAAATTACTTTTTCAAATATATTAAAATAGAAAATATATATTTTTTAATTAGAATGAAATTTCACAATCTTACTGTTTTAACTGTATGTTTGATCAAATAAATACAGTCTTGCTAAGCAGCAACATAAAAACAAATATTTAATGAGTCCAAACTTTTGACCAGTAGTGTAAAACCTGCAGGTTTATGCTTAAACTCCACGGCAAAAAAAAAATGGGCTAAGCAAAAAATGTTTAGTGGTCTTTAAATGATGGTGTTAACCATTTTAATCACAAATCACTGGTCAGGAAAATAGCAAGAATTGCACAAATACTGTAGATAAAGTAACTTAGCACAGAATAGCCTTCCCCAACTTGCAGACAGGTTTTTACAGGAGGAAGAGCCATTGTTGTTCCACTCAATGTTAATGGCTTCAAACAGTTCATGAGTAGATGATCAATGTCTCCCAGTTAATTGAGTTTAATGTGAAACCAAATATTCACTATAGGGTTCAAATCTGGAATCTGACCAGGCCAAAACATGAGCCGGGTGGACTTGTTCTCAAGCCACTACTTGGTTATCTGTGCAATTTTGGGCAGGAGCATTGTCTAGTAAATAAAAAAAACTTCTGACCACAACTTTTAATTTGTGGAAAGCAAGACTCTCCATATACTCCAAAGCATTAAATTACTTTTCCCACAGTGAAGTAGCTCACCAATACCAGCAGCTAAAAAAGCCTCCCCACACAATGGCACTCTTCCTCCATGCTTCACTGTGGTAGAGATGCATGTAATTATATTTCTCATCAGATTTTCCGAGACACCACTCTGAAGCATTACAATGCAACGTGTGTTTCAATGCGATTCATCACTCCACTCACAACTTCCTATATGCTGCCAAAAACTTTCTGCTTTTGATTTTTTTCTGATACAGAAATGGCTTTTTAAGTTGTGCATTTACTTGAATTTCCTGACCAATAATTTGTGGTTACAACAATTAAAAGCTTAGTGTTTAGTCATTTTGGGCATGGTCCATATTTTTGCCCTGGAGTGTCCTTGCTTGAAGAAACAGTAGGTGTGCCCAAACTTTGACCAGCAGAAAATATCATTACCTGACATCTTTGAGGATGTCCTTTACAACCCATTGCCAACTAAACATTCCTAATCGTTCTTTGACACGGTAACGGATTTGATGGAAGGTGACAGTGGGGCCCGGAGTCTGGAAACATGGCATCGACTCCTCTGTGTCTGTCGACAGCTGCTCGTTCCCGACCAGCTCATCCAGCATAATGCCTTCTTCTGTCTGCGCCTGCGGGAGATACGTGAGGATTTCAATAAACAACCTAACAATTACATTTCATTTGTACCACTGACAACATGTAAAGTGCATAAAAAATACAAGAAAAAGTCACACAAAAGTCATAATAATTATCTGCATTTATGTGTCAAACGTATATAACATATTATAATTGTGTCATTCCTAATTGTAACTGTTACCTCTTGAAAAATATGATTATGTTAAAGGATGTTGTAATATATGTTTGATATTTTAACCACCTTTTGGAAGATTTCTGTCATTTTATCAAAAAGATACTCAAAGACAGGCCCTTGATTAAGCCAGGATTAGGCCGTAGCTTTTATAAACGTGCTAGAAAAGAAACCACTGGTGTGCATCTTGAGACAAAATGTGTCAGTGCAAGTTTATTTCCATGCATTTTAGTCTAGGACTAGATTTCAGCATTGTCTGTGAAAACGGGGAGTAATGTTTTAAAGTTAGACAACCAACTAAAAGCCCAGAAAACTCATTGAATCCATTGTTACGACTTACTGATGCTGTTGTTATCCCACACAAATGATGTCACTTCCTGGAGTATGAACCTGGCTTTTGTTATAGTATTGCACTGCAAGTAAAGATTAGGGTTGATAGCCGAAAAGCGGTTCTTATTCAGAACAAGTTGCATTGTTTAGTACGAAACACCGTGTTTACTACAGTAGTATTGACTGGCGCAGAATCACCGCTGCTGAATTTACAACGTGTGAGACACACACACAGCGCGAATCATACAACGCCCGATTCCCGAACGAATGAATCGTATGAGCCGGTTCATATAAGTGAATCATAAAGATGCATCGTAACTTTAGTCCGTTTATTCTGACACCCGAACAAAAGACTATAAGAGCTGGTTAATTGTAATGACTAAAAAAATAATAATACTGCATTCGTTGATTCGTTATTGGCAGAACTTAACTTCCTGGTTCACTGAGTTCAAACGACAGACAGATCAGAAAGTAAAAAAAAAAAAACGGGCACATCTGCTTGACTGATTTTAGGTTGTCTTCACTTTTCGGACAAGACAACGTTGTCGTTATTTGCTTTCAAATGTGCAAGGACAAACTGTAATATCACTGTAAATTATATTTCATATTTCGAGATGCAGGAATAAATCGATCACGTTTTATAGCACGTGTTCCTGTACCATTAAATCGCATGCAGGCGAAATCGTCAACATACAACTTTGTCCTACGTTTCGGGCTCAGAAAACGGTACATGACTTGTGTAATTCATCATTATTCTATCAGTGAAATATTGCTGATGGTTCTCACTGTTCTTGGTAAACATTAATCCATCGTTATTAGTAATTCAACTAGTTTAATTCTCAAATCATGAAGGGCAAAGTGCACTGCAAATAGAACGTCAGAATTTCCACGGAATTTCCCCTTTTTTTTTTCTTTACTTCAGTATAAGTACAGTCTTCTCTTTCAGATGGTCGTTTTTTTTTTTAATCCCTAAAAATAATAAAACGAAATAGGCTGTTTACATACCATGTCTTCAAGGAAATGTGCTCCGGGGGGTGTATTAATCCACCAGTGGTGGACCTGCCTTTGGTCAGTTTGTGGTTTGCATGGGTGGGTGGGCTTTAACTCACACTTCCAACTTCCAAGAACATCACAAAGTCGAAACAAACAGCTGATTAATGTATCTCTCCATATCTGTGTAGCGGGTGATATTAAGGCAGTAAAGATGTGAATCAAGTGGGTGGTTAGCAAAGTATAAATATCGGGGGTAGAATCGAAAATAGTAGGTGTGTTTGTTTCTGGCCGGCGGAAATAATTACTCGTGGTATTCATGCGAGAGGTTCGCATGGGGATTTGTTTGGATCTTTGAGACAGGTTAAGTTGATTTGAATTATAAAAAAAATTGATATGGGGTGATTGTTTTAATATAAATAATAAAGGTGTTTTTATGCTTGTATTTTTAGCTCTACGGAGCCCATTTGTTGCTCTGGTTGTATTTGCTTTTTTGGTTCATTTTGTTTGTTTGTTTTTTTGGGGTATATTGTCTAGTCTAGTTTTTTTTTTTTATATATATATTGTTTGTTCCCCCACTATTTATTACTGCAGCACGAGGACGCTACAGGCGTGTGTGTGTGTGTGTGTGTGTGTGTGTGTGTGTGTGTGTGTGTGACAAAAATAAATCTTGGTTTTTCTTCTTTTTAATGACCCTGAGTCGTGCTTTGTAAATTTAAGGGTGGGTCAAGTAACATCTGCATTCTGTACATCAATGTACATCCCAGCATTACAATCACACACAACTGCTGCAGCCTGCAGGACAGAGGAGGAATGAACAGGTTTGTCTGCCTGTTAAGAGTGTTGAAGAGATAGTTCACCCAAAAAATTGAATGGAAAAATGTTAATGTTTCTTATAACAGAAAAACAAATATAATCCCCGATCTTTCTTAATTTTAAAAAATGTATTAGTCAAACTTTACAATAAGGTTCAGTATCGATTCGGTTTCTCGTATTGAGTCGCAAGATGCAGATTTCAAGGCATTGTTGCAAATGTCGAGCCCCTCTGCACCCATCTGACAAGCACAGTAAGTGCATCACCTGAACTGGTGGCAGTTCTCGACTCGGCCTGGATGCGGGACTGGCTTACATCAGAGAATGCTTTAACGATTCAGCGGCTCGCAGCATCGTTCAGAGTCTGCCCCCCTCTTTCAAAACCTTTCAAAGGATGATGGGCCTCATGGCCTTTGCATCATCAGTACTCCCGCTGGGCCTGCTACACATGCGGCCTCTGCAGTACTGGCTGAAACCCCAGGTCCCAGCTAACTCTTGGCACTCAGGTTGCCTCTGCGTCAAGGTAAACCCAGCTGTATCAGAGCCCTGGCCTCTTGAAAGGACCCCAAGCTGATACCAAACCGGTGTGACCATGAGGTTGGTCTCAAGGAGGAAGGTGGGTCTCGACAGACATTTCCAGAACGGATTGGAGAGCTCTGTGCGAAGGTAGACCGACTTCCGGCTCCTGGTCGAGGACGGAAAAGTGGCTACATATGAACTGACTGGAAATGCTGGTGGTTTTTCTAGCCCTCAAAGCCTTCCTACCAGACTTGATAGGACACCGCATCTTAGTCCGCTCAGACAATATGGCAGTGGTGTCCTACATAAACTACCAAGGTGGACTGTACAAGCTGTCCAGAAGCAGCCTCTTATGGGCACATCGCAACCTGCCCTTCCTGAACCAGGGAGCAGACATGCTGTCCCGAGACAATGTGTCCCCAGGGGAGTGGACCCTCCATCCCCAGACGATTTTGAGAATATGGAGTTTCTTCGGGAACTCTCAATGCCCAATATTTTTCTCAAAGAGCAGGGAATGGCCCAGCCTTTATGCCTTTCCTCCAGTCGCGCTGCTCCCTCAGGTAATTAAATGGACCTAAACCTAACCTTAGCCCATGGCCTCTCAAGAGGAACTTATGGACCTCCCAGCGGGAGTCCTGAACACTATATCTGAGGCTAGAGCCCCGGCGTCTACAAGACGCCTCTACGCCCTTAAGTGGTCGGTTTTCTCCAACTGGTGGTGGTCGTACCCCTTCCACACTTAATGCAACACTAAATAACTTTTCCTCTTCGGTCGCCCTACAGGTTGGAAGTAATTTGGAAGTAAGTTGTAAATAATTTAGCCTACCGCAGCTACTGTTGCACGCACGCTCGCTGTTTATCCAGCACCGCCTTTGGAATGAACGATGTCCACAGACAAGGTAGAGTATGTTGCATGATTTCACGAAAGTATGATGTATTGCGACATCAGAAACAAAGAAAAACAAAATGACTATTGTAACGCTTGACGTAAAGCAAGCCAAATTTGCAGTTTTCTTATGTCTCATTTGAACTACCGAAACACGACCCGATCTGGCAAACTTACATAGTGTGATTATAGCAGATATAGGACCGCAAAGTGAAGGCAGAAGTGCCTTTCACCCTGTTACGACTTGATGAACTGCTGAAACGAGTTTGGACCTCCCTTTGAGTCGCTCAAAGGGTCGAATTACGGCCACTTTCACTTATGACTGCCCTCCTGCTAGCATTAGCATCGGTCAAGCAAGTTCGTGATTTGCAAGCGCTCTCCGTGAGCGCATCTTGCCTTGAGTTTGGGCCTAACGACTGCAAAGTCATTCTCAAGACCAAGACAAGTGCCGTCAACTCCATTCAGGGCACAGGTCATTTCACTGACTGCTCTTCCCGTTTCTAAAGATGAGCGAGAATTGAACTTACTCTGCCCCGTTCAGGCCCTAAGAGTATATATCAAGCGCTCTGCCCAGTTCAGACAGTCAGAGCAGCTTTTCGTATGCTTCTGAGGCCGCACCAAAGGGCACCCGGTCACGAAGCAAAGATTATCCTGCTGGATAGTGGACTCTATGGCTTTGATATATACTTAGATGGGCCTTCAATGCCCCATCGGTGTAAGAGCACACTCCACTTCTTGGTCGTGGCGTATCTATTGGCGACATCTGTGCAGCGGCCGGCTGGTCCTCGCCGTCCACCTTCACCAGGTTTTATAACCTGGACATTCCTGTGTCACAAGCACGAGTCTTCTCTATTTAGCTGTAGTTGACCTCGGAGTGACCAGCTGATATCTCCCTGGAGGCTCAGACCCAGGGTCCGAGCCCCTTTTCGGTCGGGTGAATACGTTGCCCTTGTTTAGCCCTACTGCTCTCAAGGCCCTTATTTCAAGTGTCTTAAGCCGGGGCCTTAGAATGATTGTCGTTCTGCAATTATAGCAGGGCGTGATTGGATTGGTTCCCCATCGTGTCTAGCACCACAATACGAGTAAACCGTATCGATAGGGAACTTACTCTGTTACTAATGTAACCTCGGTTCCCTGAGATAACGGGAATGAGTATTGCGTAGCTTGCTGTGCTATTATGCTACACGACTAGGCGTCCGTCGCTTCAGTCGAGTTAATCTGAATCCTATGGTGAGACGAGCCCAGCTTTATAGACGAATGCTCCGCCCATTCTGGCGGGCTTCAGTGCCCGCTCGGCTGGCTGCCCACCGATTGGTTCGCACACATACGCTGCGTCGCCATAGGTTTGTGGAGTTGTCACTGCTCAGCCATTATACTCACGCAGATTCCTGCACTGGGATGGCTTGTGCGTTATGCATTATTTAATAAAAAGTCTTCAACATTCAGATTTTTTTTCTTCTCCATCACGTCTAGCGACGCAGTACTCGTTCCCGTCATCTCAGGGAACCGAGGTTACGTTAGTAACCGAGTATGTTTCATTTGTTAACATTAGTTAACTACTTAGTTAATACGAACTAACAATGAGCAATACTTCTACAGCATTTACTAATCTTATTTAATGTCAATCTCAACATTTACTAAAACATTTTTAAGGTTAAAATTTGTATCTGTTAATATTAGATAAAAACACAAATGTGTATAAAGGGGACAGTCATATAATTATAGATAGGTTCACAGGTTTAAGATCACACTCTGAATGTTTTTTAAAATCAAAAAAGTGTGCACCCGAGACCCACGTCTCTCTCTGTAGGCAAGGCCGTGGTGAGCTGGTACCTGCTTACATCACGCGGCACCACAACATCCAATAGAAAAATTCAACTGCAGTATCCACCGTTCAACCTGAAGAGGGCAGCACTCAGACGTTTTTACACCATATCTTGTAGAATTAAAACACTTTACACCCAAATGTTTTTACGGTACTTGAATTTTTTTTGTAACCAAAAAAATTACTTGAATCAATGAACAGCATTAGTAAAGCCCCAGTCTTACAGCTCTTTAACTAAAAAAAGTTGTTTTAGGGTTTAGTTACCATTAAAATGTACTATCACAATAAAAATAACACTTTAAACATGACTAAACCCTTAAAGCACACTAAAACCCTTCTAGTTTATGTCTGTGTATTATGGCAGGAAAATAATACACAATGCTTTTTATACAAATATTTTATTATAAAAGGTCTAAATTGGCCCTGAACATGACCACATACATTCTATTAAAAAATGACAATAAAAACAAAAAAAGTAAAATATTAAAATAAAGAAAAAACCTATACGCATAAAGACTGTAACAAAAAAATATGAGAAAAAAATTTGTTGTGCTGTAGTGTAAATGATCAGTCTTGTGGCAATCCTTTTAAAAGTCTGAAGGGCAGCCTATCATAGACTCTCAGATACTGTGAACGAGCGCCACAGAGACGGCTGAACCCACAGCGAGCCCAAGCGTGAGGAAGAAGGACATGACGACACCCGCAGGTTCAGCCAGCTCCCGCGGCACGACTTTGGGCCCGTAGATCATGGGCAGTGTGCCCAGGTACCCGTTAGAAATCCCCAGCAGACAGATGAAGACAACGGGGAAGAGGTCATGTGCAAATAATACATTGTGCAGGTGATACCGCGGCTGATAGTTGCAGAACATGAACAGAGGAACTAAGACAGTTCTGGAGATGACCAGTAATGGCAGCACGCGGCTGGTCGGACCCGGCACTTGCAACCAGGCGGTGACCTGGCGGCCACAGAAATCTGCAACATTGTACAATAAAAAACTAGTCAGAGGCACAAAGTATGTGGTAGTCAAAGGGTTTCCAGAGTCTTTATTCATTGACTGGATTCCCGAGGAGACGGCGGGGAAAATCATGATGGAGATGAAAAAAACGTAGAAGACGCAGGCGCCCAGCACCCAGGTCTTCTTCAGGATGGGTCTGAGGGGCGGCACGGATACATCTGACGAGGCTGAGCTGCTGGTGTCAGACTCACTGAAGGGGGCGGCAGCCAGGTCCATGTGATATCTGAAAGACAGGTTGACACCTGGTATTAAGGTCAATGAAAATGAAAGGAAGAAAAGAAAATGAAAACTGCAATTTTTAATTGGTGTAACTTTCTGGGTACTGAAATAAATGGTTTCATTGAATATTATATATTATTGTATAATATATAATAGACAGATTTTTTTTTTTAAATAGTATTTTGTCAAATCTTATCATTTCTATGAAATGCTATACATTTCTATTGTCACAGCTTGTGTTTTGATTGCTATTTCTGTTCCATTGCTTCATGTTTCCTTGGTTTCTAAATATGTTTTCATCGGTTTCTATAGTTACAAATAATTTGATTAACCTGTGTCAAGTTTAGTGTACCGTTTAAACTGTATTTTCTTCAGTTTGTTGTCTTTGTTTGAATACAAGTTTCTTTGTGTTTCCCTTTTTGGATTATTGTTTTTGCTATCATCATCATTGTAGCCTTGTGGATTTATCTTCTTGTTTTGGTTATTTAAAATAAAGTATTAATCTCCTCGCATCTACTCCTCCCCACTGAAATGTAACATCTATATAATACATTATAATATTAATGATTTAAAAAAGAAAATCCCTTTTGTTTGAAAAGTCAGTGTAGTGTAACCAACAGAAGCCTCTTTTTGTGTTGTGACAAGAAAACCATAAAACAGTAAATTATATTAATTTAAGCAGAAACCCCCTGTAGACCCTCATGGTTGTGCGTGAAGGTCACTATGTGGACTGTAAAGAGAGATCAGTTGATTTAAAAAAAGGTGAGGAAGCACGTTGCCTTAAAATTAATCACACTGATGGTAATGGACTAAAATATTGATGTTTTTTCCCCCAATCCGTTACTGTTTGGGGTCAGTAAGATGTTTTAAATGTTTTTGAAAGAAGTCTCTTCTGCTCACCAAGACTGCATTTGTTTGTTCAAAAATACAATATTGTCAAATATAAATACAATCCGAAATTTTGAATATATTTATTGCTGTGATCAAAGCCAGTGTCTCCAGTGTCACATCATCCTTCAGAAATCATTCTAATATGATCATTTGCTGCTCAAGAAACATTTCTTATCATTTTTGAAAAACAGTTGTTACTTCTGGTCATTTATTTATTTTTGTGGAAACCATGACATTTTGTCAGGATTCTTTGATGAATATAAAGTCTGAAAGAACAACATTTATATGAAATAGAAATCTTTTGTAACATAATAAATGTCTGTAGCTCTTTATTTTACAGTCCTGTTCCCCATGTACATAATATGTACGTATTATATTAATTACAATAATTGGGTAATAACTGTACTACCCCTAAACCTAACCTTAGCCCATGTAGTTACCTTACATTACCCAGTACTTTCTTAAGTACACTGTAAATAAACATACTGTAAAATAAAGTTTTTTTGAAGTCTTAATGACCCCAAATTTTTTAACAGTAGTGTTTTCTAACCAACAAAAAAAAAGAAAAGAAAAAGAAAACAATGCTATGTGCCATGAAAATAGTGCTGACCAAAAGAATAGAAAACATTCAAATGATCTTCTTAAAAGTAAGGATTTACAAGCAATGATTTAGACAAAATCACAAAACAGAAGTGATTCTCTTGCATCATTATTTAAATAATTTCTTGTGATTTAAACAAGTAATAATTAAATGATTTAGCGATACTTACTGTCTCAGCACTCTAGTGCCAACTAATGGCATCTCGGAGTACTGCATTTACACCTATAGTTTTAATCCCAAAATTATATAATCATTTACCCTTATATTGTTCTAAAATCTCCTTCGCTTTCTTTCTTCTTTGGAACAAAAGGGATATTTAGCAGAATCTCCAAGATGCTCTTTTCCATACGATGAAAGTAAATGTTTGAATCTGAATGAGATTTAAGAGCTGTTCTTCAAACAATTCCATCATATGGTTTCATATTTGGAATATAATTCACAAATCACATGAACTTTAATTATACATTCATGGTTATTTTACTGCATTGTTGTTTCAGTGACACTGTATGAAAGAGAGATTCAGCTAAACTTCTCTCTTTTTGTGTCTGGCTGACCGGCAGATTTGACAATCAGCATATAACCCATATAACAATAGTATATCAGCACATCGTCAACATCACAACTGTGTCATGAAACTGTGGTGTCACGAAACCGCCGATGAAACTCAAGATTCACTACCAGCAGCACAGTTCCTCTTTCTCCCATCTTTCAACAGAGGACAGTGTGAATATCATGTGGTGAGGATTTACGGCAGATACTCATGAGACAAATGAAAGAAAACTATGTTCCTGTTGTATTTGTAGGGTCAAATGTTTAGTGTAGTGAAATGTTCATAATAGTTATCAAGTGTTGGGTGGTATGACGATATATGGAAATGTGTCAGCTGGTCTGTTCATACCTGAAATGTGTTTGTGCAACATGTTATGGAGACTCACTGACCTCGAGTAAGGCAGTATGGGCAGCAGCAGGTACATGATGATACAGATAACAGTGAAGACGTCAGCTGTGATGAAGTACACCAGTGCACTGTCGGTCACGTCACTCGAGGCAGCCAGGTCTACTATCGACGCCAACGCACTCAAAGTGCCGCCCATGGCCTGACCTGAAGTCAAAAGATGCAAGATTAAGCCTGGTTTGTACTCGCCACGTCCTCAAGTTCGCTTGCTTGCATGTAACAAAAAATTATGTCATCCCAGTGCTGGCAGACATGCACGTTGATTTTGCTAGACCCCATTTCACATGTTTTTGTATAAAAATAAAAAAAGTAATTCTTAGAAAAAATTGTTGCATATTTCCATATAAATAGCCACAAATGATTGTTAAGAGATTCACAAATATTAAACAAATTCACAAATAATTTGATTGAGATCCATAAATATATACAAAAGTTTTACAAAAATGTCTTAAAGGGGTGGTAAAATGCTCTTTTCAGTTTGTAAAATAAATCTCTGATGTCCCCAGAGTGTGTGTGTGAAGTTTTAAAATACTTTTTAAAATGAAAGATCAAAATACCTCAGATATTTTTATATAGCATGTTAAAGTTGTCACTTTTTGAGGGTTTGCAAAAATGCACCGTTTTGTGTCTGGCCCTTTAAATGCAAATAAGCTGCTGTTCCCGACACATAGGGCGGGGTTTCAAGAGCTCACACTAAAATGGAGAGACTCAAGAAGAAGTGACAACATGTAGAATGCAACAGGACGTCTCTGAATGGTTAGTTGATGTATTTATGTTGCTGATGTGGAGTTAACTATCTTCAATTAGCATATTCTGTCACTATAATCTATAAATCCCTCGTATAGGAACTGTTGTGAGATGCACAAAGAGTAGTCTCGCGTAGCCAAATCTTCAGACTGACGGCTGAAGGTCTGGAATTCATAGCAGCTTTCTTTGGCCAAGGCCCGCCCATAAGGCCGCTTGACCGACATGTCAAACAACCAATTACAGTTCGTTTCGTTCAGCGTCACGTTTCGGGGCGTGGAAATGTCCCCACAACAACAGACTGGCGTGCAACAAGTCTCCACTAAGTGCCTCAGACAAAACTCCTGGACATCTCTTAAAGAGTCTATGCCGTGAACCTCGCATACTTTTGAGAATCCTACGTTTAGCTGATCTTGATAAATGCTCATTGTCACTCATGTAAACACAACAGTTTTTCTTCCGCAATCACACGTCTGCGCTTTGTTTCCCGGCAGACCGAAAATAAACGCGACACTCGCGCCCCCCCGGAAATCCGATAAAATTCAACCAATCAGATGACGACTTCGACATTCCTGAAGTGTTTCCAATTAAGTGTACCATATGCATCAGACGTTTAGCCAACGTTCCGTGGGCGTGACGTCTGAGGCTGAGACTACACAAAGAGTGACTTTCTATTGCACGTGAAAAGACGGATGCTCAAGTTTGAGCTGACTCACAAATCTGCTCGACTACAACAACTTTTCCTCGTCTCAACATGGACTGCATGTTCCCGGGGGCGGGGTTTATGTAAATTTAGGGTTGGTGATGTCACTAACCCGTGAGGAATGTCCTGTAGTCCCTACCAGCCGTTTGTTTTAGTCCTTTACACGCAAAATTACACACTAACTAAAGTTAGAAAAGTGAAATCATACTCAACCACCCCTTTAAATAAATAAAATTTGATTTTCAAAAATACAAATATCTATCTATCTATCTATCTATCCTATCTATCTATTTATATCACAAGCACAACTTTGTCTGCTGTTGCATATATAAAAGAAAGCATAAAAATCTCTCTTTTTTGTGCCGATATAATAACTAAGTCTCACTGCAGCATTTTGGACAATTTGCAGGCAAGAGATTGCAGTTTGAGGCAGGCCCCAGTACAGGGAATTACAGTAGTCCAGACCTAATGTTATGAGAGTGTGGATTACAGGATCCAAATCTTTCTGAGGTAGAAACTGTTTTAATTTTGCAATCGATCTCAGATGAAAGAAACTGCCCTTTACAACTGTACAACTGATTTGTTACTCAAAATGTAGTGATGAATTAAATGTAACCCCAAGATTCCTTACATGAGGTTGAACACTGGCGGCAATATAATCTAAATTAAAAAGAGATGAAGACCTGGAGGGGCCTAAAATCAAAATTTAGCTTTTGTTTTCATTTAATTGCAAAAAAATATTACCCATCCAACATTTGATCTCCTCAAAACAGTTGCAGAACACATCCAAAGATTAAAAACTGTCAGTTTTAGCTGGTAGATAAAACTGTGTATCGCCAGCATATAAATGGTAGGAAATCCCATATTTCTTAAAGGGGTCATGACATGAGAAACCAAATTTGCCTTGATCTTTTGGTATATAAGAGGTCTTTGTACCATTAGAACGTCCTGCAAGTTTCATAGCTTAAGACGTCCTCCCCATTATAAACAAATCATTTATTTAATCAAGCTCTAAATACAGCTCGTTCTGGATCCATGGTAAGAAGTGACGTCACGGTGCGAAGTGACGTACACACGTTTGCATATGACCACACAAGACAACTACGCTTTAATCACAAGACAACTACGCTCATTTCGTATCGTTGTCGCCCCGCGCCTCACAAGTGTTCAGTCGACGGACAGCGAGTGGGTCTGTGTTACGATGCCAAGCAGATGTGCTGTTCCTGGCTGTGGACAAACAACATCTTTGAATACGCTGCGAAAGATCCAGACGTCAGGGAAAAATGGATGCACTTTATTTTTTGCGGACGTCTCAGTTACGGCAGTGTTAATTTAAGCGTTTGTTCTATACATTTGAAGGATGACTGTTTTGAGAAAAAAATCCCAATATGATGCTGGCTTTGCCAGAAAACTGTTGCTCAAAGATAAGTCCGTGCCGACTATTCTGGGCTCAACAACGACAACGCAAACTTACTTTTTATCATGGCTAATATAAACACATTTGTATAAGAGAATATTTAAAATATGTCGCCTTTCTAGTAGGCCTACATGTGATAGAAAATTAAAAATGTTGCCTTTATCAATGCTGCATCTTCAAAGATGGCCTGTGCATGCATTTTTGTCCGTGGTACACCCTATAATTTCATTGAAATTAGTTAAATAATGTTAAACTGTTAGCAAATTAAGCTATAGGATAATTATGCAACAATAATCCGTTTTCAAGTGTCTGGGGTTACATTTTTTTTTATTAATTCAAAATAGTTTCACTTTCCATGTGGACATGGGCTGATCCAGTCTTCGTTGTTGTGGTGATGGTTCATTTTCCTCTGATTCCTCATCTGATTCCAGCTCAAACATAATAAGGTTTTATCATTGCAAGAGCCATCGCTTCGCATGCATCACCCGCTATTAAACAGTTGCGCCGAATCCGCAAATGTTCTGGCTGGTGGCGTTAATAATTGATGCATAGGCACTGACGTTAGCCAATCATAACAGTGGGCGTTAACACTGAACTCTTAAAGGGGAAACACCCCCAAAACAGACTGTTTGAATCAGAGGATGAGAAACAGGGTGGGAAAAGGTCATAAATCACTACATTTTAAAAGTTTTTTTGTAAAAAAAAACTATAGTAATACTATAATTTCTAAGGGAACATAATAATAAAATAAAAAAAAACATGTCATGACCCCTTTAAAAATGCCACCAATATACAGCATATAAAGTAAAGAGGAGAGGGCCTAGAATGGACCCTTGGGGGACACCGCATAACAGGGGAACCAACGAAAAAAGAAAACTTCCCCATGCTAACTGAGAAGGTTTTGTCTTTGAGGTAAAAGGCCAACCACTGCAAGCCAACACCCTGAATACCCACCACCTTTTCCAACCGACGTAAGAAGATACTATAATCGATTATATCGAAAGCAGCGCTTAAATCCAACATCACAAGCACCGCGTGCGAACCAGTATCGAGAACTTGCAACAGGCCATTGCTGACCTTCAACAGTGCAGTTTCCATACTCTGATGCATTGATTTAAAACCGGGCTGAAAAGTATCAGAAATATTGGACATACTGATATAGGTCTAAAATTGCTGATGATGCTTTAGCAGAGGGTGAACCACCGCATGTTTAAAACGTACTCGGTTACTAACGTAACATCGGTTCTCTCTAGGAGAGGGAACGAGTACTGCGTCGAAGAACGCTACGGGAAAGATATTTCTTTGTCGAGATTGAAGCCAAAAATTAATCCTTAATTTTGTAATATTGTAAAACGCTTTTCTGAAGCATACAACCTAGGCGGAGCAATACAGCTCACCCATTGGCTGCTCTGCCAGAAAAGCACAGCCTATGCGAGGCCAGGACGCTGACCAATGAGGACGCTTCGCGCCCTTCTGCGTCACCTCCCGCCCAAACAGGCGTGGCCTAGGCCTATAAATACGAGCATAGCTGTCTAACACGCCGATTTTCGTCAATGAAGCGACGCAGCGTGGACACGCACGGCATGAGACGCAGTACTCGTTCCCTCTCCTAGAGAGAACCGAGGTTACGTTAGTAACCGAGTACGTTCTCTTACGTAGAGTTCTCTCGTACTGCGTCGAAGAACGCTACGGGAACCCTATGCAAACCGCCGTGCGTGTTCTTGGATCGACACAGACACCTAAGGGCGCGCGCGCCCTGGTATACAAGCGCCTACCCCAAGAAGTATAGGGAGAGCGGCTAAATAGCATCATCCCTTATAGTAGTGCCTCTTAAGGCATAATAGCATATATATGTAAATATAGATATATATGAAGGGTAATAGCATGCTCATGGGACACATTGTCAGTGAGTGATGCTTAAACATTGAAGTGACCTGGGCCGCAGCGCGGGGCAGGAACACTTATACATATTAGGCATTGAAGTGACCTGGGCCGCAGCGCGGGGCAGGAGCACTTGTACATATTACCATTGAAGTGACCTGGGCCGCAGCGCGGGGCAGGAACACTTATACATAGTCTTCTAGACCGAGAGCAGTTTAGCCTGCAACGCAGGAACCTCTAGGTTACAGAACCTAATAAATGTAGACGGGGAGGCCCAGCCTGCCGCCATACAGATATCATGTAACGAGATTCCGCTATACCAAGCCCATGAAGAGGCCATGCCTCTCGTGGAATGTGCTCTGATGCCCAAAGGGCATTCCAAGCCTCTAGATGCGTAGGCTAGCGCAATGGCGTCCACTACCCATCGAGATAGACTCTGTTTCGTTGCGGCTCGTCCCTTGGAGCGCCCGCTGAACGAAACAAAGAGCTGCTCCGTCTGTCGAAAAACAGCGGAGCGGGACACGTAAGCTCTTAATGCCCTGACCGGGCAAAGGGAGCTATTTCCGTCCTCTGAGGCCGGCATGGCCGACAGGGAGATGACCTGAGCCCTGAACGGTGTGTTGAGGGACTTAGGCACGTACCCATGCTTCGGTTTCAATACGACTATAGAGTCGTTTGGCCCGAACTCCATACAAGAAGCTCTCACTGAGAGCGCTTGCAAGTCTCCCACACGCTTCACTGAAGCGAGAGCCAAAAGAAACACGGTCTTGAGAGACAGGTGTTTCATGTCAACTGAGTGAATAGGCTCGAAAGGGGCCCCTTTCATAGCGTTCAACACTGTAGAAAGGTCCCAAACGGGGACTGAAGGAGGCCTTGGAGGGTTTAACCTCCTGGCGCCTCTCAGGAAGCGGACCACCAGGTCGTTCCTGCCTAGTGAACGGCCAAGCGTTGGATTAACGAATGCTGATATGGCAGCCACATAGACTTTGAGCGTGGATGGGGTTCTTCCCTTATCCAATAGCTCTTGCAAGAAGGAGAGAATCTCCGGTTCTCCACACTGAAGTGGTGACAGACCTTGATCTGAACACCATCCAGAGAACACCGACCATTTGGAAGCGTAGAGCCGTCTAGTAGACGGAGCCCTAGCTTGTTCGATCGTGTCTAACACTCCTCTTGGGAGGTTAGCGGGTACCCGTTTATGGCCCATACGTGTAGGGACCAAAGCTCGGGGTGAGGATGCAGAATCGAGCCCTTGGCCTGTGAGAGGAGGTCTCTCCTCACTGGAATCGGCCACGGGGCAGTACTTTTCAGTCGCATCAAAGCTGGGAACCAGGTCTGATTCGTCCAGAATGGAGCAACTAGCAGTACTGAGCATCCGCTCTCCTTGATACGCTCCAGCACTTGAGGCAGGAGTGAGACAGGAGGAAAAGCATAGAGCGGGCGGCGGGGCCAGACTCTGGCCAGCGCGTTCGCGCTCTTCGAAAAGAATTCTGGGCAATGAGCGTTTTCCTGGTTTGCAAACAGGTCTATTTCCGCTCTGCCGAACGTTTTCCACAGCAGACGCACTGTCTGTGTGTGTAGGGACCACTCTCCCGTAGGAACGTTGTTCCGTGAGAGTCTGTCCGGGCCTACGTTCAAGTGACCTGGCACGTGCATTGCTCTTAACGAGCGCAGGTTGTGCTGGGCCCACACCAGTATGCGTTCCGCTAACCTGAATAGGTTCCGGGATCTCACGCCACCCTGGCGGTTTATGTAGGCTACTACCGACATGTTGTCCGAGCGGACCAGGACGTGGTGTCCTTTTATCCGGGGACAGAAGCGCCTCAGCGCAAAGTCCACTGCCATCATTTCCAGGCAGTTTATGTGCGGTAGTTCGGCTCGCTCTGACCACTGGCCAAAGAGCGGACTGCCGTCGAGCAGTGCTCCCCAGCCTGAGGTGGACGCGTCCGTGGACACCACCTTCAGGCTCGAGGAAGTCCCCAGGCTTACACCTGACCGGTACCAGTCTGACGCTCTCCATGGTGTCAGGGCTGAAATGCATTCCTGAGTGACCTTGAGGCGATAACGACCGTGTAACCATGCTCGGCGCGGTACGTGCGCTCTCAACCAGAACTGTAGTGGGCGCATGCGCAGCAGGCCCAACTGCAGCACTGTTGAGGCTGAGGCCATGAGGCCCAGCATTTTCTGAAATCTCCTGAGTGGCACTATGTGGCCGCTGAGGAAGGATTTCGCCATTGCAGGGTATTTTGCCTGCGCTGTGATGACAGCTGTGCTGTCATAGACAGTGAGTTCAGATCCAGTCCTAAAAAGGAGATCCTTTGACTGGGAAACAGTGAACTTTTCTCCCAATTGACTCTCAGACCTAAGCACTCGAGGTGATCGAGAATTAGGGTCTTGTGGCGGATGCGTTCTGAAGGTGATTGAGCTAGAATCAGCCAATCGTCCAAATAATTCAGAATTCGAATGCCGCGGAGTCTCAGGGGTGCCAGCGCCGCGTCCATGCACACTGTAAATGTACGAGGTGCTAGAGACAGGCCGAATGGCAGGACTGTGTACTGATATGCCTGGCCCCCGAAGGCGAATCTCAAAAATCGCCTGTGACGTGACGCAATTTGTATGAAAATACGCGTCTTTCAGATCTATTGCCATAAACCAGTCTCCTCGGCGAATCTGCGCGAGGATAGCTCTGGTCGTGAGCATTCTGAACTTTCGCTTTGTCAGCGCTTTGTTCAGATGCCTGAGATCTAAAATGGGTCTGAGACCCCCGTCTTTTTTCGGTTCCAGAAAATATCTGCTGTACAGACCCCCTTCGCTCTGAGCTTGAGATAAAGGCTCTATGGCCCCTTTGCTCAATAGCTTCGCTATTTCGGCTCGAAGTAGATGTGCTACTTCTGTTTTCACCGTAGTTTCGACTTTCTCCGTGAAACGGGGAGGGCGTCGATGAAACTGTAGCGAATAGCCTCTTTTTATAGTCTCTAGCACCCATTCTGAGACCCCGGGAAGTCATTCCCATGCATCTGCACGTGTGACTAGGGGTTGAATGTAATCTGGGCCCTGGTCGCGAAATGGCGGCGACACGAGAGCAACCGTGTGCTGTGACATGGACGCCGTGGCGTGTGAGGCGGGGGGCATGTTTAACACAGTATGCATCCCGCGCGCGCTCAGCTCTCTGTGTCGAGAGAGAGCGCGCGGGACGAGTCCCGTAGGGCTCGTGATGTTTGTGAATAAACGTGGGCGCTTGGTGGCGGGCACATTTATAACACCGGGAACACTGTTTTTGTGTACTGACTGACCGTTCGTTAGTTTCGTTTTTACAGAAAACCGCGGAACGTGCAGTGTGTAGTGGTTGTGGGCACTTGGCAGTGGGTCACGCTCACTACATGTAAAACACAATCGGCATGAGCCGATTTTATGTGTGCAGACCCTGTGTTGTTCAGGGCTGTGCTTGCACGGGTTGAAAAACCGGGCTCTGGTCGCGAAATGGCGGCGACACGAGAGCAGTCGTGTGCTGTAACATGGGCGCCATTGCAGCGTGATGCGGGGGCGCGCTTAATCGAGCGGGCAGCCCGCGCGCGCTCTCAGCTCTCTCAGCTGAAAGAGGGAGCGCGCGGTGCGAGCCCCGTACGGCTCGGCATGTTTGAGAATAAATGTGGGTGCGTGAACGCGGGTACATTTATAGCACTGGGAAGTACTGTCTATTAGAACTGACTGACCGTGCATAGGTTTCGTTTCATAGAAACCGTGTGACATGTAGCTTGTAGTGATTGTGGGCGCTTGAAAACGGGCACGCTCACTACATATAATGCACAATCGAAATGAGTCGATTTATGTGTGCAAGCCCTGTATTGTGCGGGGCTGTGCTTGTGTGTACAGATGGGCACTGGGTCGTGGGCATACAGTTACACACATTACATCATCGGCCATGGCCGGGACACCGTGTAGCACAGAGAGTACTGTCTATCAGAACCGACTGACCGTACATTCGTTTCGTTTTTACAGAAACCACGGGACATGCAGTGTGTAGTGATTGTGGGCACTGAAAAGCGGGCACGTTCACTAGCTTACATGTGAAGCACAACCGACACGAGTCGATTTTATGTGTGCAAGCCCTGTATTGTGTAGGGCTGTGCTTGTGTGTACGAATGGGCACTAGGTCGTGGGCATTACGGATACACACATTACACCATCGGCCGTGGCCGGGACACCAGTAAATACATTTTCAGATTTACCTGGGGCGTCGTGAAAACGGCGTCTGTGTGCAGGCAAACGGGCATTGATGCCGATTTGGTGACTGCAAAATACACTGGCACGGTCGCGAATGTTGGGACTGTGCGAGCGAGACATTTATAAAAAAAAATTAAAAGGTACTCGCAGTTTTCCTGAGATGGAACAAGAGAAGGAGCTGGTAAGGGATTACGCACTGAATCAATTGTCTTAAACAGCATTCTCGGTCCGTTAGCATTTTCAGTGATGAGTTTTGTGAGGAACTGGTCACGCATGCAGTTAAACATTAAGATACTTGGAGCTTTTCTCTTTTTCACTTTCGCTCTGCCTTCCGACACTCTTGTCTAAGAGAGCGGGTTTTATTATTTAACCAAGGCTGAGCAGTGCCCTTTCTCTGGGCTTTCCTGGGCTTAAGGGGAGCAACAGAGTCTATCGAAATGGAGCAGGATTTAGTAAAATCCTCCACCATCTTGTCAAAGAAGATGGCATCAGCAAAGTTAGATTGATAGTACTCTGAAAATAAACTGGCAGTGGAAGGTTGAATAAAACGAGAATAACTCACTGACTGAGAGCAAGTGGAGGTGGGAAAAACACAGACAGATTCAAACACAATTGGCAAATAATCAGAAATAGCAGAATCAATCACTCACAGATTTGTTATGGGAAAACCATGTAACAACACCAAATCCAATGTGTGCCCCAAAAGCAGAGAAGCCATTCACAAATGTAAAAAATGCGGTCCACAAAAAAACAGCAGACAAAGACCACATAAATGTGGATACTTTTTTATTTGCAAATCTCATTTTATTTATTTGTGAATTTGTGTAAAAATTTAATTGTTTGTGAATTTGTAATTATTTGTGAATCTCTTTACATTTATTTGTGGCTCAAAATCGATTTATCTGGAAATAAGCAACAATTATAAACCCATAAATTGAGACATCAGACGATTGATCTGCCAGACTACTACTTCTCACTACTACTTTCAGTTTCTTTAAAGGATTTTTTTCTCCAAACCTCACCCAATAGTTTCAGAAAAGAGTACAATGGCAAGAGCATTGACAATAAGGCTGCATGTGTCCACCAAAGCATTTTTAGCCAGCTGAAAACACCTAACTGTGGGTGCAGTTTTTCAGTTGAGATGCACTGATTGACATGAAATGGAATATCCGTGGCAGTGTTACTAGTATTTGATTTTGCAAATAGTTTGTTTCTGAATATAGAAATGTTGGCACAATGTAAAGTGCTTGCTCTGGCAACGTAGTTGTACTTCTTGTTGTCGTCTCTTGTCGTTGTACAAGAAGGATGTGACGTGGTCAATTTCTGTACCTCTGTTGACAGCTATGCATCCATATGAATAGAGCAGTTTAGTCCAAATGTTCTGAAGAGACACAATCGATTTATATGATGAACAGATTGAGTTGAGTTTTTCTATTTACATTTAACATTAATCAGCAAAAAAAAAAAATCAAATAGAAGCTCACCTGTACATGCTTGACACGCGAGAACAAACCTCATTGGTTCTTGTGGAAGCTTAAATGTGCTGCGTAACACGAGAATGAACCTCATTGGTTCTCGCACGTCAAGCAAACATACTTGAGCTTCTGTTTACCACAACTGATGTTGATCAATGTTTATATGTGAATAAAAGCCTAAACTCAATCTGTTCATCATTTAAAGCGATTGTGTCTCTTCAGAACATTTGGACTAAACTGCTCTATTCATATGGATTAGTTTTTATCTCTTTATGAACTTTTTGAAGCGTCAAAGTGGTAGTTGCGTAGCTGTCAATGGAGGGACAGAAATCATTAATTGGAATCACTCATTTAAATCATTAATAATCATTAATGCCTTTCAGATTGCATTAAAAAAAATATTCATTTGTGTTCTGAAGATGAACGAAAGTCTTATGGGTTTGGATTGGAGCGACATGGGTAGAGTAAATGACAGAATTTTAATTTTTGGGTGAACTAACCCTTTAAATATGTGGCGCTCCCATTGAAAACAATTGAAAAAATATGTTAACCGTGGGAAAAATCACTTTTGTGGACAAATGGCCTAAATGACTGTGGTGTGCGTGAGATAAGTGTAAAGCCTTGCCAAAAGTATTGTAACAATGTGCTGGTGGCATATGGGAATGTTTTTATTCAGTCAACTCAGGAGGAAGTTCAGCAGTACCTGATATGATAGCTTGAGATATCCTCATGGGAAAATGGCCACTGATACCGAACACACTGCCAGAGAAGATGTTGGACGCCCCACTGACCAGCGCCACACTGGCCAGTGTACCCCCAAAAAACTGCATCCTACAGCCAGACATGTCCACTTTCACCAGCACTGTGGTCACCACAAACACAACCAAGATCACCAGAAGAGAGAACAGTATCCGGACCCGAGAGGACAATCTGAAAGGAAATACACATACATAGTCACAGAGAGAACTAGGTTGTTGTGGGTGGTTGCCAGGGTGTTGCTTGGTTAGTTGTTCTGAATGGCTTTTAGAATATTACAAGTGTGAGGTTGCTAGATTGTTCTGGCTTTTTTCCATGGCACTGGTATTAAGTGGTTTATTTTTGCTACATTGTTCACAATGTTGCTACATTGTTCTCAGTAGTAGTTTTAAGAACATTTCTAGGTGGTAGCTAGAGTGTTCTGCTATGGTGTTTGTAGATAGTTGCTAGGGCATTGCTGTGCAGTTGCTATATTGTGCAGCTGGTTCTGAGTGTTTTTAGCATGTTGCTAGGGTCTTCTCGGTGGTTGCTAGGCAATTACATACTGGCTTAATTTAAAAGAGCCCAATCACAATCTCAAACTGGCTTGTTGCTGGCTGAAATGTTATATACTGTATACATATACCGGTACACACATATATAATATGTATATAATGTGCTAAAATATGGTAGCATGCTAGAATAATAATTAAATATGTTTAGGATGTTTTCTTTTACAAAGTACTACGACTGCCCCAATGGAAATGTATAATGTTTCCAAAAAACTATTGTCTGCAACTCCACTGGGAAGCAAAAATAGAGACCAGAACCCTTAAAACTTTAATTGAACACCCCTGATCTAGTTGATGTGTTGTGTATACCAGATACATTTTTTTTTCTTGGTTTATACTATATATTGGCCCCATACTGCCATCAGCCACCCTGCTGTCTAGATACTGATATCAATATTGGTTAATGCTAGTTAAACCTCACCAATACCTGTGCACAAATTAGGAAATGTGAGGCAGATGGTATATTCAAAGATCAGTACACTCCTACTTGCCAATTCTTTTTTTTCTTTTTTTTTTTACAGCTATTTTTTGCAGTCCAGGCTTGTTGACATGCTGCTTATGCTCCTTCAGTAGTTTGCAGAAAGTCAAGGAATGTTCTAAAGCCAATTTAGCCCTTGTTTACAGGTCTACATCAATGCAGAGGGTCAACATTAGTATTATTTGTATTTTATTTTAGGCAATCCAGTTTGTATGATCCTATCACTCATCCTAATTCAGTTAGTCTTCACACAAAACAGCAGTGTGCACATCAGGCATGATGTTTCTCCTTTACTTGCTGACCACACAGATCTCATTTGCAACTTGTCTTGACTCTTTAAAATTATAGCCCAATGTTCACAAAAACATAAAAACGGGAATCCTGGAGATGAACATGTAATGTTGCAAAACAGACACAGTGAATCTTTATTCTCTAAGAGTACAGGAATTGGCAACAGTTAATAAGATACCACAGTACACTTGAACAGGACACTGTGTGTGTTAACTGATTCAATTTAGGCTGAGACAGACAGATGCTTTGTTTGTGCTGCCTGAAAAGTTGCAACCTTTTGCGCCTGTTAGAATTTTTTTTGTGTGTTTTATGGGAAGTCAAACAAATGCTACTTTTCAACTGCTATAGAATCAGAAATGCAAATCTCAAAGTCCCACCTTGATTTATAGGCATTTGAAATAAAAAAATCACATGCTCTGGGTGGATGATACAGAAAAAGAGCAGATGTGTTTGTTATACCTGTTGACCAAGAGGTAGTTGAGGATGAGACACAGCACTGATGGAATTGTGGAAGCGATGGAGATGTAACTCTCAAAGTAATCCTGGACACCAGAAAAAAGAAGAAGAAAAAAGTCAAGTAAAAAAAATCAGTGAACTCACGTTACTCAAAATCAATACATGTATCAGTGGTGTATGTAAGGGACAATGCCAGTAATTGTTCCTAAATAACACTTAATTTTTGGCTTTTACTAACCCAATTAATAAATGGGCATGAAATATTATTATTATGCAAGAATAATGAGGCTCAGAATGATAAAAGAGAAAACTAGCACAACTACATAAGACAATGGTTACTAGTCAATTACACAGTTAGCTTAAGGTCATCATACAAATATATCTGATTGCAGAATACACAATTGACCAATCAGACGTATTGCAGAAAGTATTCATCTCTAAATTTATATCAAGTTGTGGCAGACTAATAGGCAGCTTTGGATGATTAATTGGCTATTATTTGACATGAGATCATTATCTGATAATAGGGATTCTGTGTTTATAAATCCAGTGCCAGATTTGTAAATAGATAAGCCACATTTTCTGATTCCAACATTTTTTGAGAAACCTTGTGTACAATAAAGGTTCATTTCAGCCATTTTATCGTTTTTTATTCGCAATCATTAATTGTATTATTATATAATTTTATTGACATGTATTGGTCACTTAGTTCTCTAGATAGATATCATCCACTGAAACACTTTTTACAAATTACAGACAGAAAAATAGAGTAAAAATAAATCTTTATAGTTAAGAAGCCATAGGTATGCCCCGTTCTGTTGTTTTCATTGTGTTTTGGTTCTGTCCTGTGACCTAGTTTTCCTCAGTAATTTGTATTACGGTTGGAAATGTTAGAAGCGAAGGCCATGAGACTCGGTTGTAACTTCAGCAGGATTTTTCATTGGGAACACGTGCTGTTGGCAGCTGCAGTCATCAAGTCTGAGGAGCTGTATATTGTGTTTTATAGGCTTTAAGTGTGCAGTCCTTAAAGGTGTTGACCTTACACAGGCTTTAGAAGTGACCACTAAAACAAAAGCATCTAAAGACAATACAGGGCAATTACCCCCGACTGTGAAGAAAATAGTCCCCCAAATGGTATAAACAGTAGCTGGCCACGAGAACTAAGACAATGTAAACATTCATAGTTAGACTCTCAGTAGAAAGATCAAAGACGGACAAATCCCCTTCACTGGAAACTGATGCCATCATGTTCACCTTGAATGCCCAATACAGTGTAGTTCCCCTTAGTTTTTCATGTGATGTCATGATGTCAGGACGTAGGATCAGCAGATCTTAAACAGATTCTTAACTTTGTAATCCCAAATGACGTATTACTGTTGTCATGATGCATGTGAATCGCAGAGCTGGTGCAAACATATCCACATCGCTATGATCAGATGCTTCCTCAACTGCTGCTTTCTTACCACACATATTTAAATATTCATCTAAACCTCTCTCTCAGCAGCGTAAATGTTCAGGATGTTCGTATTTCCAACTTCTTACTTCTAAACAAAGAACTTCGCAATGAGTATATCAGGGCCTTGAATCACGTTCAGTCTCTTGTATGCTACGTGTGCACGAGCACGAGCATTAAGTTGCTGGCTGCAGTTCACTTAACCACCACCGGTGTCTCTAATAACAAGGGTTTCTGAATTCTGCATATAGCCCCTTTAAAGCTAAGCAATAAATATGTCAATCATCTTTAGTGATGCATCTTACAATTCCTTGAGAAATATGCCACATGCTCAAAAGGGAAAAGCTCATGTGCTCCTGAAGACTGGCACGCACAAACACAAGTGGATGAGTCTCATTTTCACCATTTCTTGCACTGTCAGATAAAACTAAAGTTTGAGCAGAAGTGAGAGTGACAAACAGGGAAGAAAAAAAAAATCTAATCATACTTTTGAATTTGCAAATGATGCATTTAATCGTTTCACAAAAAGTGACCAGATTACTGCAACTTAACCAATGCAGTGAATGATCCAAATACTAGAACTGATGTATAAACCTGATGGTTTTTCTTCCTGTTTAAAATCATGTGATCTGCCTTTGACACCCCAGCAACTAAGAGAGAAATTAAATACAAACATAAAAGCTATAAAAGCCTGCTAATTCAATATATTTAGAAACAAACATGAAAATGCAGCCAGTGGGCGTAATTAGATCAATTGCAGTCTAGAAGGAATGACAACAGGAGACTAAGGCGCTATTCACACAGAATGCCCTTTTGCTTTGAAAAACGTGAGACGGGCAGTGGAATGGAAAAATACCACAAAAACTTTTACCACAAAAAAGTTCACATAAACACATACATAAAAAAATTTTTTTAACTCATTTTAACATGTGTGATGCACAAGACGCTGCAAAAGACGTGGACACAATGGTGCGCCTAGTGTGTGTTTAAAAACAATGGAAAAGTAGCGTAGTGGAAAAAACATGTTCTGTCACGTGCAAACCAGCCACAACACTATAAATCACACACTAATGCAACTAATGTCCCCATCTAAAGGGGACATGTTCTACCCATTATTACTTTCTTTTACCTTCACTGACCCTATAAAACAAAAAAGGTCCTGTGATTCTGAATATGAAAAGAACGTCAGTTCTGTCAAATATCACAAGACCTTGAAAATGCTGGGGTGAGCGGAAAGCGCAGAAACATGTTGTGATTCCTTTAAATAGTTCTTCAGTGTGGTAGCAAGTAGGTGACAAACACTTTCTCTGTCATCTGACACGCTTTAGCAACATCTGGCACATGGTTGTGCAATGTGCCAGATCAACTCTCATGACAACTCTCAGAGTGTTTGGCTTGGTAAATAGTTACCCATTATGACAATGTTTTGGTCTTGGGGGAATAGTTCTGCTACGATGCTGCTTCTGCAGAGCAAGAACGGGACTTGCTACTGCCAATACATACACGACACTCTGCTGTTAGCAAGTAAGAAATGCTGCTGCTGTACAATATAGCATACATTAATTACCCGTAGCAGATCTATACAGGTGGAGCTGGGGAAGGTGGAGGGTTTCTGAAAGCACACTGCACTATTAAGTCAAATGCTAACCAAGTATTTGAAGGCTGGGCACACAAGCTTATCGGCTACTGATACAACAGGAACTAGGGGTGCGGCGATCCGATATTCAGTATCGGTATTAGTCCGATACTGGCCAAAATCACTGGATCGGATATTGTATGAATCGCAGGAGTATAATCCGATATGATCCGATCACGGACCTTAGTCCTAAACTGTCATACAAATGCTTAACAACACCTGAGAGACATGCCATAAAGAGAGATGAGCAACATGCAGGGTTGCCAGATTTTCACAACAAAACCCGCCCAATTGCTTCTTAAAAAATAGGCAATTGCATTTCAGGGTGGGAGAGGAACCGCTGACTTGACAACACTGGCGTCACGTGAACGGTAGCTAGAACGTGACTGAGGTGAGACCTGTCAGCAATTATCATGTCAGCTGTGTGGAGTTATTATAAATCAGATAAATGTACAACAAAAACAACTTTAGGATAAAAATTATATTACGATGTCTAGAAATCAATTTCAATAGTAACGTTACATTGGGTTACATTGGAAAATGACAGATCGTTTTGCTAGATAAGACCCTATTCCTCAGCGGGGATCGTGAGGAAAAATCCTGAAATGGTTTCCTCAAAAAACTTAATTTCTTTTCCACTGAAGAAAGAAAGACATGAACATCTTAGATGGCATTGGGGTAAATTATCAGGAAGGTGAACTAATCCTTTAATGTGAAAAAACTTTAGAGCTTGCACTCTCTACCCTAGATTTTTTTTTTCCTTCATCAGGTGTAATGGCCTAGCCCTAGAGTTTAATTTGTGAGTGCCTTGTTGTACTGTGTTCTATTGTACATGAACAATGGAGATACCATTATTTCTATGTTAGGTTATACATATTTAAGTAACGACTACATAGAGTTTTGTGTTACATCCAGTATTTGGCACTGGAATTATTATTTTTTTAATTTGCACAGTTGCACTTTAAATTTCATTCATTGAATGGTGCTGAATAATTAAAAATGCTGCTACAAGTTCTGTTTAAAAAATTTTTTTATTCAAATTGAGTCATGTTGCGGACTACGTATTTCTTTCTTTAGGGGAGTAGAACATTTATTGCACTGTTGAGCATGATGCTTTTTAGATGGCTAGGTTAAGCACAGTGCATCCTCCCGACAAATGTGTTATTAACAGCTTAATTAAGAGGGAGAAAAATATGGTATTGTATCGGTAGATACTCAAGTTTGTGGTATTGGACATGAAAAAGTGGTATCGAGCCACCCCTAACAGGAACCAATCAGATCTGCCCTATAGAGAATGATGTGATTGCAAGCAGGTTGAGTCAAAGACCTATTAGCCTGCACCATCTAGAGTTTCATGACACAACTTTTTGTAAAGGACTTAACATAAAATTATATTTAAATTATATTGTAAAATACTGTCAAATGTATAGGTTTTGTTTGTAAAAACTATGAATTACAATATAATTTAAAGCAAAACAGTAAAATGTTAATTTAAAGCAAAACTCGCAATTGTGAGAAAAAAGTCAGAAATTAGAGATATAAGCTCGCAATTCTGACCTTTTTCCTCACAATTGCAAGTTTCTGAATTGTCTGATTTAAAAAAAAGAAAAAAAAAGAAAAGTAGATTGGTACTTTAAGTAGATTGGTTTATAATTAACATTATATTGCTTAATATACAATTTTTTTTTTTTTTTTACAGTGTACTAATAGATAAAATCATGTACATTTATAAACAAACATTTTTTTTTTTTTTTACACACTTACGCTGAGGTCATTGTGAGGTTCCTCCTGACCAGCAGGGCTGGAGTTGTTACTGAGCTTGTACAGCCAGTACTGTTTGGCTGTGATGAAGACATTCCAGGGCAGCAGAGAGCCGATGCCCATCAGGAAGAAGATGATGTACACTAGATTGTAGGAGTCCTCCGGGCAGCGACGGGTCGCCAGGGGTCCCGCTGGCTGCTGTCGGGACAGCAATGGGGAAGTGTCGTCCCCCGCCGCCTCACCCTCTGAATGCTCTTCGTCAGACATGGAGGAGATGGCAGTGGGAATGTAGGAGGAGTTCGTGCTGGCCTGAAGAGACTGCTTACCATCCATTCTCAAAGAGAGAGGATGGAGGGAGGGAGATCCAACAGATTGTATATGTGAGGGTGACCAGGATAAACTAATGCTGGAAGAGAGAGAAAAAGAGGAGAAGGGTAACAACTAGAAAATAAAAACTAGATTTAAACATTTCCAGAGTAAAAAGTGAGTGGTGCCTGTCCTTGCAAAGCTTGCCAATACAATAATGGGGGTAAACAGGTGTGAATCTTACAAAAACTGTCAGGAATATAACTATATGGACCTATTTCACCCCCAAAAATGTATAAATAATATTTTGCTTATAAATTTCCATTTAATCTTTTAGCAGATGCTTTTGTCCAAAGCAATAGAACAATAAAAGCAGTTGAACCAACAAAAGAGCAACAATATGTAAGTCTTGTTTTCAGTCCAAATATCTAAAAATTCTTAAATCAAGATGCATTTACTAGAAATTAAGTGAAATTTTGCTTAAAACAAGCAAAATTATCTGCAAATGGGCTAAGAAAAATAATCTTGTTTTTGTTTGAATTAAGAATATTTTTCTTATTTTCAGATCATTTTGCTTGTTTTAAGCAAAAACTCACTTAATTTAGATTTTTATTTCCTCCCAGAAAACAAGACCATATGTGGCCAGATTTACTAAACTAAACTAAATTATCCTGAGAAGGCAAGTCCACAAAAGTGCCAATGTGAGTGGAAAGTTCAGCGCTTGATTTACTGACAACGAGCAACTTAAAGAACACAGACGTAGCCGGATCATTTCCACAATGACCAACGCAATCCACCAATAGCAGCGCAAATTAGCGTCTGGTTTAAGACATGCTTTTTTGGGGGCATTAAATAATTGCGCAAACATCTGTAAATTGACAAGAGCAAAACTTTTATTCATTTAAATACTCTCCTCCCATAAATTTAGCGTCTGAAAGGGAAACTCCTTACAAATGCATATGCAATAAGGGAGGCCGCAGCACAAATTTTTCACTGCATATCTTTAGTATATTCTGACAAAGGTTTTTCAACACCAAAAGAGGGTTAGTGTCCGCTGTTAGTAAATCTGGCCCAAAATATCTTATAATATTTTACTTTCACTAGTAAATGCATCTTGATTTAAGAATTTTTAGATATTTGGACTTGAAACCAGACAAATACTAAATTAGAAAAGCATCTTTTGTAGTTATTTAAAAAAAAAAAATGTATATATAGAAAACAAAGATACAATAGAAATAGAATAGAAAGTGGTACTATTAATGAGTCAAGTGTTAAGTGTTATAATATATATATATATATATATATTGAAAGTAATGAAATGTGACTGGATTGTTGAGAACCACTCATGGATAGTTGCTATATGGTTGCTAGGGTGTTGTGGGCCGTGGTTAGGTGGTTTTCAGTTGGACATAGAGACACAAAGCTGCAACTGTGGGAAGCAACTAAAGCTTTTTTGTTGCCTCAGGCATTTCAGGATGACTAAAACAACTTTTGAGATGGTGTGCAATGAGATTTGCACGCTGGTTAGTGCGGTTATCTAATCACATGAAGATTTTTGTTGCACATTAATTGGTAAATGCGTTTCCACTGTAGTTTATGAGCATGTCTTCATAAAAAAATAGCCACTTCAACTGAGCACAGTTTTTTTTAAGCACACCTTGGCATTTCCATTCAGTGTTTTTTATGCCATTTGAAAACATTGGTGCTTGAGAAAGGCTAAGTATTCAGATCTCTAGACATGGCTTAGTTTCTCCCTTTAGGGATCTTTATGCCAGTTTATCATCCACCAGGCGAAAAAGGCGTAAGTCTGATAAAATCAAAAATAAATTAAAGCAAAGTAACTCATGATTTAAAAAGTAGGCTAATAGCATGCCTTACCTCCACAAGTCACATGATCATTCGTGTCCATGTTTGCTTAAGCAATAAAGAGGAAGGAATTTCAAAAATATAACAACCACTTCAATAAAACACAGAACCCATAAAAAACGAAGGAAAGAGTGTATCCAAACTTACTAGACCGACCGTCAGCCCCTCTGCTGCTGTGAGATTACTGTCAGTCTGCTTTTAAAACCAGTCTGCCATTCTGGAGATGCTGGCCGCTCAGATCACAAAGAAGAAAGAAGCAAAACACTCCGTCAGGACTCGCAGCGCTGCAAGAGACATGAGAAAACACCTCCACCACATTACTCAAAGTACAGCATGTGAGCCAGTTACACAGAACAATCGGTCTCTATCCCAATCTCCTCTGATGCGTCACTCAGGGAATGCTGGAGTAACTCGTAATGCTTTATCTGCATTGCTCACACCAATTACAAAATTCTCACATGCTCCTCCTGTACTCCACTCGATCACATGACATGACTGACATTTACCTAGAAGACTACAAACATACTCACAAATTATACTCTCTAATATACAGCTGATAATATGATATCCTCATCAATGAACAGTGCACATTTACATTTTTTTTTTTTTAATAATTTTAAATAAATATTGTGTAACTTAAGTCTTCATTTAAATTCACCAATTTTCACCAATTAAATTGCATTGTTGCCCATTGCTCACTCTCCCAGCTAACAGGGAACGTTCTCAGAACTTTCACCAACGTTCTGGCAAGGTTCTCTCAAAGTTATGAGCAAACATTCCTCCAGTAATGTTAATATAACGGTCGTTATTTATACATCGTTCATGGGTTGTTGTTATTTATAAACATATTAGTTGCACGTTCGTTTAATGCTTTTTTTAATGTTACTACTTGTTTCAGAACGTTCAGAAATAACTTTTTCATAACTAATGGGAATGTTAGCAGAACATTCTTATAACATATTTTTGTTAGCTGGGCTGCTCTGTCAAAAAAAGAACAGTCATTCATCAATAGTAACGGTGGCAAATATGATCACTTTTAAGGTTTTATGCACAGCCATTAGAAAGATAAGTTGTCATTACAAAAGGGTACAGTTGTGTCCGATGGTAATATCATGGAACTAAATGATTACCATACACATGTTCTATAGAGTTCACATGGTACTACAAATAATACTTGACAATATAGACACCAAGAAAAAAAGAATTGCTTGGAAGCTGCTCATTCATTTAGTTCTAAAGTTCTCAAATATGTTTTACTGAAAAATAAACGTATCTCAGGTTTTTCCTCAAATTCATTAGAAGAAAAAGAGAAACGAGACAACTGTTGGCATACAGTAAAAGAGTATAAAAATTTAAATTAGTGTGAAGAGAAGCTCAGATCATTTGTTCTTTATAGAATTTGCAGCAAAATGTCTCAGTTTGCTCTGTCACTCTCACTCTCAATGCTGTCTGGGAGAAACAAATCAAATAATAATAAAGAGGGTTACATTTAATTTTGTTCTTTCCTATATAGGTGCTCCTAGGCAGCAACTTTACTGGTTATCGTGATACCCGGTAGTTGGTGTCGGTAGTCAGAGTTTCGAGACAGCCCATGTCACCAGATCCCGAAACAGTGAAGGGAAGTGTGTTTCAGAATGACAGGAAAGACAGATTCAGCAAAATGTGTAGAAAAAAATGACATTTCAAACAGAAAACTTGCTAACGTTATAGGCCTAGCTAAGAAAAGAAATCACAAGTCGAATGGTAAGTTCAGATAAAGTTACTGTAATAATAAATGTAACGTAAGTTACAGCTGTTAGAGAAATACAGCTGTTATGAGACGAAACAGCTGTTTTGGAGGCTATAATGACAATATTACACGTACACCAGATAAAAGTCTCGTGTTTAACCTTGTTTAGTCTAATGTTTATCGCAATCAGGTGACTATATGACATTCCTTCACCTGCTGAACTAACTTAGGTTGACCTGTGAACTGCAATAGTATGAATTTTCACGTATTCTCACTCACCAATAGCTTGATTTTAGCTGAATTCATCTTTCTTGTACCTGGTTTCCACATATAACGTTAGTCAGTAACACTATAGTAGACGTGGTGCCCGTTACACAAACATAGGAGAGTTCACAACAACAACACCATCCGTATAGTGTAACGTTATAGTCATAGACAGTATATAAACGGTTATAGTACAGTTCAGTTGGTGAACATGAATAACACGACTTCAAATTAAAAGCTTCACTGCAAGTTAAAAGTCATGTAACCAAAAAAGAGACAAATTTATGATAAATAATTATGTTCACGAAATTGCAGTCAGCTGAGGATTTTATACAGAAAGAATATGCTATGCAAAATAAATTCTCAATAGGTAGATTATTTTAAACACGCAACTTTAAATTTAAAGTTGAAACCATTTTTTCCTCTTACATCCTGAAACATCCACTAATAAAGTAAGTTAATAAATACAATGCAAGCACAGCTTTTATCCATTTTATGCAAGGTTGAGTATCTGAAAAAGAGGACGAGTGATAAATAATAAAATATAAAATAATATTTTTTTACAGTTACAATATTTTGTATTTAAGTGTGCCGTGTTTATCAGTGTAATAATTACTTAGTGTGTTGTTGTAAAAATACTGCTAACACTCAGTAAATTAAAATGTTTTAGATTTCATTTCGCAATCCACACACAACAGCACATTATGGGGTTTGCTTATAAAAGTAATCTTGCGTGGCTTTTATTTTGAAATACACTGGAATTGAACGTCGCTCATTCTTTCTGTGTTCGCCGGAAGTGCGATTACGTGTGTACGGAGTCGTTTTTTGTGATTACAGGTAAGGGCTTTTTAAATAACAAACATACTTGTCTGACAATATGATTGTAATAAGTGTTTAATGATCTGTCTCAGATGGCGTCGCATTGATCTTTTTTTGTCCAGAAAAGCAATTGCGCTGTAAAAACACGCAGTCACCAACACACACGTGTTTATTTCCACAAGCTGGACATCTCCATACTATCACATTAAATCTGTACTCTTGTTATAATCGTGAATGTTTTAACTTTTATGTGTGTTATTTATTAGATATGGTTTTATTGTTATATAATATTTTAACATTATCAGTAATGTGGTGTCCACAACTGTATATTAAAGCATCTCTCATGCATCTCCCCACAGTCAAATAACAGGGAATGTATAATGTCCTGCCAAGGCCTGAGAAGTCAAGCTAATTAATTATTATTTAATCTAATTAAGTATTAGCTAAAAATGTCACAGACGTCTAAATATTCTCATTCAAATATATATATATATATATATATATATATATATATATATATATATATATATATATAAAAAAATTCCAGGTCATTGGTTGTCAATTTGTAGGAACCCGGATTTATGTCAAATTGTTTTGAATATATCATTGTTTTTTTTCAGTCAGTTGTCAGACAATGGCTGATGACGGTCCAGCAGAGGATTATCCCACCGAAATCGAGGAAAACCTCAATGATTTTGACTCCTCTGTGAGCTCTGTCCAGAATATGGTCCAAACACTCGTGTCTGTATCCAGAAGTGACCATCTGCGTAAGGTATGTCGAAACAAATGCACAAATCAACAGTTAAATGAACTTGCTACATATGAATGGCTTGTTATTGGAAGGTTTTGATCTTTTTGTACCTCATTTCCAGCTGGATCCTCTTGATCAAGCTAAATTGGATCTGATGTCTGCATATGCCCTCAACTCTATGTTCTGGAGTAAGATTTCACACCTTTTGTGTTTAACTTGTCAGGTGTAATGAAATTGAACAGGTTATGACAAGATTTAACTTTCCTCCTTAGTGTATCTGGTGACACAAGGAGTCAATCCAAAAGACCATGCGATCAAACAAGAACTGGTAAGAAAAGACTAATTTTACTTAAAATGTTTTTGGTTCCAATTATAAGTTAAAATTCATCAGTAGCATTTGTGACATTGTGGATAACCACAGTAAATAATTTTAATTGCCTATCATTTCATTTTTAATTAATTTAACTCATGATAACAGTTGAAATATTGCAGACATTAGGTTAGTAAGTTATTTTAATCACTCTAGTGTCATTGTCATCAAACTTTAAATTTGAAATTGTATGAGTTCGTTTGTTAACAATGTATCACTAGAAAAAAATATTAAATAACGCTTTAAACATGAAATAAGACATTTCCCCTTAGAACCTTTTTTGGAATAAATGTTCTTTAAAATTCCATTAAGAACCATAGGGTTTTCTGAGGCGCTGTTTACATTTTTTCGTTTTAACACCCCATCCTCGTCCACACTGGCGCTTCCATTGCATTTAAGAAACGATCTCCGTCCACACTGCACGACCGAAAACGCACGTCACATGACCATTCGTGCACACTGGCCATGCGCTTACAAGTGTAAACTGTTGCCGATCGCTTTAATAATAATAGCTTGCCTCTTACGCATGTGGGCAGCTGCAGTATTATAAATGCAGAGTTTAACTGACAATGGCTGATAAAAAAAGGACAACAAAGCTTGCAGTTCTGTCTCCATGTTATTGTTTACACGGTCGTCGAGGCTGGTCTGGCTCTGGTCTGTTATTGTTGTGTTCAGGGAGCGTAATGTGTGCAGCCACACCATCTTTTTCAAAAGTCTCCGTTTATACTGAAATGCAACCCTGGAGTTTTCAAACGTAAAAAACTCCAGCGTAGTGTAGACGTCAGGTGTAACCGTAGCTAAAGTTAAAGGACAAGTTCGGTATTTTACACTTAAAGCCCTGTTTTCAGATCCTTTCTGATGAAAAAGAACGGTTAAGATTAAAATGTGGACAGATGCTGCTGGCCCGAGAATTTTCGTTTTCTTTCGCTTTCCCCCCCACCTCCACAATGGCTGCATAGGTGCACTGGAATATCCTTCCTAAAACGCATTAAACTTTCGTTTACAAAGACGTGAAACTCACCGAGTGGTCAGGGGTGTTCACTGATATGCTCACAAAAATCGCTGCAAAAGATGCTTTCCAACAGGTTTTATCGTAGTTTTTGTCCAACTCCATTGACTTGTACCTCACAGCATATCCAATACAAGTCAATGGAGTTGGACAAAAACTACGATAAAACCTGTTGGAAAGCATCTTTTGCAGCGATTTTTGTGAGCATATCAGTGAACACCCCTGACCACTCGGTGAGTTTCACGTCTTTGTAAACGAAAGTTTAATTTGAAGAAACCGAAAATTCTCGGGATAGCAGCATGTGTCCAAATTTTAATCTTAACCGTTCTATTTCATCAGAAACGATCTAAAAAACAGGGCTTTAAGTGTAAAATACCGAACTTGTCCTTTAAGCGTTTTAAAACGAAAACGCATTAGTGTAAACGGGGCCTAAGAGCGATAAACTGACATTGCTATTCTTTCAAGTGGCTAACAGCATACTCAGGGCTTTATTTGTTGTAGTAGTAATGCAGCATTTTCCACACCATACAATGTTTTAAAATTAATTGCATGCCATTTAGCAGCATAAGTCATCCAGCTTTTATTAATATGATATTCTAATATCAATCTAGCTTAAGGCAATGTTCAACAAGTGTCTCATACCAGCCACTAAACGAACGACAAGTAACGTTATAACTTTCAACACACTCAAATGTGTTTTTAGTATGATCGTTTTTTAGTTAAACAGCGCTGCATTACCCCACAACTTTAGTACGTCAAATAAAGTGACTTGTATGAGTAGTAATTCAACACCTGTGGCTGTTTGATTGGGATGAAATAAAATGTGAATTTAAGTGATGAAACGTAACCGTAACAAAGTTCAAGATCAGGGAAGAAAGAGGCAGACGTTAAATGTAACTTAAATCGTAAAATATGCATAAAGAACAAAACGAAAGGATGACTGCAGCATATAAGCATAATAAAAACAGCAAGGTAAAATGTCCCAGGCTCTCGCCCCGCCCTCCTTCATACCATAGTAACATTAATACAACATTGATAGCCTACATTAGCTCCTACATGAACATGAGTCCCGTTAGATTGCTTTCTTTTGGCTTGAAGGTGAAGACGACACATCCCATGATTCAACGCTCAATCACAGTGTCATCAAGCTACGCTTTTATTATTGGTTTGAATAAGCGACCTCTAGTGGCGAAAATTACATGCTGTGGCTCTAACAGGGTTTCTGCGGGTCTTAAAACCAGGCCAAAAAGTCTTAATTCAGGTCTCTCAATTATGATCTTAATTTACATCAATTAAGGCTTTAAAAGGTCTTAAATCAGAGCAGAGCATTAAATGTTGCCTGCATTGGAAAAATCTTGTTTCCCAATACACATATCTAAACATTTTTAAATTAAGATACATTGTTTTGAAAAACTGAACCAAATTAAGTGAGTTCACGCTTTAAACAAGAACAAATATCTGTCAATAAGTTATGAAAACTGCCCTTAATTTTTCTGAGCCCACTGCCAGATATCTATTCTTGTTTTAATCAAAGTCACTGTGTTTTGATTAATTTCACAAAAAGCAAGAACATACTTTTTTGCAGTGTGATCATCAGGATGTAAAGTAAAAGTTATGTCCAAATTCTAGTGGTTGGGAGCAGAGGTTTTTAAAATGAATAAAAAAAATAATGGAAATCTGGAAGTTATATTTTCAAAGCCTGTAGTGTTGCTAATACAACATATTGTTTTCCCTTCAATGTATTCCTTACTTGGTCTTAAAGATCTTTAAATAAAATTACCTTCGTAAAACCAGCAGAAACCCTGATTAAAACTGTGAACTGAAATCCAGTATGTGAAAGTAGAATTCTACGTAAAGTCACTACTTGTCTTTGTGAATATTGGTTTAGAAATTGCACTAACAGAGAACGGACACTAACATCCTCCTCTACCTCACAGGAGAGAATCAGGACATATATGAACAAAGTTAAAGAGATCACGGACAGAAGAAAAGCTGCCCGTCTGGACAAAGATGCAGCATCACGGTTTGTCCGGAGCGCACTGTGGGAGCCAGAGGACAAGAAAAGAAAGGACACCAAAAGAAAGAACACAACTGAGCAATCCCACAAAGGAAAACACATAAGGTTTTCTTGATTGATTGAAACGCATTGAATTTTCTCTACAAATATTTTGCAGACTTTGAGATTAAACACAACAAATATCTCAATGCACTTGGACTTGCTTAAGAAGCGTGCCATTTACCATGTGACTGTCCATGATGCCGTGTTGTTCATAGTGACCATGTGTCGAGGAGCATCATCCTTTTTAAAGATGGCTTGTTTATAACTAAAAATCAAAGTTTAAAAACCGCTTGAATTACTCACCCCGTCTTAGTTATATATTTTTTTTTAGCATTTCTTTAATTTTATTCTTTCCCATAGGCTTAAGTTTGTTTTATATCTGGGGTTACATAATCTGAAATGTGATGCGGACCATCCATAATACCAGTCCCATTAAAACTACTAAATCCTCTTTTTCTTGTCAATTCATTTGGAAGTATTGTCTTCAGATTCACTATTTTTCATTCTTTCTTTTTTGTATTTTTTTTTTTTTGTATTTAGATTTCTGGAAATGATGAATCCTTTATGTAGTGATGGGAGAAATGAAGCGTTTCGAAACTTTAAATCAATTGAACTGCTTCACAAAATAATTCCCTATATCGAAACGCCACAAGCCGGTAACTCCTGCCGGTCAGAACAAAAAAACACACAACACCTTTTATAAACCAACTGTAAATGTTTTATTAAAAGTGTATTCTATAAAATGCAATTAACAAATCATCTAAAACAACTAAATTTGAAGTGTTTCTACAATGTTATTTTATTACACTGTAGGGCTTGTTTTATGGAAAGCTTGGTTAATCAGCCACTAAGATACTTTTAACTACTACTCTTCCTTTTTATTATACACGTGTTATTAAATGTCTGTAATTAATTACTAACAAGCATCGGTCAATACTGAAGCGACATTTTAAAAACTCTTCACAAATTCAGCGAACCAGAAGTCTAAACGGACCAAACTGTGAATCATTTTTTGCTTTCCCACAAAATGCATTCAATGACCACATTTCCCATAATCCATAACTTTTGTCATTCATATTTTACCATCTGCAAAACACTATATATTTGCAGCACATTTTTCCAATGCTAACACACTGCTTTCAAAACTGATAAAAGCACATTGAAATCCGAACGATGGCAAACTGCATTTCTGCAAGAATTATATTGAAATATAAAATATTAGCAGAATATTTACAATGAAATTAAATAATAATTATTACAAGGACAACTAATTGCAATTTCAGTTGAAAGCTTACCCAGGTGTCCTATTTTTAGTCTTTATTATAGTAGTAATATTATTTTTTAAGTCAGAATGAATATGTTTGGAAACATTGATCAAAGAAAGTTGTTGTTATTGTCGTTTTTTAGTTATTATTGCTTCAGGATTTTGCTCTTGTTGAAATTAATTTTTTTGCATATAGACTGTCTCAATTGCTTAGACACAATTCTGGGAACAACTCACCATTTTCTCAAATCTTCACACACAATTTTAAAAACTCACACCCAACGGTACAAACAGCTGAATACCTATTCAAACTTTTCCCTCAGGCAACAAAACACACAAAGTGTCAAAAACACAGACTACATGACTGTTTGTTACACACTGGAGGGATTAATTCAAAACAATACCAAACGCTTTGCAAAGGGTTTTCAGATTAATAATTTGGAACTTTGTGAAATCACAGCACTGACTGAAAACCCTGACAAAAAAGATGCAAAACAGTACTGTAATAACTCTTACATAAGTAGATAAATCAATACTCCTGTGCATGACGTTTTGGACAAAACCTGACCTTTGAAATGTCACACTGACCAAACATGCAAGGAAGAGTCCATGCACAGTAAAATATTTACATTTTCTAAAGCTTTATTTCCAAATGCAGCAAATATTCAGGTTACTCCGCATCAACATCATCTTGTCTCAGGTCTGGGTCAGGCCATACAGTAATGTCTATTACAGTTTACTACATAAACAGAGGGGTGCAGATACAGTGAAATTCAACAATGAGCTTTAAGAAAGCTTTATTTTCATTGCACTAATGTAAAGAGATCTTGCAGTAGATGAAAATCACTAGAAAAGAAAAGTTTAAATACTAAAGAATTGAACTTGGAATTGCAATAACATATACAGTATACTGTCAATTACAGAACAGAAAAATAAATTCAAAATCGCATTGCAGTACTGGTAATGACCATATTTGCCATACTATAACAGTCTTAGTCTTCTGTCAAAATAATTTCTCCCCCTCCCCTTGGCATTTGTCTCTCAGTTCTGCAAAAAAATTTAAGGAGCCTACTACAAATCAGGTTGAAAATTACTGTTGAAATTATTAATGAAAGTTCTCCCATCTAAAGTGCTGCTGTGCTGTAATACTGTATGTGTAAGAATGAAGAGCCTGTAGACAAACTTCCCTCATGGTCATTCCAGCACAAGAACATGGCCAACTATAATGCTTTGTATTTCATCAGGAGCAAATGTCTTTTGACCACGTCCCCGTTATTTTACTTTTTCTGTCCTCTTAGTCTTTGTCTCCCACAACTAGGATTCATTTTCCCAAAGCACATAATCACCTCTGAACTTAATTATATTATCCTGCGATTCTGATTGTTGTGTCATCAGTTCTGCTAGTTAAAGGGGTGGTAAAATGCCCTTTTCACAAGATGTAAAATAAATCTCTGATGTCCCCAGAGTGTGTGTGTGTGTGTGTGTGTGTGTGTGTGTGTGTGAAGTTTTAGCTCAAAATACCTCACAGAAATTAGCATGTTAAAGTTGTCATTTTATGAGGGTTTGCAAAAACGCACCTTTTGTGTCTGGCCCTTTAAATGCAAAAGAGCTGCTGCTCCCGACACAGAGGGCGGAGCTTCAAGAGCTCGTGTGTGTTAGCAGCTCCGATCTCACGCAGACACACACTAAAATGACAGAAACTGTTCTGCCTTTTATGTTTAAACGGAGTCAGACAAAGATGGAGAGACTCAAGAAGAAGTGACAACATGTAGAAGCAAAAGGACGTCTCTGAATGGTTAGTTGATGAATTTATGTTACTGATGTGTTAACTATCTTCAATTAGCATATTCTGTCATTATAATCTATAAATAGCTCGTACAGGAACTGTTG
The DNA here is from genome assembly GCF_949152265.1 of Phoxinus phoxinus. Taxonomy (NCBI): domain Eukaryota; kingdom Metazoa; phylum Chordata; class Actinopteri; order Cypriniformes; family Leuciscidae; genus Phoxinus; species Phoxinus phoxinus. The sequence goes on from NC_136889.1 coordinate 28,810,324, forward strand.
TGAGATACACACAGAGTGACTTTCTATTGCATGTGAAAAGACAGATGCTACAGTTTGAGTGATGTGTCGTGTAGTCCCTATACATCCGTTTGTTGTTGTCCTTAAAAAACGATTTCTTTAAAAGCAAATATCTCCCTTTGCTTTGAACTTTAAGCGTTGTAACTTTGCAGATGTTGTTTATGCTCAAACAGCAACATTACACACTAACTAAAGTTAGAAAAGTTAAATCATAATCAATCACTCCTTTAATGTTTTCACATGGATAAATGTTTCCTGAATTGTAACATGGTTAAAACTGTGCAAAATGAGGGCATTTTTGTGTAGTTTTGAAGAAAACATTGAGAAAATTGGGTTAGCGGAAGGGGCGGGACTTACCAGCTCTATAAAGAGTCATAAAGTTGCTCCTGCTGCTCATGGACAGCTAATACTCACGCTCTCCGTCTCTGGGAGATTCGGAAGGGAATGATTCAGATTTCTCTCGGCACAGCTACTAGAAGACCTACAGCTGTCAGACAGGTTGCTCACGTCACATCTACGTCGTCAAGCTCAGTTTGAGGCTGCGCAGTACGCTCAGCCATCAGGAAGTGAGTGCTTCTATGGCCCTGTCCCAAATGGCACACTTCATGTGGACTTTCGGTCTCGTGGACTTAAATTGCGCGTGCTCGCTGAGTCTACGAGTCCGTAGGCCGTCCCATTCATAATTTTAACGCTCTGAAGTGTGCTCAGCAGCGCCCCCTTTGTACCCTTGAAGCGGTCTTCAGCGAAGCCCGCATGGATGCAGGCTTCACGCACTTTAACTATCCAGGAATCCTTGCGAAAGGCCAATCAGACAACGGATGGGAGGAGCTTTTCGCTCACGGACAATTGTTAACATGTTAAAAGTCTGAGAAGAAAATATTTAAGTGTAAATATCATTATGTTTTGTATGACTAGGTGTACATTTTACCAGTTGTTACCTACAGTTAATACAAACATTATGGTCATCAACCAGTGGTTGATGTCTCAAACATAAATATATATTTATATTTAATATAAACATAAATAGCTTGCTGAATAATAGGCTACGATCGCATTATGATTCATTAAATAAATAGAACCGAATGTCAGGGCTTAACTGAGTCATGTGTAAATGTAGAAATATAATATTTAAGCAACAACCGGACCGTCTTCCTATTTCCGGCGTGACGATCGAGTCTGTCCCAAAAATACCTCTCAATGCGCCCTCGTGGACTCGCGCCAAGGCCCCTATAGGTCTGCACTACATGACGTCACCAAAGTGTGGACTCTGAGGAAGTCCACAAGTCCGGAGTGTGCCATTTGGGACAGGGCCTATTTGACTTCACTTTTCTCCGTTGAAACCTATGGGGTCGCTGAGTCCAGTTTATATACTGTCTATGGATTATATATTTTCATTTTATATAAGGTAAAGTAGTTTCAGGGAAATACAATTAATGAGTTTTAAATATTCTTTTGAAGATACATTTGTCTCAAGATTATTGACTTTTAAGATTATTGAATATTAAGTTATATTGGTCACCTGACTGATTGAATAAGTCTGTAACAAAAACTAAACCTTTGTTAAACCAGTCACTTTAAAAGTAGTTTTGTTTTTTAATAATATATATTTATTATTCCTAATAACACAGGAATGGGGAGAAAAATTGTGTTTGTAGACCAATTTCCACGCATCCAAAACGTTTTTGTGAAAATTAGACAAATTAATTGGGAGTTTAGTGCATTTAAAATCACAGGCAAGTAAAAAATTCAAGACCACCATATTTTTTAAAGATTAAATTGGGAATAAAGAACCATGGAAATTATTCTCACAAAGCCTATATTATTAATAGTGTCAAAATCATTTAATCCTTTTTCTGATTCATTTGTAATTATGGGTTTCCTTTTAATATAATCTTCCTTTCCTCTCCAGATAAATTTAAATAAAATGTTGTCAACCTCGGCACACATTTTTGAATCTACATAAAGAGATAATGTAGGATATACGAAGAAGGGCACTTCAACATGTTAAACATAAGTGTAATATATATTGCAAAATAATTTTAAAATAACATTATTTAGTCGTACTATTCGACTGGTAATCATGTTAGTACACTACCTACCTACCTATTAATAATAAAAAACTTAAAATTCGTTGTATTTCGTTCGTTTAGTGTGTGCAGGGGTGATAGACAAATGGATGTCGTACTTTTTTTTAATCGCATGTGACTTGAGGCTGAGCTCTAATTGGCTTGTTTCAGATTGACCTTGTGGCAGAGCCTCCCACTTTTGATTTAAGCGAATCAAAATTGTTTTAGAATATTTTGGCTTTGTGTGATTGGACCATTCTCGACTTCCAAGGCAAAGCCACGCCCAATATCTATTTCATGATGAATTTAAATTCGCTTTTATCATTACAAAAATAATTTCTCAGGGCGTTCAAACGAAAAAAAAAAACTATGATGCAGTTTGGACGGATTTGGACAGAGTTGGCTAGCCGGATGCGATGTAAGTCATGCCTTTTATTGTTTTACCTGTTTGCTGTTTAAAAGTCCTGTCACGGAAGCGTTGTGGGCCGGACACAGAAGGTAAATGAAACAATTCAGTTTAACTTGAGGCGAAATATGAGTTTTTAAATGTCTCTTTATCATGGAAGTATTAATATATGTAACGTTACTATATAAAAGAAGACAAATTGTATAGTGCCTCTTCTTAAATTGGACATACATTGAGTCAATTCTGCAACTTGACAAATATGTTGTCAATATCATTAAACTATAAAAAATCATGGTCTGTAAGTTTTTGCAAACTCATTATTGGGCTTTTTTCAATATCTGATACTGTTTTTCTGAACGATTACTGAATTTTTGATTTCTGAACTATTTTTTCATGCTTATTTTATTACTGATAATAAACCCACAGCAAAGTCATATTCACTGAATCGCGGTACCTTAAGGTTAGTAATAATTTAATAATTATTTCATGGTTTAACAGTTGAATTTTCAACTTCCATTTTTTAGCTAAGCAGTAATTATACATTTGTATATTGTTAAATGGTTATTTAAAAATAAAAGTGTGATAAATGGTTATTTATCAATAACATTCATCGATGTGCGCTCACGTACGCGACTTCAGGTGCGCGTACATGAGTGATTAGAATTTAAGTTGCTATGGCGACGCTTGTTATGATATGATGCATATGAGCGGTTCGAATTTTAGTTGCTATGGCAAAGCGAATATCAACACGCTAGATCGCTTTCTGGTGGTTGAGAGACGAGGCGAATTCAGAGACTTTTGCTGAATATTTTCTGTGCTGATCTTGTGATTTTGAAACTGTTCGGAGGACTTTTATTCTAGAAGGAGACCGGATGATATCCTTTACATAGTTTTATTTATAGTTGTATCATATTATTTTCTGAGGACACTAATATTTGATTGTTCTTTTCTTATTTTAGAGGGGGTTTGGAGTTTTATTTTATTATTAATTTATTTTTGGGGTGGGGTATTTCTGAGGAGAATAATATTTTATTGTATTGTTTTTTGTATTGCATTTGTATTGTTTTTATTGCAGTTTGAAGGAGGATGCCAGGCCCGACCCAGAGCCAGGAGCTTATTCCTGGATATTTAACACCTCTGTCTTGTGAGTTTGTTTCTGTGTCCACAGGTCCGGCTCACGGGAAGAGAGAGTTGCAGAGCCCAGATGATGGACGTCCGTCCACTTCGTCCAAACGCTCTCGCAGAGGTCAGAATAGGCTTTTATTAAAGTTAATAAATGATTTGTCATTGAAAATAGAAAGTTGAAAAAAATAAAGTAACATTTTGGTGTGACCACTGACATTGATTATTAATATTATTAAAAATGTCTGGAATATTCCAGCCGCTTCCACATATTCTCCACCGGGCATCATGTCCTCACCATCTTTGTCCCGCTCTGTGGGGAATGTGGAGAGGTGGCTATGCGGGTTGTCGAGCTTTAGCAGCAGAGGAACGTACATCATCGAGAAGAGGAGCAGTAACAACAGATCTGAGAGCCAACATGAACAGGGCAGTGGCGGAAACAGGAGTTTGTCCAGATCCAACAGTCTTAACGGGAGTTTGTCCAGATCCAACAGCTTTGAGTTGATGTGTCCTCCACTGCCTGGTCAAGTTCCCGTCGAGCCAATGAAGACTTCCAATGTCCCGACTCCTCAGGATGCCATAGAGGATTCACCTGTGAACAAGAGCTCGACAGGTGAGACTGAAATAAGGCAGAATGGTGACTGCTTAACATTTCTGACAAGTTTCTGACAGCTTCTCAGACCGCATACGATCCCGATTGAGTTCTGTTTTACAACATATTGCGCTTGAATGGTCAAATACACACAAAATTATGTCAAAATGGCTGTTGTGACCAGTATTCATGTAAACCGTTATGTCTTAATAAGACATTGCTGTATTTATGAAAATCAATGTTTATTTAAATACATTTTATTTCATAAAAAAGAAATGTGAAATATATTTTAAGACATGGCTCATATGACCTTTACCATTGCCAGAACTGTGCCAAATGAGGCCTGGGAATGTATGCTCTCTTTTTTATTAAAGATTAAATAAAATAACAAAAAAATAATTATCATTATCGTGAAATAAAATGATTAATACTTATATTATATTACTTATGTTAAATGTGAGGTCAGAGATGTTTCTAATTTTTGTGTATGCTTAAATTTCCCCCCCTTTGTTTCAGAAAATCCTAGAAAACGTAAGAAGATGGGAAGAATTTGTTCTTTCTTCAGGAACGTGTGGAGTTTGAAGAGTTGGTTCGGCAGCTGTTGTGACAGTAAAGCTGTGGATGTTGTGGAGCCGTTCGTTCCTCCACTAGATCTGGACTCAGAGCCTGATTCTGATCCAGATTACTCCGGTGTCGAGCCAAATCATGGTAAATCTGCAGTCATTATTTCTCTAACATCGGTTTAAACAGTTTTATCATCTTGGTTTCCACTAAAGATATCTTGAGGCTTGTTTTCAGAGAATATTAATATGATTTTTTCCACCAGCACAAAACAAAGCATCTAGCGGGCTCATATATTTCTCATATTTTCCTGTTTGTTTTTCAGACTCCTTTGAGTCTCTCTATAACGCGGGAGTGATGATTGGATGCGGAGGATTCGGAAGAGTGTTCGAGGGAACACGCAAATTTGATGGCAAAAAGGTAAAGCAATTTTGCTGAATTGAACAAACATTTTGCTCTTGCATCCATCAAAACTGATTTAATACACATAATACTCAGATGCTCAAATCGTTAATATTATGTGCAAGGTCAGGCGCTTGAATGCTGTTACTGTTATTGAACATTGTTTTTCTTTTTCGGTTTTGCAGGTTGCCATCAAGCGGATGCACAAGACTTGCAACGATCTTTATCTTGCTATTGTAAGTTGGCCAAATTTAAAAATGATGTTTTCTTCGGATTTTTACCCAGCTAACCTTCTGTCTACTACTTTTCTCCAGCCTGGACATCCCGAACCTCTCATTACAGAAGTGGCGCTGCTCCTAATGATGAGGCAAGAACCCATAAGCCCCTACGCCATACAACTACACGACTGGTTTGAACACCCTCATAAATTCACCCTGGTGTTGGAGTATCCCGAACCCTGCGAGAGCTTGCTGGACTTCATCATTCGTAATCCTCAAATGGACGAAACAACAGCACGGGTCATCATGCGACAGGCTGTGCTGGCAGTGCAAAACTGCATTGAGCATGACGTTTTTCACAATGACGTTCATGCGCACAATTTCCTGTTGAAGAAAGACACGTTAGAGCTCAAGCTGATAGACTTTGGCTCTGGTCAGCTGCTCAGTAGTGATGGATACGACAGCTACATATACATTGGTGAGCATTTTGGGAGTTTGGAAACCATGTAGTGACTTGCTGATTATTTGTGACTTTGAAAAAAATGCTCAACAATGCACATATGTCTTGCTTACAGGATTACTGGATTACTGCCCACCTGAAGTCTTCACAGAACCTCGATTTCACGCCGTCCCATCAAATGTCTGGTCTCTAGGAGTGTTGCTGTACGAGATGGTGAACGCAGTTCCTCCTTTTCACAATCCAACGGAAATCAAAGAAGCCAAAGTTACATTTCAGAACTCCAACTTATCCAAAGGTGAGTGAATAATATTGATAACATTGATAAACACACACATAAAGCAAAGTCTCAGTACAGAAACCGCTAAAGGTGAATTATGTCAAATTTTAATATATAGTTAAACGTATAGTGAGAGTTTGCGCCGTGGCTACTGTTGCCGGCGGAGCCATGGGAAAAGAACCCGTAAGAGCTGCGTTTGTGATGTTTGAGTTGGGGAAGATGTAATGCATCAAAAGGCGTTTGCTAGGTTTTTTGAAAATACGCTTTATTTTGTAATTTCGCAATGTGCCACTAGTGCAGCAGCAAATACATACTTCACCTTTAAAGTAAAGACAAAGAACACTTTACCTTATATTAATCATGTTTCAGATGCTGTTTTCATGCCAGCATTAGTGTCACATGGTCATGACTAACCAGCTCTCTCCTTAATAAAATGTGTACAGAATGCAGTGATCTGATTAGCCAGTGCCTAACCCTGGATCCAACTAAACGCCCGACGTTAGAGCAGATCTTACAACATAAATGGATTAGAAATGATCTACTGTAGAATGGAGACGTTCAGGAGATTCACCCGATCAGTGATTTCAGGTGTGAGGAAGTGTAACAGACAGAGTGGGATTATTAGCATTTGTCTTCAATTCTGGATTATTTGTAGTGAGGTTTTCATTTTCTTTTTATTTTAATGTTCTTTTTATAGTCAAGTCACCTTCATTTATATTGTGCTTTAAACAATACAGATTGTTTCAAAGCGGCTTCATGGTAATAAACAGGAAAATAACAGAATAAGTGATGCAATTGCTATAATTAAATTCTGTTGTGTAAATCAGCTTTAAAAAAAAATATAAACCAAAAAAAAAACATTCATGAGTTGATTTGCTTATAAAATCATTGTATTGGACAGGGAATAACATACTTGCTGTCCTTGGTGGAGGGCTCGAGCTTGAGACTTGACCTGAAGCCTCAAGTCCAACCCCATCCTGACAGGAACTCAAGCCGCCACACTGGAGATCAGAGCCTGTCCACATCTGAGCAAGAACATGAGAGACTGAAGATTGGAAAGAAGACATCAAGTCATCACAGCCACATTTGCTTTGTTTTAGAAGTCAAGACAAGTCATCTTTATGTATATAGTGCTTTACAAATAACCAATCTGTATATATGACCCCTTTGAATAAATGCTTTCAATGAATCCAAAAGAAGAAATGCTTTTAAACAGTCTCAGCCTATGAGAAACCTTTAAAGTGAAACGGTTTAAAATATATCTACATGGTTGCAAACTTACACAGCCTGTCTAAAATATCACCCTATAATAAATGAGACTAGAGTCTGTGGGCAATAATATAATTTTTTGCATGACACTCTCGTTGGTTATTTAGGTTAAAGAAGCTATTCTTGCATTATTAGAGAGATAATGGTCAAGGGCACAGTAGGCAATGTAGGGCACAGCTGATTGGTTCCTGCTGTATAAGTAGCCAATGAGCTTGCGTGCTCAACCTTCAAACACTTTGTTAGCATTTGTAATAGTTGCAGCTTTCAGAAACCATACACCTTTCCCAGCTCCACCTGCATTAACTGAAATCGAAAATAATTAAATTATACCTACGATTTATTGCAACTTTACATTTAAAATTACACATAAAACGTGTGATTACTAGTAAAATGTTTAGGTCACTTTGTTAAGCTTTTATTAATCGCTTTTATTAATCAAGGTTCAGGTACTAGTTCAGTTAACTGATTAATCTAATTTCACACTAAGGATGATAACTAATAACGTCTTGGGTTACAACTGTAACCTATGTTCCCCGAGAACAGGGAACGAGACATTGTGTCGATGACGCTATGGGGAACGGTCTCCACGTGAACCGGTGTCTGAAAGCTGATCCAATCATGGCAATCGTTATTGATGGGCGACAGCCTATGACGTCACTACTAGTGCGACCCGGAAGTATAAAACGGGCGTCTAGAGAACATGTCATCCACTTATCGTCTGAAGGGACTGTTCAGCCGGTATCCCAGAGGCATTGCTGGCGTTGCAGTGTCTCGTTCCCTGTTCTCAGTCGCAACCTGAGACGTTCCCTTTCTAAAGTGAACTCGCACTGCGTCAATGACGCTATGGGGATCGATATACAAACCCACCTTGCTGAGGGGAGTGCCAAATTATGGCTGTGACAAAAACGTCAGATATGGTAGTTTCACTGAAATGCCAAACACTCCCCTTCGGGTCATATACTGTCAGTGACACTATTCCCTACGGCCACTGCCCAAGCTTTAAGCCTCAAAGAGGCCTCCGATACAATGAAGTCCTACTAAGGCCGCTCAAAGGCTTGGAACCAACAGCTTCCTTGGAAGGGGTTCCTTTAAGGTAATATGGCCAGGGGGTCCATAAAGGAGTCCCGTCCAGTCACTTTTTGAGCCGCCAGGGAGGCTGACCTGGTCTATTTTACTGACTTAGTCTTGCCAACAACCTGTCTGTTTCCTAAACAGAGTCTCTAACATTATTTGCCTCCGGTAGGTCGCTCACAGACCGGATCATAGAGACAGGCATCTTGGTATAAAATGCTCCATTACCTTGTATATTACGTTATGGCCCCGTAGAAGCAGTTTCTGTATAAATAGGCTAACGATTGCGTCATAACCACTCGACTCTGTCGCACAAGTCGAGAGATTACCGCATAGACAGGCGGAGAAGCTCGCAAGCAATCGGGGGAAGGCATAAAGTCTGATAAAGTCAAGGGAGAAGCCCATAGAGAGTCATAAAGTTGCTCCTGCTGCTAGCTCATGGACGGCTAATACTCACGCTCTCCGTCTCTGCAAGATTCGGAAGGGAATGATTCAGATTTCTCTCGGCACAGCTACTAGAAGACCTACAGCTGTCAGACAGGTTGCTCACGTCACATCTACGTCGTCAAGCTCAGTTTGAGGCTGCGCAGTACGGTCAGCCATCAGGAAGTGAGTGCTTCTAATTGACTTCACTTTTCTCCGTTGAAACCTATGGGGTCGCTGTGTCCAGTTTATATACTGTCTATGGATTATACATCTTTTCATTTTATATAAGGTAAAGTAGTTTCAGGGAAATACAATTAATGAGTTTTAAATATTCTTTTGAAGATACATTTGTCTCAAGATTATTGACTTTTAAGATTATTGATTATTAAGTTATATTGGTCACCTGACTGATTGAATAAGTCTGTAACAAAAGCTAAACCTTTGTTAAACCAGTCACTTTAAAAGTAGTCTTGTTTTTTAATAATATATATTTATTATTCCTAATAACACAGGAATGGGGAGAAAAATTGTGTTTGTAGACCAATTTCCACGCATCCAAAACTTTTTTGTGAAAATTAGACAAATTAATTGGGAGTTTGGTGCATTTAAAATCACAGGCAAGTAAAAAATTCAAGACCACCATATTTTTTAAAGATTAGATTGGGAATAAAGAACCATGGAAATTATTCTCACAAAGCCTATATTATTAATAGTGTCAAAATCATTTAATCCTTTTTCTGATTCATTTGTAATTATGGGTTTCCTTTTAATATAATCTTCCTTGCCTCTCCAGATAAATTTAAATAAAATGTTGTCAACCTCGGCACACATTTTTGAATCTACATAAAGAGATAATGTAGGATATACGAAGAAGGGCACTTCAACATGTTAAACATAAGTGTAATATATATTGCAAAATAATTTTAAAATAACATTATTTAGTCGTACTATTCGACTGGTAATCATGTTAGTACCTACCTATTAATAATAAAAAACTTAAAATTGTATTTCGTTCGTTTAGTGTGTGCAGGGGTGATAGACAAATGAATGTCGTATTTTTTTAAACGCATGTGACTTGAGGCTGAGCTCTAATTGGCTTGTTTCAGATTGACCTTGTGGCAGAGCCTCCCACTTTTGATTTAAGCGAATCAAAATTGTTTTAGAATATTTTGGCCTTGTGTGATTGGACCATTCTCGACTTCCAAGGCAAAGCCACGCCCAATATCTATTTCATGATGAATTTAAATTCGCTTATATCATTACAAAAATAATTTCTCAGGGCGTTCAAACGAAAAAAAACAAAAAAACAAACTATGATGCATGTTGGACGGATTTGGACAGAGTTGGCTAGCCGGTTGCGATGTAAATCATGCCTTTTATTGTTTTACCATTTTGCTGTTTAAAAGTCCTGTCACGGAAGCGTTGTGGGCCGGACACAGAAGGTAAATGAAACAATTCAGTTTAACTTGAGGAGAAATATGAGTTTTTAAGTGTCTCTTTATCATGGAAGTATTAATATATGTAACGTTACTATATAAAATAAGACAAATTATATAGTGAATCTTCTTAAATTGGACATACATTGAGTCAATTCTGCAACTTGACAAATATGTTGTCAATATCATTAAAATATAAAAAAATCATGGTCTGTAAGTTTTTGCAAACTCATTATTGGGCTTTATTCAATTTCTGATACTGTTTTTCTGAACGATTACTGAATTTCTGATTTCTGAACAATTTTTTCATGCTTATTTTATTACTGATAATATACCCACAGCAAAGTCATATTCACTGAATCGCGGTAACGTTACCTTGAGGTTAGTAATAATTTAATAATTATTTCATGCTTTAACAGTTGAATTTTCAACTGCCATTTTTCAGCTAAGCAGTAATTATACATTTGTATATTGTTAAATGGTTATTTAAAAATAAAAGTGTGATAAATGGTTATTTAACAATAACATTCATCGATGTACGCGACTTCAGGTGCGCGTACATGAGTGATTAGAATTTAAGTTGCTATGGCGACGCTTGTTATGATATGATGCATATGAGCGATTCGAATTTTAGTTGCTATGGCAAAGCGAATATCAACACGCTAGATCGCTTTCTGGTGGTTGAGAGACGAGGCGAATTCAGAGACTTTTGCTGAATATTTTCTGTGCTGATCTTGTGATTTTGAAACTGTTCGGAGGACTTTTATTCTAGAAGGAGACCGGATGATATCCTTTACATAGTTTTATTTATAGTTTTATCATATTATTTTCTGAGGACACTAATATTTGATTGTTCTTTTCTTATTTTAGAGGGGGTTTGGAGTTTTATTTTATTATTAATTTATTTTTGGGGTGGGGTACTTCTGAGGAGAATTATATTTTATTGTATTGTATTTTGTATTGCATTTGTATTGTTTTTATTGCAGTTTGAAGGAGGATGCCAGGCCCGACCCAGAGCCAGGAGCTTATTCCTGGATATTTAACACCTCTGTCTTGTGAGTTTGTTTCTGTGTCCACAGGTCCGGCTCACGGGAAGAGAGAGTTGCAGAGCCCAGATGATGGACGTCCGTCCACTTCATCCAAACGCTCTCGCAGAGGTCAGAATAGGCTTTTATTAAAGTTAATAAATGATTTGTCATTGAAAATAGAAAGTTGAAAAAAATAAAGTAACATTTTGGTGTGACCACTGACATTGATTATTAATATTATTAAAAATGTCTGGAATATTCCAGCCGCTTCCACATATTCTCCACCGGGCATCATGTCCTCACCATCTTTGTCCCGCTCTGTGGGGAATGTGGAGAGGTGGCTATGCGGGTTGTCGAGCTTTAGCAGCAGAGGAACGTACATCATCGAGAAGAGGAGCAGTAACAACAGATCTGAGAGCCAACATGAACAGGGCAGTGGCGGAAACAGGAGTTTGTCCAGATCCAACAGTCTTAACGGGAGTTTGTCCAGATCCAACAGCTTTGAGTTGATGTGTCCTCCACTGCCTGGTCAAGTTCCCGTCGAGCCAATGAAGACTTCTAATGTCCCGACTCCTCAGGATGCCATAGAGGATTCACCTGTGAACAAGAGCTCGACAGGTGAGACTGAAATAAGGCAGAATGGTGACTGCTTAACATTTCTGACAAGTTTCTGACAGCTTCTCAGACCGCATACGATCCCGATTGAGTTCTGTTTCACAACGTATTGCGCTTGAACGGTCAAATACACACAAAATTATGTCAAAATGGCTGTTGTGACCAGTATTCATGTAAACCGTTATGTCTTAATAAGACATTGCTGTATTTATGAAAATCAATGTTTATTTAAATACATTTTATTTCATAAAAAAGAAATGTGAAATATATTTTAAGACCTGGCTCATATGGCCTTTACCATTGCCAGAACTGTGCCAAATGAGGCCTGGGAATGTATGCTCTCTTTTTTATTAAAGATTAAATAAAATAACAAAAAAATATTTATCATTATCGTGAAATAAAATGATTATTACTTATATTATATTACTTATGTTAAATGTGAGGTCAGAGATGTTTCTAATTTTTGTGTATGCTTAAATCCCCCCCCCCCCCCCCCCCCATTTGTTTCAGAAAATCCTAGAAAACGTAAGAAGATGGGAAGAATTTGTTCTTTCTTCAGGAACGTGTGGAGTTTGAAGAGTTGGTTCGGCAGCTGTTGTGACAGTAAAGCTGTGGATGTTGTGGAGCCGTTCGTTCCTCCACTAGATCTGGACTCAGAGCCTGATTCTGATCCAGATTACTCCGGTGTCGAGCCAAATCATGGTAAATCTGCAGTCATTATTTCTTAAACATCGTTTTAAACAGTTTTATCATCTTGGTTTCCACTAAAGATATCTTGAGGCTTGTTTTCAGAGAATATTAATATGATTTTTTCCACCAGCACAAAACAAAGTATCTAGCAGGCTCATATATTTCTCATATTTTCCTGTTTGTTTTTCAGACTCCTTTGAGTCTCTCTATAACGCGGGAGTGATGATTGGATCCGGAGGATTCGGAAGAGTGTTCGAGGGAACACGCAAATTTGATGGCAAAAAGGTAAAGCAATTTTGCTGAATTGAACAAATATTTTGCTCTTGCATGCATCAAAACTGATTTAATACACATAATACTCAGATGCTCAAATCGTTAATATTATGTGCAAGGTCAGGCGCTTGAATGCTGTTACTGTTATTGAACATTGTTTTTCTTTTTCGTTTTTGCAGGTTGCCATCAAGCGGATGCACAAGACTTGCAACGATCTTTATCTTGCTATTGTAAGTTGGCCAAAAGCTGAATGTGTGTTTAGTTGTTTAAGTGCTGATTACTGTAGTTAATACCCCTGTAGGAAGCATTCGGTGTAAATGTAATAGACAAATAAGCCTGGAAAGGCTCTGTTGATCGTATCTACCAAAATCAAAGAACAACACATTTAAAAATTAAGTTTTCTTCAGATTTTTACCCAGCTAACCTTCTGTCTACTACTTTTCTCCAGCCTGGACATCCCGAACCTCTCATTACAGAAGTGGCGCTGCTCCTAATGATGAGGCAAGAACCCATAAGCCCCTACGCCATACAACTACACGACTGGTTTGAACACCCTCATAAATTCACCCTGGTGATGGAGTATCCCGAACCCTGCGAGAGCTTGCTGGACTTCATCATTCGCAATCCTCAAATGGACGAAACAACAGCACGGGTCATCATGCGACAGGCTGTGCTGGCAGTGCAACACTGCATTGAGCATGACGTTTTTCACAATGACGTTCATGCGCACAATTTCCTGTTGAAGAAAGACACGTTAGAGCTCAAGCTGATAGACTTTGGCTCTGGTCAGCTGCTCAGTAGTGATGGCTACGACAGCTACATATACATTGGTGAGCATTTTGGGAGTTAAACCTGGATGTAGTGACTTGCTGATTATTTGTCACTTTGAAAAAAATGCTCAACAATGCACAAATGTCTTGATTACAGGATTACTGGATTACTGCCCACCTGAAGTCTTCACAGAACCTCGATTTCACGCCGTCCCATCAAATGTCTGGTCTCTAGGAGTGTTATTATACGAGATGGTGAACGCAGTTCCTCCTTTTCACAATCCAACGGAAATCAAGGAAGCCAAACTTACATTTCAGAACTCCAACTTATCCAAAGGTGAGTGAATAATATTGATAACATTGATAAACACACACATAAAGTAAAGTCTCAGTACAGAAACAGCTAAAGGTGAATTATGTCAAATTGTAATATATAGTTAAACGTATAGTGAGAGTTTGCGCCGTGGCTACTGTTGCCGGCGGAGCCATGGGAAAAGAACCCGTAAGAGCTGCGTTTGTGATGTTTGAGTTGGGGAAGATGTAATGCATCAAAAGGCGTTTGCTAGGTTTTTTGAAAATACGCTTTATTTTGTAATTTCGCAATGTGCCACTAGTGCAGCAGCAAATACATACTTCACCTTTAAAGTAAAGACAAAGAACACTTTACCTTATATTAATCATGTTTCAGATGCTGTTTTCATGCCTACATTAGTGTCACATGGTCATGACTAACCAGCTCTCTCCTTAATAAAATGTGTACAGAATGCAGTGATCTGATTAGCCAGTGCCTAACCCTGGATCCAACTAAACGGCCGACGTTAGAACAGATCTTACAACATAAATGGATTAGAAATGATCTACTGTAGAATGGAGACGTTCAGGAGATTCACCCGATCAGTGATTTCAGGTGTGAGGAAGTGTAACAGACAGAGTGAGATTATTAGCATTTGTCTTCAATTCTGGATTATTTGTAGTGAGGTTTTCATTTTCTTTTTATTTTAATGTTCTTTTTATAGTCAAGTCACCTTCATTTATATTGTGCTTTAAACAATACAGATTGTTTCAAAGCGGCTTCATGGTAATAAACAGGAAAATAACAGAATAAGTGATGCAATTGCTATAATTAAATTCTGTTGTGTAAATCAGCATTAAAAAAAATTATAAACCAAAAAAAAAAACACATTCATGTGTTGATTTGCTTATAAAATCTTTGTCTTGGACAGGGAATAACATACTTGCTGTCCTTGGTGGAGGGCTCGAGCTTGAGACTTGACCTGAAGCCTCAAGTCCAACCCCATCCTGACAGGAACTCAAGCCGCCACACTGGAGATCAGAGCCTGTCCACATCTGAGCAAGAACATGAGAGACTGAAGATTGGAAAGAAGACATCAAGTCATCACAGCCACATTTGCTTTGTTTTAGAAGTCAAGACAAGTCATCTTTATGTATATAGTGCTTTACAAATAACCAATCTGTATATATGACCCCTTTGAATAAATGCTTTCAATGAATCCAAAAAAAGAAATGCTTTTAAACAGTCTCAGCCTATGAGAAACCTTTGAAGTGAAACGGTTTAAAATATATCTACATGGTTGCAAACTTACACAGCCTGTCTAAAACATCACCCTATAATAAATGAGACTAGAGTCTGTGGGCAATAATATAATTTTTTGCATGACACTCTCGTTGGTTATTTAGGTTAAAGAAGCTATTCATGCATTATTAGAGAGATAATGGTCAAGGGCACAGTAGGGCACTGTAGGCAATGTAGGGCACAGCTGATTGGTTCCTGCTGTATAAGTAGCCAATGAGCTAGCGTGCTCAACCTTCAAACACTTTGTTAGCATTTGTAATAGTTGCAGTTTTCAGAAACCATACACCTTTCCCAGCTCCATCTGCATTTACTGAAATAAAAAATAATTAAATTATACCTACGATTTATTGTAACGTTACATGTAAAATTACACATAAAACGTGTGATTACTAGTAAAATGTTTAGGTCACTTTGTTAAGCTTTTATTAATCTAATCCAACTGACCTTAGTACCTGAACCTAGATTAATAAAAGCTTAACAAAGTGTTAAGTGTTAAGGCAGGGTTTTTACAAGATAGGTAAAAATAGGGCCCTGAAGTTCCCATATATAGGCAGGCTATGCATACCCTTCCAATAGGCCTCCTCTTATTTAAAATAGTGAACCGGTTGGCTTTATTATACGAAAATCTATCTATGCTGCTATCTACCCTGTAACACCACTAGCATTTTACACCTAATGCAAAAGCCTTGTCTAGACGACTCTTGTAGTAAGAGGACAGTTAGGAATAACTAGATTTACAGGAAGAAATCTCCTGATGGTCTAAGGAACCTACACTCAGATACTGAGAGGCTTGTGACAAGAATGCTTAGCAGACCGCCACCAAAACTTCCTAGATACTAAGCCTAAGCCAGATATCGAGGCGCCCCCATGCGGGCCGACACACAAATATTATATGTCTGAAGTTCAAAACGACTCTCCAGAGTGAGAGGAGAGCTGCTACTCTAGTATAAGGTGGTAGACTGAAGGGCCAACGCTTGATTTTGTAGTTTTATCTGGAGCTTGACAGATTAGTGGCGTCAGTAGAATAACTCCCGATAGGTAGGAAGCGATCTCACGCAGAAATGTCTGTTTGATGCTCGGATGAACAGTGGCATCACTAGAAATTTTTCGTATAATAAAGCCAACCTGTTCACTATTTTAAATAAGAGGAGGCCTATTGGAAGGGTATGCATAGCCTGCCTATATATGGGAACTTCAGGGCCCTATTTTTACCTATCTTATAAAAACCCTTCCTTAACACACCTCTTAATACTGTAGGAAACTTTTTCCTTCATCAAAGCAGAGACCAGGAGACGATGGGATCGCGTTCAAACAGAAGTTATTCTTTTATTGAGGACTTCGCTGTGTGTTGCTGTAGGTCGTCCAACAGTCTAAACTAAGGGAACGTTCCCTTGCAATTTATATACATTTAGGAGCAGGGATTTACATTGTGATGAGAACAAAGCATGTAAATGAAGTAGTGTTACCAATCCTAATCCAATCAGCATAACTATTCAAACACTGAGACGCGAGAACAGGACTGGCCGGATTCTCTTGCTGGAAACTGTTTCACAGCTGATCTAAACATTCAGTCTCTTAACTTTTGCAGTTTCCTAAATTAAACATTTAATACATTTGTAATACAACATTTTCTAACAGGGAACCAAGGTCTACTGTCACAACGGTTCATATGTTCATTGTCTCCAAATTATGACCAGAAATAGATACATATTAAGTCTGCTGTTTAAAACAAATAAAGAACCAATGTAAGAGAATAGTTAGTATGCGCAAACAGCAGGAAACTGTATATTCGTGCAGTGTGCGCATGTCAAAAAATCTATACCGATTTGAAGCTTGTGACATAAACACGCACATCAACCCGATCATGTTTAGCGTTCATGTAAACATTCAGATTCATCAATCGGAATGAATTCAGTCTGTTTGAAACAGAAGTTGTGCATGTAAACGTAGCCGGTCCTCCAACGAATCGTATTTTCTAATGTTGTACGCTGAATCATTATTGCCGTAACTAACGCTGTTCACTGTCCTATCACAATAATTTATTATTGCCGTGAACGGCTCTTATTGGACAAGGTCCTACTCTCTTTACGTAGGCCTAATGTTACACACACTAGCCCTACTTGCTATGCCAGACCTTATTATAGCTACTGTACGCAGCCGCGGCCTGTTAGCTTGACAAAATGCATCCGTTTTTTAAAAGAAAAAAAGCAGAAGATTCGGAAACTCCTTCCACTTCGAAGGCAGCTTAATGTAAACAACGCAAGTACAACCCAGACTATATTAAATATGGATTTACTGCGTCGGACGAAAAACCACAGTGTTGAGTGTGGTGAGGTCTTAGCAAAGGAGTCCACGAAGCCATCCAAACCTGAACGTCACCTACAGACTAAACATCCAACATCCGTGGGTAAACCTCTGGATTACTTTGTACGAAAGCGAGACCTACTTAAAAGACAGCAAAGTAGTATGGTGTCACTCACAACAGCACCAAAAAGCACCCTGAAGGCAAGTTATCTGGCAGTTGGCCATATCGACCGTGCTAAGAAATCGTTTAATATTGGTGAAGAGCTAGTTATCCCATGTGCAGTTGACATGTGCCAGGAGGTACTTGGGGAAAGTGCTGCTAGCAAAATAAAATAAATCCCACTCTCCAATGGCACTGTCTCAAGATGGATTATAGACATGAGCGACGATGCTGAAACGCAACTTTTGGATCGAGTGCGAGCAAGCCCCTTGATTGCCATTCAAATCGACGAATCAACAGATATTTTAAAGATGCAGTATTGCTTGCATTTGTACAATTAGTGCAAAGTGCACGTGCATTATCAGTTTTTGTATGTTTTTAGCATAAACAGTTAATTAGAAGCACTCACTTCCTGATGGCTGAGCGTACTGTGCAGCCTCAAACTGAGCTTGACGACGTAGATGTGACGAGAGCAACCTGTCTGACAGCTGTAGGTCTTCTAGTAGCTGTGCCGAGAGAAATCTGAATCATTCCCTTCCGAATCTTGCAGAGACGGAGAGCGTGAGTATTAGCTGTCCATGAGCTAGTAACAGGAGCAACTTTATGACTCTATGTTGTGTTTCTTTTTAAATATATAATGGACAAATAGAGTCTTTAAATGCCTCAGATGTAAAGTTATTTGCTGTCAAAGTGACGGCAAAATGAATGGGAGCCAATGTAATGCTAACAGCAGGTGATGGCTTGCTAGCCAATGGCGGCCCCCATGGAAGGTAGTAGGTACGCTTTCCGGGTGCTAGATGACCCCCTTGGTTTTTAGTAATTATTGGTTTGGTATGTTTGAATTGCTGAAAAATGCCCTCGGTCTTGCCAATATGGCCACAGCTCTTTCTGCAGGTGACTTTTCCCAGGCCACCCAGACCGGCAGTACTGGCGGATTTTTTCACAGACTGAGTCAGCTTTTTTTTCTTCAACTATTTGTTTCAGCCTTGTTTCTGTGACTGGCAAGCCTTGCACAACTGAATCGACAAACACCTTCAAATCTGCCTCTTGCTCCAGCTCCTCTTCTGAAAGCATGTGCTTAACAGGTGCTCTTGACAGCACATCTGCTGTGATCAGCTGCTTTCCAGGCACATGAATGATGTCATAATCAAAGCGCATCAGTCTAAGACGAAATCTTAAAACACGAGGAGGGAGTTGGTCCAATGCTTTGGTACTCAGCAAAGAGACTAAAGGCTTGTGATCCGTTTCCAGGGTGAACTTTAAGCCCAGAAGATAGGAAGAAAGGCGTTCGCAAGCCCACGACGCTGCTAAAGCTTCCTTCTCTATCTGCGCGTAGTGTTTTTCTGCTTCTGTCAACCCTCGGGAAATGTAGACCACCGGCTTCCATAGTCCATTCTCGGGTCGTTTTTGGGTCAGTACTCCTCCTAATCCAAACGACGAAGCATCTGCTGACAGTCTAGTCTCATATGTTGGGGAATACTGGGCCAACACTGGCGTTGAACTGAGCTCTTTTCTTTAGTTTCTGAAAGGCCTCTTGCTGGGGTGTACTCCAACACCATTCATTCTTCTCTGACAGCAGATCTTTCAATGGACATGTGAATGACGCCAGGTGCGGCACAAATTTACCCAGATAATTTGCCATGCCCATGACTCTCCTAACATCAGCTACACAGCTGGGCTCAGGCACATCCATTATCCATCAGGCACATCCATCAGGCACATCCCATCTGAAGTAACACTGTGTCAAACAAACATTATCTTGTCCTTGGCAAAGACACATTTCTCATTCAGTGTTAGTCCTTTCTCTTCAAGTTTGCTCAGAACCTGATGTAATCTTTCGTTATGTTCTTGTAGGTCTTTCCCATACACCACAATATCATCTGCGTGACAAACTACTCCTGCACAGCCCTCCAGCATCTGTGTCATACGGCGCCGGAAGTGTTCCGGGGCCGATAAAATCCCAAACGGTAACCGGTTAAAAGCGTACCGGCCAAATGGCGTGATGAAAGTGGTCAGGAGCGAACTTTCCTTTGTCAGAGGAATTTGCCAAAACCCTGACGTGGCATCAAGCATCAAACACTTTAGCCCCGGCTAACATGGCTAGCGTATGATCGACTGCTGGTAAGATGTGCCTCTCACGACGCACCCACTTGTTCAGGTGAGTTAGGTCTACGCACAATCTAATTTTCCCCTGAGCTTTAGGCACAACTACCAACCCTGCACACCATGTAGTCGGCTCGGTGACCTTCAATATCACTCCTATGGATTCCATGCGTTGCAGTTCAACTTTCACTTTGTCTCGCAGAGGGAGTGGCACTCTACGTGGAGATGACAATGCATAAGGTATGGCTCCCTGCTCTAGTTCGATCTTGTACGGCTCTTTCAATTTTCCCAGCCCTTTGAAGACAGTTGGATAGTTAGCGACAAAATCTTCTGTTTTAGTCTGCACAGTGTGTAAGCGTGTAATCAAATGCAAAGCCTCTATTGCTGAAAGTCCCAACAGTGCTTTGGACAGTCCTTTAACTACATAAATGTCTTGTTTAGTTCGTTTATTTTTTATGTTCAACACTCCCTGGAATAGGCCCTGAACATCGAGGGCCTGGTTCCCGGGCCCATATAGGACTTTGCAGGGTGGTTGGAGTTTGCCGTGAATATCTGCCAGAAAATAGCTTTCAAGTCAAGCTTTTATTAAGATCCCTTTTGGGCAATTTGGTTGCAGCACAGGTAAACAGACAAAAAAAAACTGACACATACAATACATCATGATAGTATATGACACGTATTACAAAATAAATAAATATAAAAACCTTAAAAATACCTTTAAGACTTATTTAATAGTCTAATTGCACTCGGAACAAAAGAGTATTTGTATCGATTATTTTTAATCTTTGGTAATCTATAGCGACGACCTGAGGGCAACATAGAGAACTCTGGGTATAAGAAGTGTCCACTGTCTGAAATCACAGAATGGACTCGACTCAAAACATTTCTGTTAAACAGAACTGTCAAGCTTCTTTGTTCTTTACCTATAATCTTCCCACTGTTTTTAACTAATGTTTTTAGTGCATTTTTGTATTTCACACTAAGATTTCCAAACCAGCAGATAATGGAAAAGGACAACACTGGCTCTATATAAGACTTGTAGAATAATTCCATCAGAGTTTTGTCTATGTTAAATGATCTTAATTTTCTAAGACAGTAAAGGCGCTGCTGTCCCTTTTTACACAGGGCCTCTGTGTTCAAATCAAACCTCAATTTTTTATCAATAATTGTTCCGAGATATTTATAACTATCCACACATTCAACCTTATTGTTCTTAAAAAATGTGTCTTGGGAAGGATGTGTTTGTATTCTAAAATCAATACTTTCTGTCGTCTGCAAATTTTAAAAAGTACCTATTTTCATGTTTACTTAGACAATCATTTGTATATAAAATATACAATAAGGGAGACAAGACACATCCCTGAGGAGAACCTGTAGATGTTGTCAGGGGGGCTGAAAGACTACCATTTACTCTCACTCTCTGAGTTCGTTCAGATAAAAAAATCTAAGACCCAACCTACCAAGTTAAGATCAAGACTAAAATTAGTAATTAACTTATCTGCTAAAATATGAGGTTGTAGAGAATTAAAAGCAGACGAGAAGTCAATACATAAGAGCTTTGCATGAGTCTTACTAACCTCCAGGTGCTGCAATACCATGTTTAGTAGAGTTGCTGTTGCATCTTCAACACCTCGCTTTGTTCTATATGCGAACTGAAGAGGGTCTAACAAATCCTTAGTTTTGTCTAATAATTCTTCTTTTACTAATTTCTCAAAGCATTTCATTATAAGGGATGTTAATGCTATCGGCCTAAGGTCCTTTAATGTTACAGCATGTGTAGTTTTCGGCACTGGCGCTACAGTGGCTTCATTCCAACGTTTTGGAACTCTCTGAAGGGCAATTGATCTTTGAAAGATGTTACAAAACACTGGCGCCAAATCGCCTTTGGCTAAGCCACGCCCTAGAATGTAGATTGACCAATCACAGCGCAGCCAAGAACGAGCTCCCACAGAGGTCCGACACTTTTTCACAGCGCTCCATTGACGTTAAAACAGGCGTCTCATATTTTTGGTCTCGGCAGGCTATTACCGTCGTAGTTTTATCAAAAATATGGTTAAACGTTGTGCCTGGGGCATTTGTAACACAGATACGCGTTTCCCAGAGAGGTTGGAGGGGGGTGTCCGTTTTTTTCCCTTCAAATACGTTACTGACAAGTGTCATCTTTGGATTAAACTGTGGACGTCCTCACGGTCAGCGAAACCCCTCAAGATCAACAAGCTCACTTTTGTGCTCTAAGACAAATCTTGCTTTTAACCTTACTGTGAAGTTATACTAGTTAGACAGTTTATGCTGTTTAGGTTATGATTTCGGTTCTCGCCCCCTAATTGTTGATACGCTAGCACACGCTGCTAATAAATACAACGGTATACTCGCGTAGTCCGTTTGCTTTGTAATAACGATTATAGAAGTGAATAGAGACCTACCCAGCTTTGCATGAACAGTGTTGCTCCTTGATATTGTTACTCCCAGCCTCCGTCTCGATTAGGATATGCCAATGCATTCTCATCCTAGGGCGTCATATACTGACACTTTTGACATTTCGTCTACATCCAACGCACATGGCACCCTTTAGCGTCAATATGACACGCACAGAGCTTTGTTCGGTTATGGTTGGGTTTAGGTCTGGGTTAGGGTTAGGGTTAGACCGCTAGGAGGCACCTTCTGGCTCATATCTATCTGCGTCTCATATTGACGCTAAAGGGTGCCATGTGCGTTGGATGTAGACGATATGTCAAAAGCGTCAGTATATGACGCCTTGGGATGAGATCGGGCTGGATATGCGGTGGTTCATTTTTTAAACTGTGACTGTTATGCTTTTGGCTCTATTTGGATGCCTTGTTCTTGCTTGCGTTTCACCGGTATGTCTTGAATATAGCCTTCGAACGCATACTGAGCCCCTTTTGTCTACTTGTATCGGACACTTTATTTGCTGCTTTATAAAAGTTTGATAAAATTTCAGCAGGAAGAGCTGTCACAGCATAAGCCATGTTGATACCAAACCAGAGCCCAGATGAAGTTGATGGACGTAGCAACAGTAACTAAGGGGGGCGGGGCTTAGCCAAAGGTGAATTGTTCTGCACAGACCTTAATTCGCTCTGTGCACGAGAAAAATGCTAACTTCCGGCTTGAGGGTGGAAATTGGGTACTTCGTTTCCGGTTGCTGTCTTGTTTACATCAGTGGACCGGCGTTAAGTTAGTTTAATCGTCCGCAATGCACCTAAAACATTCAAAAAAAACTTGTGAAATGTCAAGTTAATATAAGAAAACAACTCACCAAGGCAAAAAAGTCACATCTTATTCAATAGGAAGATTATCTGCGGTGCTTTGGTGCTCCGTGTATCTACATCGGCTTTTATTCTCGATTCTCTGTCTCTCGTCGTCTTCTCACTTCGTCGTCAGCTCTTCAAAGTTATCACTTTCACTCATAACTGTAATCGTTTGATTGCATTTATAGTTCTCTTTCTCAACTATCTATCCTTTGATACGGAGTGTCTGGAGATCCTGCTTCATCTGACTCGCTCTTTCTCTCAATGTCTCTGACAGCGGCAGTGTCACCGGCGCAGTCTCAGTGCGCTGCTACCATTGGCTCGTTGGAGTGTCAATCAATGCAGCGCGATCAATGATTGGACGAAACACTTTCTCTTCTAAAGCACTCGTTTTTCTCTCTTATTCTTTTTAATTTTCCCATCTTTTTACACATCTTTCAACTCTTACTCGTAGCCTGGATTATCCGGGTTACACTCTATCTGCTTTGAAGATATGCATGTCCCGCTGCATCCTTAAGGCTGCAATGTCACTACAGTTACAGTAGAATTCCCACTACAAGTTTTCTGAGGATTATCTCCAAGAGAATAGGGCTCTCCGCTCTCCCAATGACACAGTGAAAGCTGCACTGAGCCCCTGCAGTAATGACTGCACAACCAGAGAAAGGGGATTACACAACGTGGGGTACTGTAGCCTCCTTGGCGGAATATACATCCTCTACTACGTCGTCCATCAGGCTACCGGAAACTAGACACCCCCTATCGGTTTCGCAGCCGGAAGTAGCATATGCTAACGTGCACATAGTCTATTAAACGCCCTCCGATTTTATGTGGACCAGGGCTTTTTCTAACATTACAACCCTTGAAGACTTTCAGTACAGACAATTCATCAAAGAAGTTATAAGCACAACCATAACTCGTTTTAGATTTCATAGACTCTATCGCTGGACCAAAATCAGGCACATCGAATCGTAAATAAAACTTATTTAAGCCCTCTGCCAGCTGACTTCTAGAGTCATACTCAGGGATTGCTTTCTGGGATTGCAGTAACAGCTGCGCCAGTGTCCAGCTTGAACTCAGTGCTTTGACCATTCAATCTGACCAGTTCAATCCACTCCCTTGTCTTTATTGAACTTAAAGCTACACTGTGTAACTTTTTTTAGTTTATTCTAAACACACAGCTAAAAACACTTAGTTCTTTCAAAAATATATGTGCTCATTAATGTATATTTACTTTGTTCAAGTAATAAAGTATTCTCGTGAGTGTATAATATGCCATTGAAAATACATACGGGTGAGGGGTTCGAATCATAGACAGTATATAAACTGGACACAGCGACCCCATAGGTTTCAACGGAGAGAAATGAAGTCAATTAGAAGCACTCACTTCCTGATCGCAAGGCGAACTGCGCAGGCTCAAACTGAGCTTGACGACGTAGATGTGACGTGAGCAACCTGTAGGTCTTCTAGTAGCTGTGCCGAGAGAAATCTGAATCATTCCCTTCCGAATCTCGCAGAGACGGAGAGCGTGGGCATTAGCTGTCCATGAGCTAGCAACGGGAGCAACTTTATCACTCTCTATGGGCTTCTCCCTTGACTTTATGCCTCCACGTCCTCCTGATTGCTTGCGAGCTTCTCTGCCTGTCCATACGGTAATTTTTCGACTTGTGCGACAGAGTCACGCGGGTATGACGCAATCGTTAGCCTATTTTTACAAAAACTGCTTCTACGGGGCCATAACGTAAGATACAAGGTAATGGAGCCTTTTATACATTTTCGTGTTTCTTTAGAAATAAATAAACAATGGACAAACGGTGTCTTTAAACGCCTCAGATGTAAAGTTATTCGCTGTCAAAGTGACGCCAAAATGAATGGGAGTCAATGGAATGCTAACAGCAGGTGGGGGTCCGCTAGCCAATGGCGGCGCCCAGGTCGGCTTCAATGTCTTTCGGAACACTGCCCCCCTGGTTCGAATGTCGGTCGCCATGTTTGCCCCTCCATCTTGAAAGTACATTAGCCAGAGAGGGACATACCCGTTAATTCAAGCTTCGCCTTTCGCGTCTCCGCAATTCACTGGCACCGGCCCTGTTTTTATTTTTTCCTTTCCCTCTCCCTCTCCCTCGCACCTCCGTCACATCAACTGATCTCTGCTCACGGAGAAAATTATATAGCCTACAATGTAAACTTTGCCTTACGCTAGTGATGTCGTACAATATACAGAATAACGATAGCACTGATAAAAGTTACTTTACTAAGATTAGCTTGCATTCGTCTGGGAACCTGATAGCTGATGTTAGCAATGAAATGGTAAAAAAATTACGAAAACATAAAACTAATATTCACTGGATGGTCATATACCTTTTCACCGCTAGATGGGGGTAAAAATCACACAGTGTAGCTTTAAAGCATGAACATCCCCTGCTATTTGCACTGCTATATGCCGTCAGTTTAGGATTTGTTACTAATTGCTGTTTTCATTTTTATTCAGAGCCAGAAATGTCAACATCAGACCCATTGTAGGAGCCATTTTTTATGAGAGTAACATTTTTGTCCACGGGGTGGTGCTGTGTATAAATTAGATTCCCTGAGCAACAGGTGGTGGCGTTGGTGATTGGGAAGCACACAGTTTTTGACCGCACAACAGAGTAGCTTGTAAGGTGGAATTTAGTATACGGTCCAAAAGGTATGGCTTCGTGTGTACATGTGAACAAGGACAGGACACAGGAAGTTTGCGATCATGTTTAATGGAGCACAAGTAATAAAGAGACATTTTTTATGCATCTACATCCGTCTGCATGGACTCTGTTTGTACGCGTGCTAAGCTTGCATACTTCTATCATCAACGGCAGCGGCATTGGAGAGCCACTACATAGTCAAAAACTTATCTTCACTGGACAAAGGAGATCGTCTGGAGTAGAAGTCAACACGTTTGTTACAATGGACCGAGGGAGGCTGTTTGGATAAAGTATCTGTGTTTTTTCACGTGAGGATCGTCTCGTCAACACGTCTGGCCGGATTCAAGCCTCAGTGGACTCGTTGGGATTATATTTTCCTCCCTTGTTGGTTTCAGCATTGGACTGCCGCGCGCTCATCTGGCTGTATTAAAGGGCCGATCGTTCAACTGGATTGTAGGTACGTTGTTGCAGCATTAACATGGCCATGTGAGATTGTGTGCACACATTTGCGTAATTCCAATGCATTGGTTGCCAAAGACAGACGAGCATTGTTTGTGTATTTGAATTGTATGTTTGTTCATAAATGTTTGCAAAATGGAAAATGAAATATCTATGAATGCTGAAGGTTTTAATGGGTCAAATCAAAATCTGCCTAATGTTGAAGCTCAGGCTGAAGGAGGGAAAAGACCTGTTAAATTAACAGCTAAGGCTTTAATGGATAAACTTGACACTTTGCAAAATTTAAGAAAGGCTAAGTTAAACAAGGCTCAGAAACTAAGAGAGTCAATTAACAAGTTAATCAATGATGACAAAGAGTATGAACCTGAGGTACGTTTGCCTTTTGAAGATTTTAAGAGGTTATGTTCAGAAGCTAAAGAAGCACATGAATCACTGTTGGTTATTTTACCTGTTGATGAAGTTGAAAAACACGAAATATGGTTTAAAGCAAAGATGATACCAAATAATGAGTTAATTGAGCGTGTGAATAAATGGGTAGCGGACACCGTAAAAGGTCAGAAAAGCTCTGACGTGGGTGAAATAGGTATTGACGTTGGTCCTGGAGACAGTGTCTCTAATGTGTCTCGCGCTACCTCCAAACGTAGTAAACGCAGTTCAAACTGCAGTAAGAGCTCATCTACGTCATCCGCATGCATACAAGCGGAGGCAGAAAAAGCTGCACTCATGGCACATGCTGCTGCATTGAAAGTCAAACATGCCATTGAAGCTCAGGAGGAGGAGTTGAGAAAGAAGAAGGAACAGCTGGAGTTGGATGCTCAAATTGCAGCTTCAACCGCAAAGATCGCCGTGCTTCAACAGTCTGACAATCACAGTAAATGCTCACGCAAGTTAAGTGCAAAACCAAGTGTGATTAATCCAAATGAAAACCTCAAGTTTGATTCTTTGCGGCCAAAGTGTCTGAATCACAATGCTAATGAATATGTACCAGTGAATTCAATGCCAACGAATACAGTTGGAGCAGCTGATCTCTCTTTATCACGAGTCATAACGGAAAATCAAAGGGAAGGATGGAGAAAACAACAAAGGTTCCACACAGCTCAACAATCTGATTTCCAATATTCTGCTCAAGTGCAACAAAGCAATATGGGAGTCGATCAAATGGCACACGTTCTTCCTCGTCATGGTGATCCACTGTTTGAAGTCTTAAAAAGACAAGAGGAATTAACATCTTATCTCATTCAACAGCAAGGAAATCCTCGTATCCTACCAAAAAGAGAGATCCCAGTTTTTGATGGTGACCCATTGCAGTATATTGCATTTATCAGAACGTTTGAACATGGCATTGAAGAGAAAACTAATAATGAAAAGGAGCGTTTGTATTTTCTGGAGCAGTTTACAAGAGGACAGCCTAAAGATCTGGTCCGCAGTTGTCAGCATATGGCCCCAGACAGAGGCTATGCATTGGCCAAAAGATTACTACAAGAACATTTTGGCAATGAATTCAGGGTATCTACTGCCTACCTGGAGAAAGCTTTGGGCTGGCCCGCTTTAAAGGCAGAGGATGTGCAGGGATTACAGGCTAATGCTTTGTTTTTGCGTACATGTTGCAATACCATCGATGAACTTTCGTACATGCAAGAACTTAACATGCCTAGCAACATGAAGATTGTTGTTACAAAGTTACCTTACAGGCTGAGAGAGCAATGGAGGGCTCAGGCTTGTGAGATTATGGAGTCCAGTCATGGCAGAGCAAAGTTTTCACACATTGTTGAGTTTATTGAAAAACAGGTCAGGGTGGCATCTGATCCTGTGTTTGGAGATATCCAGGACAAACAGGGCACTGGTAAATTCAAAACCCAAGTGCACAAGCCATTTAGAGGGAATAGTTTTGCCACTGATGTTGCGGTTTCAGTTCCTTCTAAGAAGACTGACATTGTGTCATCACAGCAAGGTTACAGCTCTGTATCCAAGTCTTATGGAAACTGTTTGTTCTGTGCAAATCAACATTCATTGGAAAGATGTTTTGCTTTGAAGAGGAAGACTCAACGAGACAAGATTGAATTCTTGAAAGCCAAGGGAATTTGTTTTGGATGTCTAAAGACAGGACATTTGAGTAAGGAATGTGACAATCGTTTGATTTGTGATGTGTGTGGAGAAGCTCATCCAACTATCCTGCATATATATCGTAAGGAGGTAGTTGTGAAAGAGCTAGAGGAAAAGCGTAAGGTAGTGTCTGCTCAAACTTGTGGTCATACAGGGGCCGGTAATGAGAGGAGTTTAATGCCAATCATACCGGTTCAAGTGAAAGCTATTAAAGGTAACAAAGTGATGCAGACCTATGCTTTTCTGGACCCGGGAAGCTCAGCTACGTTTTGTTCAGAACATCTAATGCAAGCACTGAATCTGAGTGGAAAGAGGGTCAACATTCTTCTTCGTACCATGGGTCAGGAAAAATCTGTCTCTTGTAATGTTATCGACGGACTGGAAATCAGTGGAATAGATACCAACCATTTCTTCCCACTTCCTGCTGTATATACACAGCAGAAGATGCCTGTTGACTCTGAAAATATCATTACTCAGGAGGAGTTATCCAGATGGTCATACCTGGACAAGGTTAAGATACCACACATTCAAGCAGGTGTTGATATACTAATTGGAACTAATGCGGCTAATGTGATTGAGCCATATGAAATAATAAACAGTCATGGTAATGGGCCATTTGCCATTAAAACCCTACTGGGATGGGTTGTTAATGGGACCTTGGAGGGAAACGGTGACCACAAGAATGAAGCTGGGCATTCTGCGGTTACCGTTAACAGAATTTCTGTGGTTAAATTGGAGGAGTTGCTCAACAGTCAGTTCAATTATGATTTCAGCGAAAGGACTGCTGATAAAGAAGAAATGTCAAGGGAAGACCTTCAGTTTGTGGACATAATGTCCCGCACAGTCACACTGCAGGATGGACATTATAGCCTACAGTTGCCATTCAAGAATGGTAATGTTATGTTACCTGATAACTTCTGCGTCGCTAGGCAACGATTAAATGGGCTGAAAAGGAGATTGGAAAGAAACAAAGGGTTTCATGAGAAGTACTCTCATTTTCTTGCTGATGTTGTACTTAAAGGTTATGCAGAGAAAGTACCATCTCACCAACTAGATCGGGTGGATGGCAAAGTTTGGTACATTCCTCATCATGGGGTGTTTCATCCCCAGAAGGGATCACTGAGAGTTGTGTTCGACTGTGGAGCAACGTATAAAGGAACATCTCTTAATACTCAATTGTTGCAAGGCCCTAATCTTACCAATTCTTTGGTAGGTGTGCTGATGAGATTTAGGCAAGAGCCAGTAGCCTTCATGGCTGACATCGAAGCAATGTTCTATCAAGTTAAGGTGACCAAGGAAGATGTAGATTTTCTTCGGTTCTTGTGGTGGCCTGATGGAAATTTGGCAAGAGAACCCATCGTATTTAGGATGACTGTTCATCTTTTTGGAGCTGTGTCTTCTCCAAGCTGTGCTTGTTACGCCTTGAGACAAACAGCAAAGGACAATCAAGCAGGCTTTCCAGCTGAGGTAGTTGACACCATTACCAATAACTTTTACGTGGATGATTGTCTGAAGAGCGTTGCTTCTGAGGAAGTGGCTATCTCTATGGTTGCTAATCTCACTGTTCTCTGTCAAAAAGGAGGTTTCCGTTTAACAAAATGGATCAGTAACAGTCGCAAAGTTTGCAGTCGGTTTCTGAGGAACACAGAGCTAAGGATATACAGCAGCTGGATCTGGATCGAGACAAACTGCCTGTTGAAAGAGCTTTGGGTCTTCAATGGAGTGTGGAAACTGACACCTTTCAATTTAAGATTTCCTTGAAAAATCAACCATGCACTAGGAGAGGCATTTTATCGGTGGTAAGCTCTGTCTTTGATCCCTTGGGTTTTCTGGCACCACTTATTCTGCCTGCTAAAGTACTTTTGCAGGAGTTGTGCAGACAGAACTTGGGCTGGGATGATGCCGTACCATCAATCTATCAAAAAAAATGGAACCATTGGATTCTTGAGTTGGACAGAGTTGCAGGATTCCAGGTGAACCGATGTTTTAAACCTATGGAATTTGAATTGACCTCCCATGCTCGTTTACATCACTTCGCCGATGCTTGCGAAGATGGATACGGCACAGTTTCCTATATTAAGATGCAGAATAGTGCAAACAAGGTACATGTAGCTTTCTTGCTGGGCAAAGCCAGAGTTACACCACTGAAACCGGTGACCATACCTCGTTTGGAACTTACAGCGGCTGTCCTGGCTGTCAAGGTTGACATCATGCTAAAGAAGGAGCTGCAACTTTCGTTGGAGGATTCTGTCTTTTGGACGGACAGCATGACTGTTCTTAATTACATCAAGAATGAAGACAAACGGTTTCATACATTCGTTGCTAATAGGGTGTCCTACATAAGAGACAGAACACAACCTCATCAGTGGAGATACGTGCCCACTAAAGAAAATCCAGCAGATGATGCATCTCGTGGTTTGAAAGCAAAAGATTTTCTGAGCAATAAGCGATGGTTTGATGGTCCCAGTTTTCTCTTGAAGCCGAGTGAGACACATTTTCCAACAAGTGATCTGATATCGACGGATGACCCAGAGATTAAAAAGGAGTTGAAAGTCAATGCTGTGATCTTACAGGATGGACAGAATGCCACAAGTCGGCTTATTCATTACTTCTCCGATTGGAAACGTCTAAAGGTTGCAGTCGCCTGGTATTTGAAACTGCAGAAGCTTCAGATAGAGCTGAGTCGTAAACGAAAAAAGCTGTCGTTGGAGCAGATTGACAGTGTCGCTGTGGATGTAAAGGTACAGGAATTTAAAGCATCTTTTTGCAGACAAAGTTTGACACTGGAGGATCTTTCTGTGGCTGAGCATGGCATAATTCGTTTCAGTCAACAGGAACAATTCCACGAGGAAATTGCTGAACTCAAGGGTAGAAACGTTGGTGTTAAAGGAAACAGTAGTGTTTATAGTCTGGATCCTGTGTTGTGTGATGGACTGTTGCTAGTGGGAGGAAGACTTGGTAAATCAGCTATGCCGATTGAAAGAAAACATCCCATCTTGTTATCTAAGGATCAGCATGTGTCCCATCTCATACTGCGAGACATTCATGAAGAGTTGGCTCATAGTGGCAGAAATCAGATGCTTTCCAAGCTCCGGTTTAAGTATTGGATTACAAACGCTAACTCTGTTGCAAGAAAGATAATTTCCAAGTGTGTCATCTGTAGACGTTATAAAGGGAAGTTGGGTGAACAGAAGATGGCAGACCTTCCAGTGGAAAGGATCACCCCTGACCTGCCACCTTTTACTAACGTTGGAGTGGATTTTTTCGGGCCTGTTGAAGTAAAAAGGGGACGAAGTAAAGTGAAACGCTATGGAGTGATTTTTACTTGTATGGCAAGTAGAGCTGTCCATTTGGAAATGGCATACTCCCTAGATACAGACTCATGTATTAATGCCTTGCGCAGATTTGTCTGTCGTCGTGGACGGGTCATGCACATGAGGTCTGATAATGGGACAAATTTTATCGGAGCTGAGCGGGAGTTAAAGGAGGCTCTCACCGCATTAAACAATGAGAAGGTTCAAAGCGCCTTACTGCAGAAGGGAGTTCAATGGAGCTTCAATCCTCCTACGGGCTCTCATTTCGGAGGAGTATGGGAGCGCATAATTCGAATGGTGAGACACATTCTTTGTGCAGTCCTTCGGCAACAAACATTGGATGACGAGGCCCTGCAGACTGTATTATGTGAAGCTGAAGCTATTTTAAACGATCGACCGATCTCTAAACTATCCAACGATCCTAGTGATTTGGAAGCCCTCACACCAAATCACATCCTGCTCATGAGAGGAAATCCTGCGTTACCACCTGGGTTGTTTGAAAGATCTGATCTGTATGCCAAAAGGAGATGGAGACAGGTGCAATATATTTCCAATCTCTTCTGGAAAAGATGGATACAAGAATACTTACCCTTATTGCAAAAGCGACAAAAGTGGAACAAAGAATGAAGAAGTTTTACTCCCGGAGACATCGTGATTATTGCTGATTCTACAGCACCACGTGGTTCATGGCTACTTGGAAGAGTTGTAGATACCTACCCTGACAACAAGGGTTTGGTACGTGCAGTAAAAGTTCAAACTAAAAGTAACATCTTAGAACGTCCAATTAACAAGCTTTGTCTTCTATTAGACGCAGACTAACATAGGGCATTCAACATGTATTGTACAATTGTGCAAAAAAGGTAATTGCTATGTATGGCTCCGTTTGTATGAGATTGTAATTGTTATGCCAATATGTCATATTCAATTAAGGGGCCGGTGTGTAGGAGCCATTTTTTATGAGAGTAACATTTTTGTCCACGGGGTGGTGCTGTGTATAAATTAGATTCCCTGAGCAACAGGTGGTGGCGTTGGTGATTGGGAAGCACACAGTTTTTGACCGCACAACAGAGTAGCTTGTAAGGTGGAATTTAGTATACGGTCCAAAAGGTATGGCTTCGTGTGTACATGTGAACAAGGACAGGACACAGGAAGTTTGCGATCATGTTTAATGGAGCACAAGTAATAAAGAGACATTTTTTATGCATCTACATCCATCTGCATGGACTGTTTGTACGCGTGCTAAGCTTGCATACTTCTATCATCAACGGCAGCGGCATTGGAGAGCCACTACACCCATCATCATCATCATCATCATCACCATCAACATCTACACCAGTAGAAACACAGGACAGTTTATGGGAACTTTTTGATACTCGTATCCATCAAACCCAAACAAAGAAATTATCTGTAAAAAAAGAAGTAGGCTAAGTCCTTCAACAGCAGAGAAATTTATATTTTTGAATAAAAATCTCTAAAAAAGTGAGACATTGTGGCTTGATTTATTTTATTAATATTCATTTTGCAGGACCAAAATAACATGATGCATAGTGAGGAGCCTATAGGTTACAAGCTTCACATATAAGAAAAATACAATAATAATAAAACAACAAAAAATTTTAATGGCTCGTCAAGGTTGTTTCAGATCAACACCTGCAAGTGACCACTAGGTGTCACCGTGGAGACGGGTGTCGGATTGATTCGAAGCCTCGAAACAATATGGCTCATTTGGTTCAACTGTTTCATTGCTTCACGAAGCCTCGATCTGCCCACCACTATTAATAATAAAATACTTAAAATTGTATTTCGTTCGTTTAGTGTGTGCGGGTCTAGACAAATGGATGTCGTAATTTTTTTTAAACGCATGTGACTTGAGGCTGAGCTCTAATTGGCTTGTTTCAGATTGACCTTGTGGCAGAGCCTCCCACTTTTGATTTAAGTGAATCAAAATTGTTTAAAATATTTTGGCCTTGTGTGATTGGACCATTCTCGACTTCCAAGGCCAGGCGCAATTTCTCTTTCAAGATTAATTTTAATTCGCTTTTATCATTACAAAAATAATTTCTCAGGGCATTCAAAGTTTCAAACGTAGAAAAAAAAAAAAGGATGATGCAGTTTGGATGGATTTGGACAGAGTTGGCTAGCCGGATAAGATGTAAGTCATGCCTTTTATTGTTTTACCTGTTTGCTGTTTAAAAGTCCTGTCACGGAAGCGTTGTGGGCCGGACACAGAAGGTAAATGAAACAATTCTTGAGGCGAAATAACTTATGAGTTTTTATCATGGAAGTATTAATATGTAACGTTGTTATATAAAAGAAGACAAATTATATAGTGCCTCTTCTTAAATTGGACATAGCCTACATTGAGTCAATTCTGCAACTTGACAAATATGTTGTCAATATCATTAAACTATAAAAATGCATGGTCTGTAAGTTTTTTGCAAACTCATTATTGGGCTTTATTCAATTTCTGATACTGTTTTTCTGAACAATTACAATTTTTTCATGATTATTTTATTACTGATAATATACCCACAGGCCACAGCAAAGTCATATTCACTGAATCGCGATACCTTAAGGTTAGTAATAATTATTTCATGCTTTAACAGTTGAATTTTCAACTTCCATTTTTTAGCTAAGCAGTAATTATACATTTCTATATTGTTAAATTGTTATTTAAAAATAAAAGTGTGATAAATGGTAATTTAACAATAACTTTCATCGATGTGCGCTCACGTACGCGACTTCAGGTGCGCGTACATGAGTGATTAGAATTGAAGTTGCTATGGCGACGCTTGTTATGATATGATGCATATGAGCGATTCGAATTTTAGTTGCTATGGCAAAGCGAATATCAACACGCTAGATCGCTTTCTGGTGGTTGAGGGACGAGGCGAATTCAGAGACTTTTGCTGAATATTTTCTGTGCTGATCTTGTGATTTTGAAACTGTTCGGAGGACTTTTATTCTAGAAGGAGATCGAATGATATCCTTTACATAGTTTTATTTATAGTTTTATCATATTATTTTCTGAGGTCACTAATATTTGATTGTTCTTTTCTTATTTTAGGGGAGGGGTATTTCTGAGGAGAATTATATTTTATTGTATTGTATTTTGTATTGCATTTGTATTGTTTTTATTGCAGTTTGAAGGAGGATGCCAGGCCCGACCCAGAGCCAGGAGCTTATTCCTGGATATTTAACACCTCTGTCTTGTGAGTTTGTTTCTGTGTCCACAGGTCCGGCTCACGGGAAGAGAGAGTTGCAGAGCCCAGATGATGGACGTCCGTCCACTTCGTCCAAACGCTCTCGCAGAGGTCAGAATAGGCTTTTATTAAAGTTAATAAATGATTTGTCGTTGAAAAAAATAAAGTAACATTTTGGTGTGACCACTGACATTGATTATTAATATTATTACAAATGTCTGGAATATTCCAGCCACTTCCACATATTCTCCACCGGGCATCATGTCCTCACCATCTTTGTCCCGCTCTGTGGGGAATGTGGAGAGGTGGCTATGCGGGTTGTCGAGCTTTAGCAGCAGAGGAACGTACATCATCGAGAAGAGGAGCAGTAACAACAGATCTGAGAGCCAACATGAACAGGGCAGTGGCGGAAACAGGAGTTTGTCCAGATCCAACAGTCTTAACGGGAGTTTGTCCAGATCCAACAGCTTTGAGTTGATGTGTCCTCCACTGCCTGGTCAAGTTCCCGTCGATCCAATGAAGACTTCTAATGTCCCGACTGCTCAGGATGCCATAGAGGATTCACCTGTGAACAAGAGCTCGACAGGTGAGACTGAAATAAGGCAGAATGGTGACTGCTTAACATTTCTGACAAGTTTCTGACAGCTTCTCAGACCGCATACGATCCCGATTGAGTTCTGTTTTACAACATATTGCGCTTGAACGGTCAAATACACACAAAATTATGTCAAAATGGCTGTTGTGACCAGTATTCATGTAAACCGTTATGTCTTAATAAGACATTGCTGTATTTATGAAAATCAATGTTTATTTAAATACATTATATTTCATAAAAAATTAATGTGAAATATATTTTAAGACATGGCTCATATGACCTTTACCATTGCCAGAACTGTGCCAAATGAGGCCTGGGAATGTATGCTCTCTTTTTTATAAAATATTAAATAAAATAACAAAAAAATAATTATCATTATCGTGAAATAAAATGATTATTACTTATATTATATTACTTATGTTAAATGTGAGGTCAGAGATGTTTCTAATTTTTGTGTATGCTTAAATTTCCCCCCCTTTGTTTCAGAAAATCCTAGAAAACGTAAGAAGATGGGAAGAATTTGTTCTTTCTTCAGGAACGTGTGGAGTTTGAAGAGTTGGTTCGGCAGCTGTTGTGACAGTAAAGCTGTGGATGTTGTGGAGCCGTTCGTTCCTCCACTAGATCTGGACTCAGAGCCTGATTCTGATCCAGATTACTCCGGTGTCGAGCCAAATCATGGTAAATCTGCAGTCATTATTTCTCAAACATCGTTTTAAACAGTTTTATCATCTTGGTTTCCACTAAAGATATCTTGAGGCTTGTTTTCAAAGAATATTAATATGATTTTTTTCCACCAGCACAAAACAAAGCATCTAGCAGGCTCATATATTTCTCATATTTTCCTGTTTGTTTTTCAGACTCCTTTGAGTCTCTCTATAACGCGGGAGTGATGATTGGATGCGGAGGATTCGGAAGAGTGTTCGAGGGAACACGCAAATTTGATGGCAAAAAGGTAAAGCAATTTTGCTGAATTGAACAAACATTTTGCTCTTGCATCCATCAAAACTGATTTAATACACATAATACTCAGATGCTCAAATCGTTAATATTATGTGCAAGGTCAGGCGCTTGAATCAATGCTTTTACTGTTATTGAACATTGTTTTTCTTTTTCGGTTTTGCAGGTTGCCATCAAGCGGATGCGCAAGACTTGCAACGATCTTTATCTTGCTATTGTAAGTTGGCCAAAAGCTGAATGTGTGTTTAGTTGTTTAAGTGCTGATTACTGTAATTAATACACCTGTAGGAAGCATTCGGTGTAAATGTAATAGACAAATAAGCCTGGAAAGGCTCTGTTGATCGTATCTACCAAAATCAAACAATAACCCATTTAAAAATGAT
Organism: Phoxinus phoxinus; assembly: GCF_949152265.1. Taxonomy (NCBI): domain Eukaryota; kingdom Metazoa; phylum Chordata; class Actinopteri; order Cypriniformes; family Leuciscidae; genus Phoxinus; species Phoxinus phoxinus. Next base: position 28,847,137 of record NC_136889.1, read on the forward strand.
GTTTTCTTCAGATTTTTACCCAGCTAACCTTCTGTCTACTACTTTTCTCCAGCCTGGACATCCCGAACCTCTCATTACAGAAGTGGCGCTGCTGCTAATGATGAGGAAAGAACCCATAAGCCCCTACGCCATACAACTACACGACTGGTTTGAACACCCTCGTAAATTCACCCTGGTGATGGAGTATCCCGAACCCTGCGAGAGCTTGCTGGACTTCATCATTCGTAATCCTCAAATGGACGAAACAACAGCACGGGTCATCATGCGACAGGCTGTGCTGGCAGTGCAACACTGCATTGAGCATGACGTTTTTCACAATGACGTTCATGCGCACAATTTCCTGTTGAAGAAAGACACGTTAGAGCTCAAGCTGATAGACTTTGGCTCTGGTCAGCTGCTCAGTAGTGATGGATACGACAGCTACATATACATTGGTGAGCATTTTGGGAGTTTGGAAACCTGGATGTAGTGACTTGCTGATTATTTGTCACTTTGAAAAAAATGCTCAACAATGCACAAATGTCTTGCTACAGGATTACTGGATTACTGCCCACCTGAAGTCTTCACAGAACCTCGATTTCACGCCGTCCCATCAAATGTCTGGTCTCTAGGAGTGTTATTATACGAGATTGTGAACGCAGTTCCTCCTTTTCACAATCCAACGGAAATCAAAGAAGCCAAAGTTACATTTCAGAACTCCAACTTATCCAAAGGTGAGTGAATAATATTGATAACATTGATAAACACACATAAAGCAAAGTCTCAGTACAGAAACCGCTAAAGGTGAATTATGTCAAATTTTAATATATAGTTAAACGTATAGTGAGAGTTTGCGCCGTGGCTACTGTTGCAGGCGGAGCCATGGGAAAAGCTGCGTTTGTGATGTTTGAGTTGGGGAAGATGTAATGCATCAAAAGGCGTTTGCTAGGTTTTTTGAAAATACGCTTTATTTTGTAATTTCGCAATGTGCCACTAGTCCAGCAGCAAATACATACTTCACCTTTAAAGTAAAGACAAAGAACACTTTACCTTATATTAATCATGTTTCAGATGCTGTTTTCATGCCAGCATTAGTGTCACATGGTCATGACTAACCAGCTCTCTCCTTAATAAAATGTGTACAGAATGCAGTGATCTGATTAGCCAGTGCCTAACCCTGGATCCAACTAAACGCCCGACGTTAGAGCAGATCTTACAACATATATGGATTAGAAATGATCTACTGTAGAATGGAGACGTTCAGGAGATTCACCCGATCAGTGATTTCAGGTGTGAGGAAGTGTAACAGACAGAGTGGGATTATTAGCATTTGTCTTCAATTCTGGATTATTTGTAGTGAGGTTTTCATTTTCTTTTTCTTTTAATGTTCTTTTTATAGTCAAGTCACCTTCATTTATATTGTGCTTTTAACAATACAGATTGTTTCAAAGCGGCTTCATGGTAATAAACAGGAAAATAACAGAATAAGTGATGCAATTGCTATAATTAAATTCTGTTGTGTAAATCAGCATTAAACCAAAAAAAAAAATATTCATGAGTTGATTTGCTTATAAAACCTTTGTATTGGACAGGGAATAACATACTTGCTGTCCTTGGTGGAGGGCTCGAGCTTGAGACTTGACCTGAAGCCTCAAGTCCAACCCCATCCTGACAGGAACTCAAGCCGCCACACTGGAGATCAGAGCCTGTCCACATCTGAGCAAGAACATGAGAGACTGAAGACTGGAAAGAAGACATCAAGTCATCACAGCCACATTTGCTTTGTTTTAGAAGTCAAGACAAGTCATCTTTATGTATATAGTGCTTTACAAATAACCAATCTGTATATATGACCCCTTTGAATAAATGCTTTCAATGAATCCAAAAGAAGAAATGCTTTAAAACTGTCTCAGCCTATGAGAAACCTTTAAAGTGAAACGGTTTAAAATATATCTACATGGTTGCAAACTTACACAGCCTGTCTAAAACATCACGCTATAATAATTGAGACTGAGTCTGTGGGCAATAATATATTTTTTTGCATGACACACTCGTTGGTTATTTAGGTTAAAGAAGCTATTCTTGCATTATTAGAGAGATAATGGTCAAGGGCACAGTAGGGCACTGTAGGCAATGTAGGGCACAGCTGATTGGTTCCTGCTTTATAAGTAGCCAATGAGCTTGCGTGCTCAACCTTCAAACACTTTGTTAGCATTTGTAATAGTTGCAGCTTTCAGAAACCATACACCTTTCCCAGCTCCATCTGCATTAACTAAATTAATTAAATTATTCCTACGATTTATTGCAACTTTACATGTAAAATTACACATAAAACGTGTGATTACTAGTAAAATGTTTAGGTCACTTTGTTAAGCTTTTATTAATCAAGGTTCAGGTACTAGTTCAGTTAACTGATTAATCTAAGTTCACACTAAGGATGATAACTAATAAAGTCTTGGGTTACAACTGTAACCTATGTTCCCCGAGAACAGGGAACGAGACATTGTGTCGATGACGCTATGGGGAACGCCCTCCATGTGAACCGGTGTCTGAAAGCTGATCCAATCATGGCAATCGTTATTGATGGGCGACAGCCTATGACGTCACTACTAGTGCGACCCGGAAGTATAAAACGGGCGTCTAGAGAACATGTCATCCACTTATCGTCTGAAGGGACTGTTCAGCCGGTATCCCAGAGGCATTGCTGGCGTCGCAGTGTCTCGTTCCCTGTTCTCAGTCGTAGCCTCAGACGTTCCCTTTCTAAAGTGAATTCGCACTGCGTCAATGACGCTATGGGGATCGATATACAAACCCACCTTGCTGAGGGGAGTGCCAAATTATGGCTGTGACAAAAACGTCAGATATGGTAGTTTCACTGAAATGCCAAACACTCCCCTTCGGGTCACATACTGTCAGTGACACTATTCCCTACGGCCACTGCCCAAGCTTTAAGCCTCAAAGAGGCCTCCGATACAATGAAGTCCTACTAAGGCCGCTCAAAGGCTTGGAACCAACAGCTTCCTTGGAAGGGGTTCCTTTAAGGTAATATGGCCAGGGGGTCCATAAAGGAGTCCCGTCCAGTCACTTTTTGAGGGGGACATAAAGCCACCAGGGAGGCTGACCTGGTCTATTTTACTGACTTAGTCTTGCCAACAACCTGTCTGTTTCCTAAACAGAGTCTCTAACATTATTTGCCTCACTTGTGGAGGCATCCGGTAGGTCGCTCACAGACTGGATCATAGAGACAGGCATCTTGGTATAAAATGCTCCATTACCTTGTATATTACGTTATGGCCCCGTAGAAGCAGTTTCTGTAAAAATAGGCTAACGATTGCGTCATAACCACTCGACTCTGTCGCACAAGTCGAGAGATTACCGCATAGACAGGCGGAGAAGCTCGCAAGCAATCGGGGGGGAGGCATAAAGTCTGATAAAGTCAAGGCAGAAGCCCATAGAGAGTCATAAAGTTGCTCCTGCTGCTAGCTCATGGACGGCTAATACTCACGCTCTCCGTCTCTGCGAGATTCGGAAGGGAATGATTCAGATTTCTCTCGGCACAGCTACTAGAAGACCTACAGCTGTCAGACAGGTTGCTCACGTCACATCTACGTCGTCAAGCTCAGTTTGAGGCTGCGCAGTACGGTCAGCCATCAGGAAGTGAGTGCTTCTAATTGACTTCACTTTTCTCTGTTGAAACCTATGGGGTCGCTGTGTCCAGTTTATATACTGTCTATGGATTATACATCTTTTCTCAGGGAAATACAATTAATGAGTTTTAAAGGGGGGGTAAAATACTTAGTTTCAGTCAATCTCATGTTAATCTTGAGTACCTATAGAGTAATAGTGCGTCCTTCATATCTCCAAAAAGTCTTTAGTTTCATCATATTTATAAAATAAAAATACAGCTTTCCGATTCTATCCGGAAAAAGCCGAGGTCCTTGATTCTGGGCGTGGGCGGAGCTATAGAGTCAAGCGGGAGCATCCACAACATACAAACCGCATCCACTGTTCCAGTAACACTGGGTTCTTTGGGAAGCTGAACAAGGTAAACTTTCCCTCACATCCCAAAACACACTTTTTTGGAGACATTCTTGACATCAACCATTCCTATTTAGCGCTGCTGATGATGATTTCCGGTAGTAGCGCGTCGATGAGCGCGGTCTTTCTCTCCTCTGGTCGACGTGTGCGTGAACGCGCTTTTCCGAGAGTAATGCTCATATAAGGAGTTCCACTCTGGTCTACGTCATTAGATCTACGATAGAAAAAAACCAGCCGAAACGTGTTGCAACCCGGAAGTATGATTTTTAGCTCAGAAATTCTCTGTTATTCGTTCAAAATAACTTTTCAAACTTTGGCCATTATTAGCATGAGAATCCATCTCTTTAACACTGTAAACAACTCTGAATATATGAAACACCATTGTACCCCCCCTTTAAATATTCTTTTGAAGATACATTTGTCTCAAGATTATTGACTTTTAAGATTATTGATTATTAAGTTATATTGGTCACCTGACTGATTGAATAAGTCTGTAACAAAAGCTAAACCTTTGTTAAACCAGTCACTTTAAAAGTAGTCTTGTTTTTTAATAATATATATTTATTATTCCTAATAACACAGGAATGGGGAGAAAAATTGTGTTTGTAGACCAATTTCCACGCATCCAAAACTTTTTTGTGAAAATTAGACAAATTAATTGGGAGTTTAGTGCATTTAAAATCACAGGCAAGTAAAAAATTCAAGACCACCATATTTTTTAAAGATTAGATTGGGAATAAAGAACCATGGAAATTATTCTCACAAAGCCTATATTATTAATAGTGTCAAAATCATTTAATCCTTTTTCTGATTCATTTGCAATTATGGGTTTCCTTTTAATATAATCTTCCTTGCCTCTCCAGATAAATTTAAATAAAATGTTGTCAACCTCGGCACACATTTTTGAATCTACATAAAGAGATAATGTAGGATATACGAAGAAGGGCACTTCAACATGTTAAACATAAGTGTAATATATATTGCAAAATAATTTTAAAATAACATTATTTAGTTGAACTATTCGACTGGTAATCATGTTAGTACCTACCTATTAATAATAAAAAACTTAAAATTGTATTTCGTTCGTTTAGTGTGTGCGGGTCTAGACAAATGGATGTCGTACTTTTTTTAAAACGCATGTGACTTGAGGCTGAGCTCTAATTGGCTTGTTTCAGATTGACCTTGTGGCAGAGCCTCCCACTTTTGATTTAAGCGAATCAAAATTGTTTTAGAATATTTTGGCCTTGTGTGATTGGACCATTCTCGACTTCCAAGGCAAAGCCACGCCCAATATCTATTTCATGATGAATTTAAATTCGCTTTTATCATTACAAAAATAATTTCTCAGGGCGTTCAAACGAAAAAAAAAAAAAAAAAAAAAAAAACTATGATGCAGTTTGGACGGATTTGGACAGAGCTGGCTAGCCGGTTGCGATGTAAATCATGCCTTTTATTGTTTTACCTGTTTGCTGTTTAAAAGTCCTGTCACGGAAGCGTTGTGGGCCGGACACAGAAGGTAAATGAAACAATTCAGTTTAACTTGAGGAGAAATATGAGTTTTTAAGTGTCTCTTTATCATGGAAGTATTAATATATGTAACGTTACTATATAAAAGAAGACAAATTGTATAGTGCCTCTTCTTAAATTGGACATACATTGAGTCAATTCTGCAACTTGACAAATATGTTGTCAATATCATTAAAATATAAAAAAATCATGGTCTGTAAGTTTTTGCAAACTCATTATTGGGCTTTATTCAATTTCTGATACTGTTTTTCTGAACGATTACTGAATTTTTTATTTCTGAACTATTTTTTCATGCTTATTTTATTTCTGATAATATACCCACAGCAAAGTCATATTCACTGAATCGCGGTACCTTAAGGTTAGTAATAATTTAATAATTATTTCATGCTTTAACAGTTGAATTTTCAACTTCCATTTTTTAGCTAAGCAGTAATTATACATTTGTATATTGTTAAATGGTCATTTAAAAATAAAAGTGTGATAAATGGTTATTTAACAATAACATTCATCGATTTGCGCTCACGTACGCGACTTCAGGTGCGCGTACATGAGTGATTAGAATTTAAGTTGCTATGGCGACGCTTGTTATGATATGATGCATATGAGCGATTCGAATTTTAGTTGCTATGGCAAAGCGATATCAACACGCTAGATCGCTTTCTGGTGGTTGAGAGACGAGGCGAATTCAGAGACTTTTGCTGAATATTTTCTGTGCTGATCTTGTGATTTTGAAACTGTTCGGAGGACTTTTATTCTAGAAGGAGATCGGATGATATCCTTTACATAGTTTTATTTATAGTTTTATCATATTATTTTCTGAGGAGACTAATATTTGATTGTTCTTTTCTTATTTTAGAGGGGGTTTGGCGTTTTATTTTATTATTATTTTTTTTGGGGGTGGGGTATTTCTGAGGAGAATTATATTTTATTGTATTGTATTTTGTATTGCATTTGTATTGTTTTTATTGCAGTTTGAAGGAGGATGCCAGGCCCGACCCAGAGCCAGGAGCTTATTCCTGGATATTTAACACCTCTGTCTTGTGAGTTTGTTTCTGTGTCCACAGGTCCGGCTCACGGGAAGAGAGAGTTGCAGAGCCCAGATGATGGACGTCCGTCCACTTCGTCCAAACGCTCTCGCAGAGGTCAGAATAGGCTTTTGTTAAAGTTAATAAATGATTTGTCATTGAAAATAGAAAGTTGAAAAAAATAAAGTTACATTTTGGTGTGACCACTGACATTGATTATTAATATAATTAAAAATGTCTGGAATATTCCAGCCGCTTCCACATATTCTCCACCGGGCATCATGTCCTCACCATCTTTGTCCCGCTCTGTGGGGAATGTGGAGAGGTGGCTATGCGGGTTGTCGAGCTTTAGCAGCAGAGGAACGTACATCATCGAGAAGAGGAGCAGTAACAACAGATCTGAGAGCCAACATGAACAGGGCAGTGGCGGAAACAGGAGTTTGTCCAGATCCAACAGTCTTAACGGGAGTTTGTCCAGATCCAACAGCTTTGAGTTGATGTGTCCTCCACTGCCTGGTCAAGTTCCCGTCGAGCCAATGAAGACTTCTAATGTCCCGACTGCTCAGGATGCCATAGAGGATTCACCTGTGAACAAGAGCTCGACAGGTGAGACTGAAATAAGGCAGAATGGTGACTGCTTAACATTTCTGACAAGTTTCTGACAGCTTCTCAGACCGCATACGATCCCGATTGAGTTCTGTTTCACAACGTATTGCGATTGAATGGTCAAATACACACAAAATTATGTCAAAATGGCTGTTGTGACCAGTATTCATGTAAACCGTTATGTCTTAAGACATTGCTGTATTTATGAAAATCAATGTTTATTTAAATACATTTTATTTCATAAAAAATAAATGTGAAATATATTTTAAGACCTGGCTCATATGACCTTTACCATTGCCAGAACTGTGCCAAATGAGGCCTGGGAATGTATGCTCTCTTTTTTATAAAAGATTAAATAAAATAACAAAAAAATAATTATCATTATCGTGAAATAAAATGATTAATACTTATATTATATAACTTATGTTAAATGTGAAGTCAGAGATGTTTCAAATTTTTGTGTATGCTTAAATCCCCCCCCCCCCCCCCCCCTTTGTTTCAGAAAATCCTAGAAAACGTAAGAAGATGGGAAGAATTTGTTCTTTCTTCAGGAACGTGTGGAGTTTGAAGAGTTGGTTCGGCAGCTGTTGTGACAGTAAAGCTGTGGATGTTGTGGAGCCGTTCGTTCCTCCACTAGATCTGGACTCAGAGCCTGATTCTGATCCAGATTACTCCGGTGTCGAGCCAAATCATGGTAAATCTGCAGTCATTATTTCTCTAACATCGGTTTAAACAGTTTTATCATCTTGGTTTCCACTAAAGATATCTTGAGGCTTGTTTTCAGAGAATATTAATATGATTTTTTCCACCAGCACAAAACAAAGCATCTAGCAGGCTCATATATTTCTCATATTTTCCTGTTTGTTTTTCAGACTCCTTTGAGTCTCTCTATAACGCGGGAGTGATGATTGGATGCGGAGGATTCGGAAGAGTGTTCGAGGGAACACGCAAATTTGATGGCAAAAAGGTAAAGCAATTTTGCTGAATTGAACAAACATTTTGCTCTTGCATCCATCAAAACTGATTTAATACACATAATACTCAGATGCTCAAATCGCTAATATTATGTGCAAGGTCAGGCGCTTGAATGCTGTTACTGTTATTGAACATTGTTTTTCTTTTTCGGTTTTGCAGGTTGCCATCAAGCGGATGCACAAGACTTGCAACGATCTTTATCTTGCTATTGTAAGTTGGCCAAATTTAAAAATGATGTTTTCTTCTGATTTTTACCCAGCTAACCTTCTGTCTACTACTTTTCTCCAGCCTGGACATCCCGAACCTCTCATTACAGAAGTGGCGCTGCTGCTAATGATGAGGCAAGAACCCATAAGCCCCTACGCCATACAACTACACGACTGGTTTGAACACCCTCATAAATTCACCCTGGTGTTGGAGTATCCCGAACCCTGCGAGAGCTTGCTGGACTTCATCATTCGTAATCCTCAAATGGACGAAACAACAGCACGGGTCATCATGCGACAGGCTGTGCTGGCAGTGCAACACTGCATTGAGCATGACGTTTTTCACAATGACGTTCATGCGCACAATTTCCTGTTGAAGAAAGACACATTAGAGCTCAAGCTGATAGACTTTGGCTCTGGTCAGCTGCTCAGTAGTGATGGCTACGACAGCTACATATACATTGGTGAGCATTTTGGGAGTTTGGAAACCTGGATGTAGTGACTTGCTGATTATTTGTCACTTTGAAAAAAATGCTCAACAATGCACAAATGTCTTGCTTACAGGATTACTGGATTACTGCCCACCTGAAGTCTTCACAGAACCTCGATTTCACGCCGTCCCATCAAATGTCTGGTCTCTAGGAGTGTTATTATACGAGATGGTGAACGCAGTTCCTCCTTTTCACAATCCAACGGAAATCAAAGAAGCCAAAGTTACATTTCAGAACTCCAACTTATCCAAAGGTGAGTGAATATTATTGATAACATTGATAAACACACACATAAAGCAAAGTCTCAGTACAGAAACAGCTGAATGTGAATTATGTCAAATTTTAATATATAGTTAAACGTATAGTGAGAGTTTGCGCCGTGGCTACTGTTGCCGGCGGAGCCACGGGAAAAGAACCCGTAAGAGCTGCGTTTGTGATGTTTGAGTTGGGGAAGATGTAATGCATCAAAAGGCATTTGCTAGGTTTTTTGAAAATACGCTTTATTTTGTAATTTCGCAATGTGCCACTAGTGCAGCAGCAAATACATACTTCACCTTTAAAGTAAAGACAAAGAACACTTTACCTTATATTAATCATGTTTCAGATGCTGTTTTCATGCCAACATTAGTGTCACATGGTCATGACTAACCAGCTCTCTCCTTAATAAAATGTGTACAGAATGCAGTGATCTGATTAGCCAGTGCCTAACCCTGGATCCAACTAAACGCCCGACGTTAGAACAGATCTTACAACATAAATGGATTAGAAATGATCTACTGTAGAATGGAGACGTTCAGGAGATTCACCCGATCAGTGATTTCAGGTGTGAGGAAGTGTAACAGACAGAGTGGGATTATTAGCATTTGTCTTCAATTCTGGATTATTTGTAGTGAGGTTTTCAATTTCTTTTTATTTTAATGTTCTTTTTATAGTCAAGTCACCTTCATTTATATTGTGCTTTAAACAATACAGATTGTTTCAAAGCGGCTTCATGGTAATAAACAGGAAAATAACAGAATAAGTGATGCAATTGCTATAATTAAATTATGTTGTGTAAATCAGCTTTAAAAAAAATTATAAACCAAAAAAAAAAACATTCATGAGTTGATTTGCTTATAAAATCTTTGTATTGGACAGGGAATAACATACTTGCTGTCCTTGGTGGAGGGCTCGAGCTTGAGACTTGACCTGAAGCCTCAAGTCCAACCCCATCCTGACAGGAACTCAAGCCGCCACACTGGAGATCAGAGCCTGTCCACATCTGAGCAAGAACATGAGAGACTGAAGACGGGAAAGAAGACATCAAGTCATCACAGCCACATTTGCTTTGTTTTAGAAGTCAAGACAAGTCATCTTTATGTATATAGTGCTTTACAAATAACCAATCTGTATATATGACCCCTTTGAATAAATGCTTTCAATGAATCCAAAAGAAGAAATGCTTTTAAACAGTCTCAGCCTATGAGAAACCTTTAAAGTGAAACGGTTTAAAATATATCTACATGGTTGCAAACTTACACAGCCTGTCTAAAACATCACCCTATAATAAATGAGAGTCTGTGGGCAATAATATATTTTTTTGCATGACACACTCGTTGGTTATTTAGGTTAAAGAAGCTATTCATGCATTATTAAAAAGATAATGGTCAAGGGCACAGTAGGGCACTGTAGGCAATGTAGGGCACAGCTGATTGGTTCCTGCTGTATAAGTAGCCAATGAGCTTGCGTGCTCAACCTTCGAACACTTTGTTAGCATTTGTAATAGTTGCAGCTTTCAGAAACCATACACCTTTCCCAGCTCCACCTGCATTAACTGAAATCAAAAATAATTAAATTATACCTACGACTTATTGTAACGTTACATGTAAAATTACACATAAAACGTGTGATTACTAGTAAAATGTTTAGGTCACTTTGTTAAGCTTTTATTAATCGCTTTTATTAATCAAGGTTCAGGTACTAGTTTAGTTAACTGATTAATCTAAGTTCACACTAAGGATGATAACTATAACGTCTTGGGTTACAACTGTAACAACTACAACTGTAACCTATGTTTCCCGAGACCAGGGAACGAGACATTGTGTCGATGACACTATAGAGCTGGTAAGTCCCGCCCCTTCCGTAAAACCCCGCTGGACCTCAAAGTTGAAAAACCGTCAATGCAAGTGAATGGGAGAAAATAATTATTTTCTGGTCCCGTTTGAATTGTGCCATGAATGTGAACATATGTTGTCTGTGAATTTTTTATATAACCTTTCATGTTACAAGTTTGACAGTATACGGTATGATTCGTCGGCTAGCAGTTGTGGAAAAGACATAACGAGAAAGACTACATGTCGCCTATGTGACGTCACCCCATAAAGTTGACTTACCCGTGGTTTTCGCCAACCTCAACGATTTTGTCCTCTCCCTGAAAGAAGGCGGTGAAGTGCACCAAAGACACAGCCATGTCTAGCGGGAGTCGTGAGCTAGAGCCGTGTGCTAGTGGTGTTGACGTTTCAAACGCGTCGAAAGCAGCGAAGAGTTGTAGTCCACAAAGTGCTCTCACACAAAGTCTACCCGTATCAAACTTCTACCCGCTAAATTGTAGCATTTTTCACACGAAAGATTATATAAAAAATTCACAGACAACATATGTTCACATTCATGGCACAATTCGAACGGGACCAGAAAATAATTATTTTCTCCCATTCACTTGCATTGACGGTTTTTCAACTTTGAGGTCCAGCGGGGTTTTACGGAGGGGGCGGGACTTACCAGCTCTATGGGGAACACCCTCCACGTGAACCGGTGTCTGAAAGCTGATCCAATCATGGCAATCGTTATTGATGGGCGACAGCCTATGACGTCACTACTAGTGCGACCCGGAAGTATAAAACGGGCGTCTAGAGAACATGTCATCCACTTATCGTCTGAAGGGACTGTTCAGCCGGTATCCCAGAGGCATTGTTGGCTTCGCAGTGTATTGTTCCCTGTTCTCAGTCGTAGCCTCAGACGTTCCCTTTCTAAAGTGAATTCGCACTGCGTCAATGACGCTATGGGGATCGATATACAAACCCACCTTGCTGAGGGGAGTGCCAAATTATGGCTGTGACAAAAACGTCAGATATGGTAGTTTCACTGAAATGCCAAACACTCCCCTTCGGGGTCATATACAGGCTGTCAGTAGCTGCGTTTACATGGACCCTTATAATCGGATTGAAGGCTCAATCGGATTGAAAAACCTTCATGTAAACACCTTAATTGATCCGATTGAGCTCGATCCGATTGAAATTTCGATCGGATTGAAAGGGGTGGTTTATTCCTTTTGTAATCTGATCAAGAGAACATGTAAACACTTAATCGGACTGAAAACCAAATCTGAAAGGAATGCGCATGTGCAATGACGTAGAAATGACGTAATGACGTATGACGCACTGTTGTTTTTGAAGGGAAGATGGCGTGCGGTATTCCTCGGGTGCCATGTACCCCTCTACCATTGAACATAGGGTCATAAATGACTGTCGTGTTATCCTAAAATTTTCCTTCCACTCCACGTCCGTGAAGTGGTGCAAGACAACGTTGTCCCACCAGTACTTGCTTCGGACTTTCATCCACAAACGCCTTGTTCTGGCCTCTGGTAGAGGCATTTTAATTGCTTGATAAATACAAGCAGCGGCACAGAACATCACGCGCTCGTCGTCTCCTAATTAGCAGCTGAAGTACGTAAATGTTAAATCTAATAAAAAATAAATAAAAAAAGCAATGGTAAGAGGGTGGCTGTTATGCGCATCGTGGAACGGCGGCGGGAATCGTCTAGTGCACTGATTGTGCGTAACTGCGCATGTCTAAAACGATCAAATCAGATGTAAAGCTTGTGACATGTAAACGCGCACATCAACCCGATTACTTTATTTGTCGTCAATGTAAACACCTTGTTTGGATTCTTTAATCGGATTGATTTCATTCGGATTGAGCCATGTAAACGCAGCTAGTGACAGTATTCCCTACGGCCACTGCCCAAGCTTTAAGCCTCAAAGAGGCCTCCGATACAATGAAGTCCTACCAAGGCCGCTCAAAGGCTTGGAACCAACAGCTTCCTTGGAAGGGGTTCCTTTAAGGTAATATGGCCAGGGGGTCCATAAAGGAGTCCCGTCCAGTCACTTTTTGAGGGGGACATAAAGCCACCAGGGAGGCTGACCTGGTCTATTTTACTGACTTAGTCTTGCCAACAACCTGTCTGTTTCCTAAACAGAGTCTCTAACATTATTTGCCTCACTTGTGGAGGCATCCGGTAGGTCGCTCACAGACTGGATCATAGAGACAGGCATCTTGGTATAAAATGCTCCATTACCTTGTATATTACGTTATGGCCCCGTAGAAGCAGTTTCTGTAAAAATAGGCTAACGATTGCGTCATAACCACTCGACTCTGTCGCACAAGTCGAGAGATTACCGCATAGACAGGCGGAGAAGCTCGCAAGCAATCGGGGGGACATGAAGGCATAAAGTCCGATAAAGTCAAGGGAGAAGCCCATAGAGAGTCATAAAGTTGCTCCTGCTGCTAGCTCATGGACGGCTAATACTCACGCTCTCCGTCTCTGCGAGATTCGAAAGGGAATGATTCAGATTTCTCTCGGCACAGCTACTAGAAGACCTACAGCTGTCAGACAGGTTGCTCACGTCACATCTACGTCGTCAAGCTCAGTTTGAGCCTGCGCAGTACGGTCAGCCATCAGGAAGTGAGTGCTTCTAATTGACTTCACTTTTCTCTGTTGAAACCTATGGGGTCGCTGTGTCCAGTTTATATACTGTCAATGGATTATACATCTTTTCATTTTATATAAGGTAAAGTAGTTTCAGGGAAATACAATTAATGAGTTTTAAATATTCTTTTGAAGATACATTTGTCTCAAGATTATTGACTTTTAAGATTATTGATTATTAAGTTATATTGGTCACCTGACTGATTGAATAAGTCTGTAACAAAAACTAAACCTTTGTTAAACCAGTCACTTTAAAAGTAGTCTTGTTTTTTAATAATATATATTTATAATTCCTAATAACACAGGAATGGGGAGAAAAATTGTGTTTGTAGACCAATTTCCACGCATCCAAAACTTTTTTTGTTGAAATTAGACAAATTAATTGGGAGTTTAGTGCATTTAAAATCACAGGCAAGTAAAAAATTCAAGACCACCATCTTTTTTAAAGATTAGATTGGGAATAAAAAACCATGGAAATTATTCTCACAAAGCCTATATTATTAATAGTGTCAAAATCATTTAATCCTTTTTCTGATTCATTTGTAATTATGGGTTTCCTTTTAATATAATCTTCCTTGCCTCTCCAGATAAATTTAAATAAAATGTTGTCAACCTCGGCACACATTTTTGAATCTACATAAAGAGATAATGTAGGATATACGAAGAAGGGCACTTCAACATGTTAAACATAAGTGTAATATATATTGCAAAATAATTTTAAAATAACATTATTTAGTCGTACTATTCGACTGGTAATCATGTTAGTACCTACCTATTAATAATAAAAAACTTAAAATTGTATTTCGTTCGTTTAGTGTGTGCGGGTCTAGACAAATGGATGTCGTACTTTTTTTTTAAACGCATGTGACTTGAGGCTGAGCTCTAATTGGCTTGTTTCAGATTGACCTTGTGGCAGAGCCTCCCACTTTTGATTTAAGCGAATCAAAATTGTTTTAGAATATTTTGGCCTTGTGTGATTGGACCATTCTCGACTTCCAAGGCAAAGCCACGCCCAATATCTATTTCATGATGAATTTAAATTCGCTTTTATCATTACAAAAATAATTTCTCAGGGCGTTCAAACGAAAAAAAAAAAAAAAAAAAACTATGATGCAGTTTGGACGGATTTGGACAGAGTTGGCTAGCCGGTTGCGATGTAAATCATGCCTTTTATTGTTTTACCTGTTTGCTGTTTAAAAGTCCTGTCACGGAAGCGTTGTGGGCCGGACACAGAAGGTAAATGAAACAATTCAGTTTAACTTGAGGAGAAATATGAGTTTTTAAGTGTCTCTTTATCATGGAAGTATTAATATATGTAACGTTACTATATAAAAGAAGACAAATTACATAGTGCCTCTTCTTAAATTGGACACACATTGAGTCAATTCTGCAACTTGACAAATATGTTGTCAATATCATTAAAATATAAAAAATCATGGTCTGTAAGTTTTTGCAAACTCATTATTGGCCTTTATTCAATTTCTGATACTGTTTTTCTGAACGATTACTGAATTTCTGATTTCTGAACTATTTTTTCATGCTTATTTTATTACTGATAATATACCCACAGCAAAGTCATATTCACTGAATCGCGGTAACGTTACCTTAAGGTTAGTAATAATTTAATAATTATTTCATGCTTTAACAGTTGAATTTTCAACTGCCATTTTTCAGCTAAGCAGTAATTATACATTTGTATATTGTTAAATGGTTATTTAAAAATAAAAGTGTGATAAATGGTTATTTAACAATAACATTCATCGATGTACGCGACTTCAGGTGCGCGTACATGAGTGATTAGAATTTAAGTTGCTATGGCGACGCTTGTTATGATATGATGCATATGAGCGATTCGAATTTTAGTTGCTATGGCAAAGCGAATATCAACACGCTAGATCGCTTTCTGGTGGTTGAGAGACGAGGCGAATTCAGAGACTTTTGCTGAATTATTCTGTGCTGATCTTGTGATTTTGAAACTGTTCGGAGGACTTTTATTCTAGAAGGAGACCGGATGATATCCTTTACATAGTTTTATTTATAGTTTTATCATATTATTTTCTGAGGAGACTAATATTTGATTGTTCTTTTCTTATTTTAGAGGGGGTTTGGCGTTTTATTTTATTATTAATTTATTTTTGGGGTGGGGTATTTCTGAGGAGAATTATATTTTATTGTATTGTATTTTGTATTGCATTTGTATTGTTTTTATTGCAGTTTGAAGGAGGATGCCAGGCCCGACCCAGAGCCAGGAGCTTATTCCTGGATATTTAACACCTCTGTCTTGTGAGTTTGTTTCTGTGTCCACAGGTCCGGCTCACGGGAAGAGAGAGTTGCAGAGCCCAGATGATGGACGTCCGTCCACTTCATCCAAACGCTCTCGCGGAGGTCAGAATAGGCTTTTATTAAAGTTAATAAATGATTTGTCATTGAAAATAGAAAGTTGAAAAAACTAAAGTTACATTTTGGTGTGACCACTCACCACTGACATTGATTATTAATATTATAAAAAATGTCTGGAATATTCCAGCCACTTCCACATATTCTCCACCGGGCATCATGTCCTCACCATCTTTGTCCCGCTCTGTGGGGAATGTGGAGAGGTGGCTATGCGGGTTGTCGAGCTTTAGCAGCAGAGGAACGTACATCATCGAGAAGAGGAGCAGTAACAACAGATCTGAGAGCCAACATGAACAGGGCAGTGGCGGAAACAGGAGTTTGTCCAGATCCAACAGCTTTGAGTTGATGTGTCCTCCACTGCCTGGTCAAGTTCCCGTCGAGCCAATGAAGACTTCTAATGTCCCGACTGCTCAGGATGCCATAGAGGATTCACCTGTGAACAAGAGCTCGACAGGTGAGACTGAAATAAGGCAGAATGGTGACTGCTTAACATTTTCTGACAAGTTTCTGACAGCTTCTCAGACCGCATACGATCCCGATTGAGTTCTGTTTCACAACGTATTGCGCTTGAACGGTCAAATACACACAAAATTATGTCAAAATGGCTGTTGTGACCAGTATTCATGTAAACCGTTACGTCTTAATAAGACATTGCTGTATTTATGAAAATCAATGTTTATTTAAATACATTATATTTCATAAAAAATAAATGTGAAATATATTTTAAGACATGGCTCATATGACCTTTACCATTGCCAGAACTGTGCCAAATGAGGCCTGGGAATGTATGCTCTCTTTTTTATAAAAGATTAAATAAAATAACAAAAAAATAATTATCATTATCGTGAAATAAAATGATTAATACTTATATTATATTACTTATGTTAAATGTGAGGTCAGAGATGTTTCTAATTTTTGTGTATGCTTAAATTTCCCCCCTTTGTTTCAGAAAATCCTAGAAAACGTAAGAAGATGGGAAGAATTTGTTCTTTCTTCAGGAACGTGTGGAGTTTGAAGAGTTGGTTCGGCAGCTGTTGTGACAGTAAAGCTGTGGATGTTGTGGAGCCGTTCGTTCCTCCACTAGATCTGGACTCAGAGCCTGATTCTGATCCAGATTACTCCGGTGTCGAGCCAAATCATGGTAAATCTGCAGTCATTATTTCTCAAACATCGTTTTAAACAGTTTTATCATCTTGGTTTCCACTAAAGATATCTTGAGGCTTGTTTTCAGAGAATATTAATATGATTTTTTCCACCAGCACAAAACAAAGCATCTAGCGGGCTCATATATTTCTCATATTTTCCTGTTTGTTTTTCAGACTCCTTTGAGTCTCTCTATAACGCGGGAGTGATGATTGGATGCGGAGGATTCGGAAGAGTGTTCGAGGGAACACGCAAATTTGATGGCAAAAAGGTAAAGCAATTTTGCTGAATTGAACAAACATTTTGCTCTTGCATCCATCAAAACTTATTTAATACACATAATATTCAGATGCTCAAATCGTTAATATTATGTGCAAGGTCAGGCGCTTGAATGCTGTTACTGTTATTGAACATTGTTTTTCTTTTTCGGTTTTGCAGGTTGCCATCAAGCGGATGCACAAGACTTGCAACGATCTTTATCTTGCTATTGTAAGTTGGCCAAATTTAAAAATGATGTTTTCTTCAGATTTTTACCCAGCTAACCTTCTGTCTACTACTTTTCTCCAGCCTGGACATCCCGAACCTCTCATTACAGAAGTGGCGCTGCTCCTAATGATGAGGCAAGAACCCATAAGCCCCTACGCCATACAACTACATGACTGGTTTGAACACCCTCATAAATTCACCCTGGTGATGGAGTATCCCGAACCCTGCGAGAGCTTGCTGGACTTCATCATTCGTAATCCTCAAATGGACGAAACAACAGCACGGGTCATCATGCGACAGGCTGTGCTGGCAGTGCAACACTGCATTGAGCATGACGTTTTTCACAATGACGTTCATGCGCACAATTTCCTGTTGAAGAAAGACACGTTAGAGCTCAAGCTGATAGACTTTGGCTCTGGTCAGCTGCTCAGTAGTGATGGCTACGACAGCTACATATACATTGGTGAGTATTTTGGGAGTTTGGAAACCTGGATGTAGTGACTTGCTGATTATTTGTCACTTTGAAAAAAATGCTCAACACTGCACAAATGTCTTGCTTACAGGATTACTGGATTACTGCCCACCTGAAGTCTTCACAGAACCTCGATTTCACGCCGTCCCATCAAATGTCTGGTCTCTTGGAGTGTTGCTGTACGAGATGGTGAACGCAGTTCCTCCTTTTCACAATCCAGCGGAAATCAAAGAAGCCAAAGTTACATTTCAGAACTCCAACTTATCCAAAGGTGAGTGAATAATATTGATAACATTGATAAACACACACATAAAGCAAAGTCTCAGTACAGAAACAGCTAAAGGTGAATTATGTCAAATTTTAATATATAGTTAAACGTATAGTGAGAGTTTGCGCCGTGGCTACTGTTGCCGGCGGAGCCACGGGAAAAGAACCCGTAAGAGCTGCGTTTGTGATGTTTGAGTTGGGGAAGATGTAATGCATCAAAAGGCGTTTGCTAGGTTTTTTGAAAATACGCTTTATTTTGTAATTTCGCAATGTGCCACTAGTGCAGCAGCAAATACATACTTCACCTTTGAAGTAAAGACAAAGAACACTTTACCTTATATTAATCATGTTTCAGATGCTGTTTTCATGCCTACATTAGTGTCACATGGTCATGACTAACCAGCTCTCTCCTTAATAAAATGTGTACAGAATGCAGTGATCTGATTAGCCAGTGCCTAACCCTGGATCCAACTAAACGCCCGACGTTAGAACAGATCTTACAACATAAATGGATTAGAAATGATCGACTGTAGAATGGAGACGTTCAGGAGATTCACCCGATCAGTGATTTCAGGTGTGAGGAAGTGTAACAGACAGAGTGGGATTATTAGCATTTGTCTTCAATTCTGGATTATTTGTAGTGAGGTTTTCAATTTCTTTTTCTTTTAATGTTCTTTTTATAGTCAAGTCACCTTCATTTATATTGTGCTTTAAACAATACAGATTGTTTCAAAGCGGCTTCATGGTAATAAACAGGAAAATAACAGAATAAGTGATGCAATTGCAATAATTAAATTCTGTTGTGTAAATCAGCTTTAAAAAAAATTATAAACCAAAAAAAAAACATTCATGAGTTGATTTGCTTATAAAATCTTTGTATTGGACAGGGAATAACATACTTGCTGTCCTTGGTGGAGGGCTCGAGCTTGAGACTTGACCTGAAGCCTCAAGTCCAACCCCATCCTGACAGGAACTCAAGCCGCCACACTGGAGATCAGAGCCTGTCCACATCTGAGCAAGAACATGAGAGACTGAAGACTGGAAAGAAGACATCAAGTCATCACAGCCACATTTGCTTTGTTTTAGAAGTCAAGACAAGTCATCTTTATGTATATAGTGCTTTACAAATAACCAATCTGTATATATGACCCCTTTGAATAAATGCTTTCAATGAATCCAAAAGAAGAAATGCTTTTAAACAGTCTCAGCCTATGAGAAACCTTTAAAGTGAAACGGTTTAAAATATATCTACATGGTTGCAAACTTACACAGCCTGTCTAAAACATCACCCTATAATAAATGAGACTAGAGTCTGTGGGCAATAATATATTTTTTTGCATGACACACTCGTTGGTTATTTAGGTTAAAGAAGCTATTCTTGCATTATTAGAAAGATAATGGTCAAGGGCACTGTAGGCAATGTAGGGCACAGCTGATTGGTTCCTGCTGTATCAGTAGCCAATGAGGTTGCGTGCTCAACCTTCAAACACTTTGTTAGCATTTGTAATAGTTGCAGCTTTCAGAAACCATACACCTTTCCCAGCTCCACCTGCATTAACTGAAATCGAAAATAATTAAATTATACCTATGATTTATTGCAACTTTACATTTAAAATTACACATAAAACGTGTGATTACTAGTAAAATGTTCAGGTCACTTTGATAAGCTTTTATTAATCGCTTTTATTAATCAAGGTTCAGGTACTAGTTCAGTTAACTGATTAATCTAAGTTCACACTAAGGATGATAACTATAACGTCTTGGGTTACAACTGTAACCTATGTTCCCCGAGACCAGGGAACGAGACATTGTGTCAATGACGCTATGGGGAACGCCCTCCATGTGAACCGGTGTCTGAAAGCTGATCCAATCATGGCAATCGTTATTGATGGGCGACAGCCTATGACGTCACTACTAGTGCGACCCGGAAGTATAAAACGGGCGTCTAGAGAACATGTCATCCACTTATCGTCTGAAGGGACTGTTGTTACGACCCTGCGTTCTACTTGCTCGCCTGCGGGTGGCGGTGTTCTTTCTGGAGAGCGTGGGAGATCGCACACCCCTGTTACCTGTTCACCACTTGATTGTAAAGAGGATAAAACCTTGAACTCAAACACTCCTCTTCACTTCGTCCAGGGGATTGACGGCCTCTGGAGAAGTCACTTGTCTTGCTAACCTTTAGTTGTTTACAACCCATACCAACCTTTTTCTCCTCCCCATCTGGATTATGATTTACCCCTTTGATTTTGAACCCTAGACTTCGTTATATTAAGTTATTTGTATTTTTGAAGACCAATAAAATCTTGCAAGTCATTTTCAGTGTACTTGTATACTTTATGTACGGTCGAAACGAGCTGGCCGTAACATAAATTGGGGATCTCGACCTGGATCCTATGGGGATAGGAAACGTTGGTAAGTATGGGTTGTATGTGTGTATGTTTTTGTGAATGGTTACCTTCTATAAATGAGAAACTCTGGTTAGTTAGAGTGTTTCCAGCTGGATTGTGAATACAATCCTTCCGACGGAGCACTGTTTGTTGTTTTGTTTTGTTATTTTGCCTTTCTTGTTTTTGGAGGTTATCCTGGGTGGAGACTAACTCTCTGTAGGGGGTACGCTTCCGGACTTTCAGTTTGACTGATTGTCGCGGAGCTCAGCGTTTAATGTCGCCCCGAGCCCGGTACATCTCTGAAGACCAGGTAGGATTTAGTTAGTGTTTTCTGAGTTAGGAGCTGGAGTTTTCTCATATTGTAAACGGACAATCCATTCTACAAAAATATATAAAGGTAAATCGTTGCATTTGTGTGTATAGAGCGGTTTATTTTCGCGCTTACACTGTGTTTTGACTTGTGGGAAGTCTTTGGAAGTTTTGTGAATGAGTATAGGTTGCGTATTACGGTGACGTAGTTTCTCTTCGAAGCAGTGATTTGTGGGAGTTGTATTTTTGGTAAACAGTGTCTCACGTGTGTGATTTAGTGGTTTCGTTTGTGTTATTGTAGGTATACATACGAATAAAATGTCTTCGGTGCTCGAAGATTTCTTTGCGTGTCCCTCAGAAGCTTTGCTTGAGAGTTGTACAAAGGAGCAGTTGGTGCAAATCGCTGAACGCTTCAGTGTCGATCTTACTTCTCAAGAGAAGAGGCTGAAGGAAACTATTGTGACTACTTTGAAGCGATCACTTGCTGATAGAGGAGTTTTAGAGGTAGGCGCTGAGTTTATTCCCAGTGAATCGTCTGTGTCTACTCCTCTTGATGTTTACGAAAGTGAGAGAATTTCCAGATATGTCATTGCAGGAGAAGCAGTTGTATTTAGATGCAGTGAAAATCCGCACTGAGCGTGAGGATCGCGCTGCGAAGGAGAGAGCGCTAGAGAGAGAGTTCGCTGCGAGAGAATTAGAACAGCAATTAACTGTGCAAAAACTGGAACTTGAGTTGGAGAAGGAACGGGATGAAAGAGCGTTTCAGTTAGAGAGAGATCGGGATGAGAGAGTTTCAGTTAAAAAAGTTGGAGTTGGAGTTGGCAGCAAAGACAGCTGAAGATTCACAAGCGAATGTGCCTCCTGTTCCACGGCTTGACAATGCAGGTGAACCTGTGTTTGATGTTCACAGAAATATGAGATTGGTGCCGCCATTTTCTGAAAAGGAAGTGGATAAATATTTCTATCACTTTGAACGTGTTGCTTTGTCCATGAAATGGCCGAAAAGCTTTTGGACTTTATTGTTGCAGTGTGTGTTCACAGGTAAAGCTCAGGAAGTTTATTCTGCACTCTCACTGGAACAGAGTGGTGAGTATGATGTTGTGAAATCTGCTGTGTTGCATGCATATGAACTCGTGCCTGAGGCATATCGTCAAAAATTTAGGAATTTGACTAAAGTTGATGAATGTACTCATGTTGAATTTGCAAGAGAAAAAGAGAACTTATTTGATCGTTGGTGCACTTCAATGAAAGTTACAACTAAAGAGCAGTTAAGAGAATTAGTGCTCTTAGAGGAGTTTAAACATTGTGTTCCTCGTGCTGTAGCTACGCATCTCACTGAACACAAGGTGAATACACTTTCTGAAGCTGCTATCATGGCTGATGAATTTGTGTTAACCCATCGTGGGTCATTCAGTTCAGTCGGTCTTAAAACCAACGATATGAGTAAGTCTAAGTTTTGCTTTCAACCTAAGACAAAGTCTCCTGTGCTGAGTAGGAATATTAGAGCGACAGTTGCTGAACATTCTAGTAAATCGGCACTTTCTCGAGACATGGTTTGCTTTTATTGTAAAAAGCCTGGTCATAAAATATCTGACTGTCTTATTCTGAAGAAGAAAGAAAGATTGTCGAAACCTGTTGCTTTGGTTTCTACTTCGCCATTCATTGTTGATACTCTTGATGAGAAAGATCGTCATTTATCTAGTTCTAGTGATAAATCTAATAGCATGTACACCTAGGAAACCTGATGTTGATAATTGTAGAGAATTTCCTGATTTGTTTCCAGCTTGTGCAGTTACTCGATCAATGGCTAAACCATTATCTGAAAATCAAGTTGAAGTTCCACTGCATGACACTTTCTTTTATACTGTTAATTCAGGTGAGCTAGGATCTGATGGGTCTAAATGTCCTGAGCAGAGAGACCTGAAGTCCTGTCCTTCGTTGTCTTCTGACCAGAAAGATTCAACAGTGCTGCAAAGTGAATCTGCTGAAACATCTGAGGTTCTATCCACTCTTGAAAAACCCACTGTTGATCTCTCTGATGTTGATGACTATTCTTTGACTTTGTTACAGATCTCTCGAGAGGATTTAATTCGAGCTCAACAGAGCGATGACACTCTTAGACCTTTATTCTCTGCAGCAGGGTCTAAGAAGTGTTCTGATGCTCTGTCCTCTTCGTACTTTCTTGATGATGGTCTGCTTTGTCGGACCGTGGTCCTGCATAAAGATGTTTCTCTAGAACCTAAAACTCAGATTGTGATTCCTTTTACAGTGAGAGACTCTGTGTTGAATTTGGCTCATCAAGGACTTGCTGGTCATACCGGAGTTCGTAAAACGTACGATCGGGTCTTGCGGCAGTTCTATTGGCCTAAAGTAAAACGAGATGTGGCAAAACATATTCGATCTTGTCATACATGCCAGATCACCGGTAAGCCAAATCAAAAAGTGCCTGTTGCTCCGTTGCAGCCTATCTCCGTCGTTTCCACTCCTTTCGAGCATTTGATAATTGACTGTGTTGGTCCTTTGCCCCGGTCTAAGGCTGGTCATCAATACCTTCTAACTGTCATGTGCCAGACTACTCGTTATCCTGCTGCTTATCCGTTAAGGTCCATCACTACAAAATCTGTCTTGAAGGCCCTCACTAATTTTGTCAACCTTTGGAATACCCAAAGTTATTCAATCCGATCAGGGTTCGAACTTTATGTCAAAACAGTTCTCAAAAGCCCTGCGTCAACTTCGAGTACACCACAATATTTCTAGTGCCTATCATCCACAGAGTCAAGGAGTTCTTGAGAGGTTTCATCAAACCCTGAAGTCCCTTTTGAGGTCATATTGTGTGGAACTCGATGCGGATTGGGAAGAAGGTCTGCCGTGGATGTTATTAGCGATACGTGAGGTAATCCAAGAAAGCCTTGGGTTTAGCCCAAATGAATTGGTGTTCGGACATGAAGTGCGAGGACCTACGGCTGCGTTAGCTGAGGAGTGGCGAACGTTTAAACCTTCTGAGAACATTTCAGATTTTGTGAGTGGATTCCGACGTAGGTTGTATGAGGCACGAGCTCTCGCTAAAAAGAAGTTGAGTAAGTCTCAAATAAAAATGCAACAACATTTTGACAGAAAAGCTAAGTTGAGAGAGTTTCAGGTGGGTGATCAAGTACTGGCTTTGTTGCCTCTACCTGCCAACCCATTTCAGGCTAAATTTACAGGCCCCTACAGTGTAGCTAAACGCCTTTCAGATAACAATTACTTGTTGAATACTCCTGACCGGAGAAAAAAAGTACAAGTCTGTCACAGTAACCTGTTGAAATTGTATATAGCTCCTGTTCGTTCTGTTACTGTTAATGTGGTAAACTCTTGTGACTCTTTTCCAGAATCTTCTCCTCTCTTTCGAAGCACGAGTGGGGATTCTTTAGAGAATGCTGATGAAGATGAGAGTTTTCTTTCTCGGGAAAAGGTCGACGGGCGACTTAAAAACTCTGAGATTCTTCTTAACCTCTCATCTTTCTTATCTGAACGAGAAAGAGAGGAGTGATGTCACTGAGTTGGTGATGTCATTTCCCTCTCTTTTCCTTGATGTTCCTGGTCGCACTTCCGTCATAGAACATGATATCGACGTAGGAACCTCATGTCCAGTTAAACAGAACGCCTATCGAGTCAATCCTTTTAAAAGAGATTTGCTGAAACAAGAGGTGAACTACCTGCTTGCTCATAATCTGGCTGAATCTAGTTTCAGTTCATGGAGTTCTCCTTGTGTTTTAGTAAATAAACCTGATGGCTCGTATCGATTCTGCACAGATTATCGAAAACTTAACTCTGTGACAAAGCCGGACTGTTTCCCTTTACCTCGAGTTGATGACTGCGTCGATCAGGTTGGCTCTGCCTGTTACGTCAGTAAATTCGACCTCTTAAAGGGGTATTGGCAGGTGCCCTTGACTAGTCGTGCGAAGGAGTTATCTGCATTCGTTACGCCTGATGCTTTCCTGCAGTATACGGTAATGCCTTTCGGAGTTCGAAATGCACCCGCGACTTTCCAGCGACTCGTAAACCGTATACTGTATGGAATGTCAGGATGTGAGGCATATCTTGATGACGTCGTGCTGTATAGTTCCTCCTGGTCTGAGCATCTTAACCAGATTAAAGAACTCTTTTCTCGTTTAGCAAAGGCTAATCTTACAATCAATCTCGCTAAATCCGAATTCGCGAAGGCAACCGTTACCTATTTGGGTAAGGTAGTGGGAAATGGTTGTGTAAAGCCCATTGAGACTAAGGTAGAAGCCATTTGTAACTTTCCAGCTCCCACCACTCCTCGTGAATTGCGACGATTTCTCGGCATGGTGGGATATTATCGGAGTTTTTGCAACAATTTTGCCAGTGTAGTCTCACCTCTTACCGATTTATTGAGTCCGAAGTTGTCTTTTCAGTGGTCTGAGACCTGTCAGCAGGCTTTCGAAAATTGTAAGGCTTTGCTGGCATGTGCCCCTGTTTTGACAGCTCCGAATTTTGAAAAGTCTTTTAGTCTTGCAATTGATGCGAGTGCTTGCGGTGCGGGCGCTGTTCTCCTGCAGGAGGATTCGAACCAGGTTGAACCTGTAAGTTACTTTTCTAAGAAATTTAATCGACATCAACAGGTATATTCCACCATTGAGAAAGAAGCTCTTGCCCTAGTGTTGGCTGTACAACATTTTGAGATATATCTAGGGTCAATTGCTGCACCGATTATTATTTATACAGATCATAATCCTTTGGTGTTTTTGAATCGGATGAGAAATCGAAATCAGCGACTTATGCGATGGAGTCTTATTTTACAACCTTTCCATCTCGAGATTAAACATATTCGAGGAAAAGATAATGTTATAGCTGACACACTTTCCAGAGCGTAACATCGTTTCTGCATCATTTGTTCCTTTTCTTCGCATCTCTAGGGCCCAGAGGTGTTGAAGAAAGAAGAGAGGATGATGTTCCTTTGGACCACCAGAACTTTTATTGTGTTCGTTCTGGGTAGTGTTTAACTGTCTTTTCTTTGTCATTTTAGATTCGTTGCCGAATCTTTCTTTTTAGGAGGGAGGTGTTACGACCCTGCGTTCTACTTGCTCGCCTGCGGGTGGCGGTGTTCTTTCTGGAGAGCGTGGGAGATCGCACACCCCTGTTACCTGTTCACCACTTGATTGTAAAGAGGATAAAACCTTGAACTCAAACACTCCTCTTCACTTCGTCCAGGGGATTGACGGCCTCTGGAGAAGTCACTTGTCTTGCTAACCTTTAGTTGTTTACAACCCATACCAACCTTTTTCTCCTCCCCATCTGGATTATGATTTACCCCTTTGATTTTGAACCCTAGACTTCGTTATATTAAGTTATTTGTATTTTTGAAGACCAATAAAATCTTGCAAGTCATTTTCAGTGTACTTGTATACTTTATGTACGGTCGAAACGAGCTGGCCGTAACACTGTTCAGCCGGTATCCCAGAGGCATTGCTGGCGTCGCAGTGTCTCGTTCCCTGTTCTCAGTCGTAACCTGAGACGTTCCCTTTCTAAAGTGAACTCGCACTGCGTCAATGACGCTATGGGGATCGATATACAAACCCACCTTGCTGAGGGGAGTGCCAAATTATGGCTGTGACAAAAACGTCAGATATGGTAGTTTCACTGAAATGCCAAACACTCCCCTTCGGGTCACATACTGTCAGTGACACTATTCCCTACGGCCACTGCCCAAGCTTTAAGCCTCAAAGAGGCCTCCGATGAAGTCCTACCAAGGCCGCTCAAAGGCTTGGAACCAACAGCTTCCTTGGAAGGGGTTCCTTTAAGGTAATATGGCCAGGGGGTCCATAAAGGAGTCCCGTCCAGTCACTTTTTGAGCCGCCAGGGAGGCTGACCTGGTCTATTTTACTGACTTAGTCTTGCCAACAACCTGTCTGTTTCCTAAACAGAGTCTCTAACATTATTTGCCTCCGGTAGGTCGCTCACAGACCGGATCATAGAGACAGGCATCTTGGTATAAAATGCTCCATTACCTTGTATATTACGTTATGGCCCCGTAGAAGCAGTTTCTGTAAAAATAGGCTAACGATTGCGTCATAACCACTCGACTCTGTCGCACAAGTCGAGAGATTACCGCATAGACAGGCGGAGAAGCTCGCAAGCAATCGGGGGGGAGGCATAAAGTCCGATAAAGTCAAGGGAGAAGCCCATAGAGAGTCATAAAGTTGCTCCTGCTGCTAGCTCATGGACGGCTAATACTCACGCTCTCCGTCTCTGCGAGATTCGGAAGGGAATGATTCAGATTTCTCTCGGCACAGCTACTAGAAGACCTACAGCTGTCAGACAGGTTGCTCACGTCACATCTACGTCGTCAAGCTCAGTTTGAGGCTGCGCAGTACGGTCAGCCATCAGGAAGTGAGTGCTTCTAATTGACTTAACTTTTCTCCGTTGAAACCTATGGGGTCGCTGTGTCCAGGTTATACTGTCTATGTTTTATACATCTTTTCATTTTATATAAGGTAAAGTAGTTTCAGGGAAATACAATACATTTGTCTCAAGATTATTGACTTTTAAGATTATTGATTATTAAGTTATATTGGTCACCTGACTGATTGAATAAGTCTGTAACAAAAGCTAAACCTTTGTTAAACCAGTCACTTTAAAAGTAGTCTTGTTTTTTAATAATATATATTTATTATTCCTAATAACACAGGAATGGGAAGAAAAATTGTGTTTGTAGACCAATTTCCACGCATCCAAAACTTTTTTGTGAAAATTAGACAAATTAATTGGGAGTTTAGTGCATTTAAAATCACAGGCAAGTAAAAAATTCAAGACCACCATATTTTTTAAAGATTAGATTGGGAATAAAGAACCATGGAAATTATTCTCACAAAGCCTATATTATTAATAGTGTCAAAATCATTTAATCCTTTTTCTGATTCATTTGTAATTATGGGTTTCCTTTTAATATAATCTTCCTTGCCTCTCCAGATAAATTTAAATAAAATGTTGTCAACCTCGGCACACATTTTTGAATCTACATAAAGAGATAATGTAGGATATACGAAGAAGGGCACTTCAACATGTTAAACATAAGTGTAATATATATTGCAAAATAATTTTAAAATAACATTATTTAGTCGTACTATTCGACTGGTAATCATGTTAGTACCTTCCTATTAATAATAAAAAACTTAAAATTGTATTTCGTTCGTTTAGTGTGTGCAGGGGTGATAGACAAATGGATGTCGTACTTTTTTTTAAACGCATGTGACTTGAGGCTGAGCTCTAATTGGCTTGTTTCAGATTGACCTTGTGGCAGAGCCTCCCACTTTTGATTTAAGCGAATCAAAATTGTTTTAGAATATTTTGGCCTTGTGTGATTGGACCATTCTCGACTTCCAAGGCAAAGCCACGCCCAATATCTATTTCATGATGAATTTAAATTCGCTTTTATCATTACAAAAATAATTTCTCAGGGCGTTCAAACGAAAAAAACAAAAACAAAAAAAACTATGATGCAGTTTGGACGGATTTGGACAGAGTTGGCTAGCCGGTTGCGATGTAAGTCATGCCTTTTATTGTTTTACCTGTTTGCTGTTTAAAAGTCCTGTCACGGAAGCGTTGTGGGCCGGACACAGAAGGTAAATGAAACAATTCAGTTTAACTTGAGGCGAAATATGAGTTTTTAAGTGTCTCTTTATCATGGAAGTATTAATATATGTAACGTTACTATATAAAAGAAGACAAATTACATAGTGCCTCTTCTTAAATTGGACATAACGTTACATTGAGTCAATTCTGCAACTTGACAAATGTGTTGTCAATATCATTAAAATATAAAAAAATCATGGTCTGTAAGTTTTTGCAAACTCATTATTGGGCTTTATTCAATTTCTGATACTGTTTTTCTGAACGATTAACGTTACTGAATTTCTGATTTCTGAACAATTTTTTCATGCTTATTTTATTACTGATAATATACCCACAGCAAAGTCATATTCACTGAATCGCGGTAACGTTACTTGAGGTTAGTAATAATTTAATAATTATTTCATGCTTTAACAGTTGAATTTTCAACTGCCATTTTTCAGCTAAGCAGTAATTATACATTTGTATATTGTTAAATGGTTATTTAAAAATAAAAGTGTGATAAATGGTTATTTAACAATAACATTCATCGATGTACGCGACTTCAGGTGCGCGTACATGAGTGATTAGAATTTAAGTTGCTATGGCGACGCTTGTTATGATATGATGCATATGAGCGATTCGAATTTTAGTTGCTATGGCAAAGCGAATATCAACACGCTAGATCGCTTTCTGGTGGTTGAGAGACGAGGCGAATTCAGAGACTTTTGCTGAATATTTTCTGTGCTGATCTTGTGATTTTGAAACTGTTCGGAGGACTTTTATTCTAGAAGGAGACCGGATGATATCCTTTACATAGTTTTATTTATAGTTGTATCATATTATTTTCTGAGGACACTAATATTTGATTGTTCTTTTCTTATTTTAGAGGGGGTTTGGAGTTTTATTTTATTATTAATTTATTTTTGGGGTGGGGTATTTCTGAGGAGAATTATATTTTATTGTATTGTATTTTGTATTGCATTTGTATTGTTTTTATTGCAGTTTGAAGGAGGATGCCAGGCCCGACCCAGAGCCAGGAGCTTATTCCTGGATATTTAACACCTCTGTCTTGTGAGTTTGTTTCTGTGTCCACAGGTCCGGCTCACGGCAAGAGAGAGTTGCAGAGCCCAGATGATGGACGTCCGTCCACTTCATCCAAACGCTCTCGCAGAGGTCAGAATAGGCTTTTATTAAAGTTAATAAATGATTTGTCATTGAAAATAGAAAGTTGAAAAAACTAAAGTTACATTTTGGTGTGACCACTCACCACTGACATTGATTATTAATATTATAAAAAATGTCTGGAATATTCCAGCCGCTTCCACATATTCTCCACCGGGCATCATGTCCTCACCATCTTTGTCCCGCTCTGTGGGGAATGTGGAGAGGTGGCTATGCGGGTTGTCGAGCTTTAGCAGCAGAGGAACGTACATCATCGAGAAGAGGAGCAGTAACAACAGATCTGAGAGCCAACATGAACAGGGCAGTGGCGGAAACAGGAGTTTGTCCAGATCCAACAGTCTTAACGGGAGTTTGTCCAGATTCAACAGCTTTGAGTTGATGTGTCCTCCACTGCCTGGTCAAGTTCCCGTCGAGCCAATGAAGACTTCCAATGTCCCGACTGCTCAGGATGCCATAGAGGATTCACCTGTGAACAAGAGCTCGACAGGTGAGACTGAAATAAGGCAGAATGGTGACTGCTTAACATTTCTGACAAGTTTCTGACAGCTTCTCTGACCGCATACGATCCCGATTGAGTTCTGTTTCACAACGTATTGCGCTTGAATGGTAAAATACACACAAAATTATGTCAAAATGGCTGTTGTGACCAGTATTCATGTAAACCGTTATGTCTTAATAAGACATTGCTGTATTTATGAAAATCAATGTTTATTTAAATACATTTTATTTCATAAAAAATAAATGTGAAATATATTTTAAGACCTGGCTCATATGGCCTTTACCATTGCCAGAACTGTGCCAAATGAGGCCTGGGAATGTATGCTCTCTTTTTTATAAAAGATTAAATAAAATAACAAAAAAATAATTATCATTATCGTGAAATAAAATGATTATTGCTTATATTATATTACTTATGTTAAATGTGAGGTCAGAGATGTTTCTAATTTTTGTGTATGCTTAAATTTCCCCCCCTTTGTTTCAGAAAATCCTAGAAAACGTAAGAAGATGGGAAGAATTTGTTCTTTCTTCAGGAACGTGTGGAGTTTGAAGAGTTGGTTCGGCAGCTGTTGTGACAGTAAAGCTGTGGATGTTGTGGAGCCGTTCGTTCCTCCACTAGATCTGGACTCAGAGCCTGATTCTGATCCAGATTACTCCGGTGTCGAGCCAAATCATGGTAAATCTGCAGTCATTATTTCTCTAACATCATTTTAAACAGTTTTATCATCTTGGTTTCCACTAAAGATATCTTGAGGCTTGTTTTCAGAGAATATTAATATGATTTTTTCCACCAGCACAAAACAAAGCATCTAGCGGGCTCATATATTTCTCATATTTTCCTGTTTGTTTTTCAGACTCCTTTGAGTCTCTCTATAACACGGGAGTGATGATTGGATCCGGAGGATTCGGAAGAGTGTTCGAGGGAACACGCAAATTTGATGGCAAAAAGGTAAAGCAATTTTGCTGAATTAAACAAACATTTTGCTCTTGCATCCA
Source organism: Phoxinus phoxinus (assembly GCF_949152265.1). NCBI lineage: Eukaryota > Metazoa > Chordata > Actinopteri > Cypriniformes > Leuciscidae > Phoxinus > Phoxinus phoxinus. Next base: position 28,878,479 of record NC_136889.1, read on the forward strand.
TCAAAACTTATTTAATACACATAATATTCAGATGCTCAAATCGTTAATATTATGTGCAAGGTCAGGCGCTTGAATGCTGTTACTGTTATTGAACATTGTTTTTCGTTTTTGCAGGTTGCCATCAAGCGGATGCACAAGACTTGCAACGATCTTTATCTTGCTATTGTAAGTTGGCCAAAAGCTGAATGTGTGTTTAGTTGTTCAAGTGCTGATTACTGTAGTTAATACACCTGTAGGAAGCATTAGGTGTAAATGTGATAGACAAATAAGCCTGGAAAGGCTCTGTTGATCGTATCTACCAAAATCAAAGAATAACACATTTAAAAATTAAGTTTTCTTCAGATTTTTACCCAGCTAACCTTCTGTCTACTACTTTTCTCCAGCCTGGACATCCCGAACCTCTCATTACAGAAGTGGCGCTGCTGCTAATGATGAGGCAAGAACCCATAAGCCCCTACGCCATACAACTACACGACTGGTTTGAACACCCTCATAAATTCACCCTGGTGATGGAGTATCCCGAACCCTGCGAGAGCTTGCTGGACTTCATCATTCGTAATCCTCAAATGGACGAAACAACAGCACGGGTCATCATGCGACAGGCTGTGCTGGCAGTGCAACACTGCATTGAGCATGACGTTTTTCACAATGACGTTCATGCGCACAATTTCCTGTTGAAGAAAGACACGTTAGAGCTCAAGCTGATAGACTTTGGCTCTGGTCAGCTGCTCAGTAGTGATGGATACGACAGCTACATATACATTGGTGAGCATTTTGGGAGTTTGGAAACCTGGATGTAGTGACTTGCTGATTATTTGTCACTTTGAAAAAAATGCTCAACAATGCACATGTCTTGCTTACAGGATTACTGGATTACTGCCCACCTGAAGTCTTCACAGAACCTCGATTTCACGCCGTCCCATCAAATGTCTGGTCTCTAGGAGTGTTGCTGTACGAGATGGTGAACGCAGTTCCTCCTTTTCACAATCCAACGGAAATCAAGGAAGCCAAAGTTACATTTCAGAACTCCAACTTATCCAATGGTGAGTGAATAATATTGATAACATTGATAAACACACACATAAAGCAAAGTCTCAGTACAGAAACAGCTAAAGGTGAATTATGTCAAATTTGAATATATAGTTAAACGGATAGTGAGAGTTTGTGCCGTGTCTACTGTTGCAGGCGTAGCCACGGGAAAAGAACCCGTAAGAGCTGCGTTTGTGATGTTTGAGTTGGGGAAGATGTAATGCATCAAAAGGCATTTGCTAGGTTTTTTAAAAATACGCTTTATTTTGTAATTTCGCAATGTGACACTAGTGCAGCAGCAAATACATACTTCACCTTTAAAGTAAAGACAAAGAACACTTTACCTTATATTAATCATGTTTCAGATGCTGTTTTCATGCCAGCATTAGTGTCACATGGTCATGACTAACCAGCTCTCTCCTTAATAAAATGTGTACAGAATGCAGTGATCTGATTAGCCAGTGCCTAACCCTGGATCCAACTAAACGCCCGACGTTAGAGCAGATCTTACAACATAAATGGATTAGAAATGATCTACTGTAGAATGGAGACGTTCAGGAGATTCACCCGATCAGTGATTTCAGGTGTGAGGAAGTGTAACTGACAGAGTGGGATTATTAGCATTTGTCTTCAATTCTGGATTATTTGTAGTGAGGTTTTCATTTTATTTGTATTTTAATGTTCTTTTTATAGTCAAGTCACCTTCATTTATATTGTGCTTTAAACAATACAGATTGTTTCAAAGCGGCTTCATGGTAATAAACAGGAAAATAACAGAATAAGTGATGCAATTGCTATAATTAAATTCTGTTGTGTAAATCAGCTTTAAAAAAAAAAATAAACCAAAAAAAAAACATTCATGAGTTGATTTGCTTATAAAATCTTTGTATTGGACAGGGAATAACATACTTGCTGTCCTTGGTGGAGGGCTCGAGCTTGAGACTTGACCTGAAGCCTCAAGTCCAACCCCATCCTGACAGGAACTCAAGCCGCCACACTGGAGATCAGAGCCTGTCCACATCTGAGCAAGAACATGAGAGACTGAAGACGGGAAAGAAGACATCAAGTCATCACAGCCACATTTGCTTTGTTTTAGAAGTCAAGACAAGTCAAGTCATCTTTATGTATATAGTGCTTTACAAATAACCAATCTGTATATATGACCCCTTTGAATAAATGCTTTCAATGAATCCAAAAGAAGAAATGCTTTTAAACAGTCTCAGCCTATGAGAAACCTTTAAAGTGAAACGGTTTAAAATATATCTACATGGTTGCAAACTTACACAGCCTGTCTAAAATCACCCTATAATAAATGAGAGTCTGTGGGCAATAATATAATTTTTTGCATGACACTCTCGTTGGTTATTTAGGTTAAAGAAGCTATTCTTGCATTATTAGAGAGATAATGGTCAAGGGCACTGTAGGCAATGTAGGGCACAGCTGATTGGTTCCTGCTGTATCAGTAGCCAATGAGCTTGCGTGCTCAACCTTCAAACACTTTGTTAGCATTTGTAATAGTTGCAGCTTTCAGAAACCATACACCTTTCCCAGCTCCACCTGCATTAACTGAAATCGAAAATAATTAAATTATACCTACGATTTATTGTAACGTTACATGTAAAATTACACATAAAACGTGTGATTACTAGTAAAATGTTTAGGTCACTTTGTTAAGCTTTTATTAATCGCTTTTATTAATCAAGGTTCAGGTACTAAGTTCAGTTAACTGATTAATCTAAGTTCACACTAAGGATGATAAATATAACGTCTTGGGTTACAACTGTAACAACTACAACTGTAACCTATGTTTCCCGAGACCAGGGAACGAGACATTGTGTCGATGACGCCATAGAGCTGGTAAGTCCCGCCCCTTCCGTAAAACCCCGCTGGACCTCAAAGTTGAAAAACCGTCAATGCAAGTGAATGGGAGAAAATAATTATTTTCTGGTCCCGTTTGAATTGTGCCATGAATGTGAACATATGTTGTCTGTGAATTTTTTATATAACCTTTCATGTTACAAGTTTGACAGTATACGGTATGATTCGTCGGCTAGCAGTTGTGGAAAAGACATAACGAGAAAGACTACATGTCGCCTATGTGACGTCACCCCATAAAGTTGACTTACCCGTGGTTTTCGCCAACCTCAACGATTTTGTCCTCTCCCTGAAAGAAGGCGGTGAAGTGCACCAAAGACACAGCCATGTCTAGCGGGAGTCGTGAGCTAGAGCCGTGAGCTAGTGGTGTTGACGTTTCAAACGCGTCGAAAGCAGCGAAGAGTTGTAGTCCACAAAGTGCTCTCACACAAAGTCTACCCGTATCAAACTTCTACCCGCTAAATTGTAGCATTTTTCACACGAAAGATTATATAAAAAATTCACAGACAACATATGTTCACATTCATGGCACAATTCGAACGGGACCAGAAAATAATTATTTTCTCCCATTCACTTGCATTGACGGTTTTTCAACTTTGAGGTCCAGCGGGGTTTTACGGAGGGGGCGGGACTTACCAGCTCTATGGGGAACACCCTCCACGTGAACCGGTGTCTGAAAGCTGATCCAATCATGGCAATCGTTATTGATGGGCGACAGCCTATGACGTCACTACTAGTGCGACCCGGAAGTATAAAACGGGCGTCTAGAGAACATGTCATCCACTTATCGTCTGAAGGGACTGTTCAGCCGGTATCCCAGAGGCATTGCTGGCTTCGCAGTGTATCGTTCCCTGTTCTCAGTCGTAGCCTCAGACGTTCCCTTTCTAAAGTGAATTCGCACTGCGTCAATGACGCTATGGGGATCGATATACAAACCCACCTTGCTGAGGGGAGTGCCAAATTATGGCTGTGACAAAAACGTCAGATATGGTAGTTTCACTGAAATGCCAAACACTCCCCTTCGGGGTCACATACAGGCTGTCAGTAGCTGCGTTTACATGGACCCTTATAATCGGATTGAAGGCTCAATCGGATTGAAAAACCTTCATGTAAACACCTTAATTGATCTGATTGAGCTCGATCCGATTGAAATTTCGATCGGATTGAAAGGGGTGGTTTATTCCTTTTGTAATCTGATCAAGAGAACATGTAAACACTTAATCGGACTGAAAACCAAATCTGAAAGGAATGCGCATGTGCAATGACGTAGAAATGACGTAATGACGTAAGACGCACTGTTGTTTTTGAAGGGAAGATGGCGTGCGGTATTCCTCGGGTGCCATGTACCCCTCTACCATTGAACATAGGGTCATAAATGACTGTCGTGTTATCCTAAAATTTTCTTTCCACTCCACGTCCGTGAAGTGGTGCAAGACAACGTTGTCCCACCAGTACTTGCTTCGGACTTTCATCCACAAACGCCTTGTTCTGGGCTCTGGTAGAGGCATTTTAATTGCTTGATAAATACAAGCAGCACGGCACAGAACATCACGCGCTCGTCGTCTCCTAATTAGCAGCTGAAGTACGTAAATGTTAAATCTAATAAAATTTTTTAAAAAAAAGCAATGGTAAGAGGGTGGCTGTTATGCGCATCGTGGAACGGCGGCGGGAATCGTCTAGTGCACTGATTGTGCGTAACTGCGCATGTCTAAAACGATCAAATCAGATGTAAAGCTTGTGACATGTAAACGCGCACATCAACCCGATTACTTTATTTGTCGTCAATGTAAACACCTTGTTTGGATTCTTTAATCGGATTGATTTCATTCGGATTGAGCCATGTAAACGCAGCTAGTGACAGTATTCCCTACGGCCACTGCCCAAGCTTTAAGCCTCAAAGAGGCCTCCGATACAATGAAGTCCTACCAAGGCCGCTCAAAGGCTTGGAACCAACAGCTTCCTTGGAAGGTCTTCCTTTAAGGTAATATGGCCAGGGGGTCCATAAAGGAGTCCCGTCCAGTCACTTTTTGAGGGGGACATAAAGCCGCCAGGGAGGCTGACCTGGTCTATTTTACTGACTTAGTCTTGCCAACAACCTGTCTGTTTCCTAAACAGAGTCTCTAACATTATTTACCTCACTTGTGGAGGCATCCGGTAGGTCGCTCACAGACCGGATCATAGAGACAGGCATCTTGGTATAAAATGCTCCATTACCTTGTATATTACGTTATGGCCCCGTAGAAGCAGTTTTTGTAAAAATAGGCTAACGATTGCGTCATAACCACTCGACTCTGTCGCACAAGTCGAGAGATTACCGCATAGACAGGCGGAGAAGCTCGCAAGCAATCGGGGGGACATGAAGGCATAAAGTCCGATAAAGTCAAGGGAGAAGCCCATAGAGAGTCATAAAGTTGCTCCTGCTGCTAGCTCATGGACGGCTAATACTCACGCTCTCCGTCTCTGCGAGATTCGGAAGGGAATGATTCAGATTTCTCTCGGCACAGCTACTAGAAGACCTACAGCTGTCAGACAGGTTGCTCACGTCACATCTACGTCGTCAAGCTCAGTTTGAGCCTGCGCAGTACGGTCAGTCATCAGGAAGTGAGTGCTTCTAATTGACTTCACTTTTCTCTGTTGAAACCTATGGGGTCGCTGTGTCCAGTTTATACTGTCTATGGATTATACATCTTTTCATTTTATATAAGGTAAAGTAGTTTCAGGGAAATACAAGTAATGAGTTTAAAATATTCTTTTGAAGATACATTTGTCTCAAGATTATTGACTTTTAAGATTATTGATTATTAAGTTATATTGGTCACCTGACTGATTGAATAAGTCTGTAACAAAAACTAAACCTTTGTTAAACCAGTCACTTTAAAAGTAGTCTTGTTTTTTAATAATATATATTTATAATTCCTAATAACACAGGAATGGGGAGAAAAATTGTGTTTGTAGACCAATTTCCACGCATCCAAAACTTTTTTTGTGGAAATTAGACAAATTAATTGGGAGTTTAGTGCATTTAAAATCACAGGCAAGTAAAAAATTCAAGACCACCATCTTTTTTAAAGATTAGATTGGGAATAAAAAACCATGGAAATTATTCTCACAAAGCCTAGCCTATATTATTAATAGTGTCAAAATCATTTAATCCTTTTTCTGATTCATTTGTAATTATGGGTTTCCTTTTAATATAATCTTCCTTGCCTCTCCAGATAAATTTAAATAAAATGTTGTCAACCTCGGCACACATTTTTGAATCTACATAAAGAGATAATGTAGGATATACGAAGAAGGGCACTTCAACATGTTAAACATAAGTGTAATATATATTGCAAAATAATTTTAAAATAACATTATTTAGTCGTACTATTCGACTGGTAATCATGTTAGTACCTACCTATTAATAATAAAAAACTTAAAATTGTATTTCGTTCGTTTAGTGTGTGCAGGGGTGATAGACAAATGGATGTCGTACTTTTTTTTAAACGCATGTGACTTGAGGCTGAGCTCTAATTGGCTTGTTTCAGATTGACCTTGTGGCAGAGCCTCCCACTTTTGATTTAAGCGAATCAAAATTGTTTTAGAATATTTTGGCCTTGTGTGATTGGACCATTCTCGACTTCCAAGGCAAAGCCACGCCCAATATCTATTTCATGATGAATTTAAATTCGCTTTTATCATTACAAAAATAATTTCTCAGGGCGTTCAAACGAAAAAAAAAAAAAAAAAAATTATGATGCAGTTTGGACGGATTTGGACAGAGTTGGCTAGCCGGTTGCGATGTAAATCATGCCTTATATTGTTTTACCTGTTTGCTGTTTAAAAGTCCTGTCACGGAAGCGTTGTGGGCCGGACACAGAAGGTAAATGAAACAATTCAGTTTAACTTGAGGCGAAATATGAGTTTTTAAGTGTCTCTTTATCATGGAAGTATTAATATATGTAACGTTACTATATAAAAGAAGACAAATTACATAGTGCCTCTTCTTAAATTGGACACACATTGAGTCAATTCTGCAACTTGACAAATATGTTGTCAATATCATTAAAATATAAAAAATCATGGTCTGTAAGTTTTTGCAAACTCATTATTGGCCTTTATTCAATTTCTGATACTGTTTTTCTGAACGATTACTGAATTTCTGATTTCTGAACTATTTTTTCATGCTTATTTTATTACTGATAATATACCCACAGCAAAGTCATATTCACTGAATCGCGGTACCTTAAGGTTAGTAATAATTTAATAATTATTTCATGCTTTAACAGTTGAATTTTCAACTGCCATTTTTCAGCTAAGCAGTAATTATACATTTGTATATTGTTAAATGGTTATTTAAAAATAAAAGTGTGATAAATGGTTATTTAACAATAACATTCATCGATGTACGCGACTTCAGGTGCGCGTACATGAGTGATTAGAATTTAAGTTGCTATGGCGACGCTTGTTATGATATGATGCATATGAACGATTCGAATTTTAGTTGCTATGGCAAAGCGAATATCAACACGCTAGATCGCTTTCTGGTGGTTGAGAGACGAGGCGAATTCAGAGACTTTTGCTGAATATTTTCTGTGCTGATCTTGTGATTTTGAAACTGTTCGGAGGACTTTTATTCTAGAAGGAGACCGGATGATATCCTTTACATAGTTTTATTTATAGTTTTATCATATTATTTTCTGAGGAGACTAATATTTGATTGTTCTTTTCTTATTTTAGAGGGGGTTTGGCGTTTTATTTTATTATTAATTTATTTTTGGGGTGGGGTATTTCTGAGGAGAATTATATTTTATTGTATTGTATTTTGTATTTCATTTGTATTGTTTTTATTGCAGTTTGAAGGAGGATGCCAGGCCCGACCCAGAGCCAGGAGCTTATTCCTGGATATTTAACACCTCTGTCTTGTGAGTTTGTTTCTGTGTCCACAGGTCCGGCTCACGGCAAGAGAGAGTTGCAGAGCCCAGATGATGGACGTCCGTCCACTTCATCCAAACGCTCTCGCAGAGGTCAGAATAGGCTTTTATTAAAGTTAATAAATGATTTGTCATTGAAAATAGAAAGTTGAAAAAACTAAAGTTACATTTTGGTGTGACCACTCACCACTGACATTGATTATTAATATTATTAAAAATGTCTGGAATATTCCAGCCGCTTCCACATATTCTCCACCGGGCATCATGTCCTCACCATCTTTGTCCCGCTCTGTGGGGAATGTGGAGAGGTGGCTATGCGGGTTGTCGAGCTTTAGCAGCAGAGGAACGTACATCATCGAGAAGAGGAGCAGTAACAACAGATCTGAGAGCCAACATGAACAGGGCAGTGGCGGAAACAGGAGTTTGTCCAGATCCAACAGTCTTAACGGGAGTTTGTCCAGATCCAACAGCTTTGAGTTGATGTGTCCTCCACTGCCTGGTCAAGTTCCCGTCGAGCCAATGAAGACTTCTAATGTCCCGACTGCTCAGGATGCCATAGAGGATTCACCTGTGAACAAGAGCTCGACAGGTGAGACTGAAATAAGGCAGAATGGTGACTGCTTAACATTTCTGACAAGTTTCTGACAGCTTCTCAGACCGCATACGATCCCGATTGAGTTCTGTTTCACAACGTATTGCGCTTGAATGGTCAAATACACACAAAATTATGTCAAAATGGCTGTTGTGACCAGTATTCATGTAAACCGTTATGTCTTAATAAGACATTGCTGTATTTATGAAAATCAATGTTTATTTAAATACATTTTATTTCATAAAAAAGAAATGTGAAATATATTTTAAGACCTGGCTCATATGACCTTTACCATTGCCAGAACTGTGCCAAATGAGGCCTGGGAATGTAGGCTCTCTTTTTTATTAAAGATTAAATAAAATAACAAAAAAATAATTATCATTATCGTGAAATAAAATGATTAATACTTATATTATATTACTTATGTTAAATGTGAGGTCAGAGATGTTTCTAATTTTTGTGTATGCTTAAATTTCCCCCCTTTGTTTCAGAAAATCCTAGAAAACGTAAGAAGAAGGGAAGAATTTGTTCTTTCTTCAGGAACGTGTGGAGTTTGAAGAGTTGGTTCGGCAGCTGTTGTGACAGTAAAGCTGTGGATGTTGTGGAGCCGTTCGTTCCTCCACTAGATCTGGACTCAGAGCCTGATTCTGATCCAGATTACTCCGGTGTCGAGCCAAATCATGGTAAATCTGCAGTCATTATTTCTCTAACATCGGTTTAAACAGTTTTATCATCTTGGTTTCCACTAAAGATATCTTGAGGCTTGTTTTCAGAGAATATTAATATGATTTTTTCCACCAGTACAAAACAAAGCATCTAGCGGGCTCATATATTTCTCATATTTTCCTGTTTGTTTTTCAGACTCCTTTGAGTCTCTCTATAACGCGGGAGTGATGATTGGATGCGGAGGATTCGGAAGAGTGTTCGAGGGAACACGCAAATTTGATGGCAAAAAGGTAAAGCAATTTTGCTGAATTGAACAAACATTTTGCTCTTGCATGCATCAAAACTTATTTAATACACATAATACTCAGATGCTCAAATCGTTAATATTATGTGCAAGGTCAGGCGCTTGAATGCTGTTACTGTTATTGAACATTGTTTTTCTTTTTCGTTTTTGCAGGTTGCCATCAAGCGGATGCACAAGACTTGCAACGATCTTTATCTTGCTATTGTAAGTTGGCCAAATTTAAAAATGATGTTTTCTTCAGAATATTTACTCAGCTAACCTTCTGTCTACTACTTTTCTCCAGCCTGGACATCCCGAACCTCTCATTACAGAAGTGGCGCTGCTCCTAATGATGAGGCAAGAACCCATAAGCCCCTACGCCATACAACTACACGACTGGTTTGAACACCCTCATAAATTCACCCTGGTGATGGAGTATCCCGAACCCTGCGAGAGCTTGCTGGACTTCATCATTCGTAATCCTCAAATGGACGAAACAACAGCACGGGTCATCATGCGACAGGCTGTGCTGGCAGTGCAACACTGCATTGAGCATGACGTTTTTCACAATGACGTTCATGCGCACAATTTCCTGTTGAAGAAAGACACGTTAGAGCTCAAGCTGATAGACTTTGGCTCTGGTCAGCTGCTCAGTAGTGATGGCTACGACAGCTACATATACATTGGTGAGCATTTTGGGAGTTTGGAAACCTGGATGTAGTGACTTGCTGATTATTTGTGACTTTAAAAAAATGCTCAACACTGCACAAATGTCTTGCTTACAGGATTACTGGATTACTGCCCACCTGAAGTCTTCACAGAACCTCGATTTCACGCCGTCCCATCAAATGTCTGGGGCCTCATTTATAAAACTGTGCGTAGGATCCTTACTAAAAGTGTACGTGCGCCCGAAAGCCAAAAATGGCGTACGCAAAAAAATATTCAGACTTATAAAACCGTACGTACGCCAGAACCTGCGCAGAATTCACTTTATAAATCCCACTCAGCTGAAGATTGTGCGCACATGCGTCTCCTCCCCGAAATAACCATATATGGAGCTTACAACGCCTAGTTTTACAATGCATATCCTCATCTGCATATCATTTGCATATGATTATTCATCCACGTGATAACATGTTTAACGGTACAAGACATGAGGAAAATATGAAATACGGATGTGCCGTCACATTACATTAATACAAATAATTTACCGGTAGTAGCCTATCCTTGCCTTGTTTTTGAATAAATAAATCAAATAGTGTACAATGCATTTCAGAGAAAGTTTTTCTCAATCTTTTCCACTGGCCAAATAGTATTTTTAATTGATTTATATTTGTAATGGAAACAGATAGACCTTGTTGTGCATTATATTTGCAAAATCTGCTATTATCATGATAAGCATCTCTGTAGCCTAGTTAAAACATTAAAACACAGCATGCCAAATGAAAAGAGTTAAAAAGCATCGCATGCACAACAAAAATGTATACGGCTATATATATTTTTAGCTTTTCAGTAAATGTCATGAAGTTTAAGTGTTTAGCCTAACTCCATTAATGAGCATATTTAATCTAAATGTTTATATAGTAAAACATAGTTTAAATTATATTTTATTTAAAATGTTATTGTGAATGTGAACATGCACTGTAGCCTATTTATGATTAGGACTCATAATGAAGATTTACAGTTTTACTTCATCTGCCGTTAGATATGCGTCAGTTTCACTAACGGCCCAACGCGCTCTTTGACGCGGACTTTCAAGGTGTGGATATTTCCTTCAAGTGATAGGCTTGGTGAGTGAAATTATATTTGTAGCTATTATCTTTCTGTATATGTATAATTTTATTTCGATTTTCTGTCTAAAAGTGACCAAAAAGACATTTAACTCCAGCTCACCATCGGTGTCGCCAAACTGCTCTGTCTCCAAAATGTACGTACGCATGGGTCAGAGTTTGCGTGGAGGTGCGCATATTTTCACGTCAAGTTTTTCTTTATAAATCCCACCTTTTGCGCAGGAACTGGCGTACGCATGTTTTCAGCCCCGTTTTGTGCGTACGCAAGCTTTATAAATGAGGCCCCTGGTCTCTAGGAGTGTTATTATACGAGATGGTGAACGCAGTTCCTCCTTTTCACAATCCAACGGAAATCAAAGAAGCCAAAGTTACATTTCAGAACTCCAACTTATCCAAAGGTGAGTGAATAATATTGATAACATTGATAAACACACACATAAAGCAAAGTCTCAGTACAGAAACAGCTAAAGGTGAATTATGTCAAATTTTAATATATAGTTAAACGTATAGTGAGAGTTTGCGCCGTGGCTACTGTTGCAGGCGGAGCCATGGGAAAAGAACCCGTAAGAGCTGCGTTTGTGATGTTTGAGTTGGGGAAGATGTAATGCATCAAAAGGCATTTGCTAGGTTTTTTAAAAATACACTTTATTTTGTAATTTCGCAATGTGACACTAGTGCAGCAGCAAATACATACTTCACCTTTAAAGTAAAGACAAAGAACACTTTACCTTATATTAATCATGTTTCAGATGCTGTTTTCATGCCAGCATTAGTGTCACATGGTCATGACTAACCAGCTCTCTCCTTAATAAAATGTGTACAGAATGCAGTGATCTGATTAGCCAGTGCCTAACCCTGGATCCAACTAAACGCCCGACGTTAGAGCAGATCTTACAACATAAATGGATTAGAAATGATCGACTGTAGAATGGAGACGTTCAGGAGATTCACCCGATCAGTGATTTCAGGTGTGAGGAAGTGTAACTGACAGAGTGGGATTATTAGCATTTGTCTTCAATTCTGGATTATTTGTAGTGAGGTTTTCAATTTCTTTTTCTTTTAATGTTCTTTTTATAGTCAAGTCACCTTCATTTATATTGTGCTTTAAACAATACAGATTGTTTCAAAGCGGCTTCATGGTAATAAACAGGAAAATAACAGAATAAGTGATGCAATTGCTATAATTAAATTATGTTGTGTAAATCAGCTTTAAAAAAAATTATAAACCAAAAAAAAAACATTCATGAGTTGATTTGCTTATAAAATCTTTGTATTGGACAGGGAATAACATACTTGCTGTCCTTGGTGGAGGGCTCGAGCTTGAGACTTGACCTGAAGCCTCAAGTCCAACCCCATCCTGACAGGAACTCAAGCCGCCACACTGGAGATCAGAGCCTGTCCACATCTGAGCAAGAACATGAGAGACTGAAGACTGGAAAGAAGACATCAAGTCATCACAGCCACATTTGCTTTGTTTTAGAAGTCAAGACAAGTCATCTTTATGTATATAGTGCTTTACAAATAACCAATCTGTATATATGACCCCTTTGAATAAATGCTTTCAATGAATCCAAAAGAAGAAATGCTTTTAAACAGTCTCAGCCTATGAGAAACCTTTAAAGTGAAACGGTTTAAAATATATCTACATGGTTGCAAACTTACACAGCCTGTCTAAAACATCACCCTATAATAAATGAGACTGAGTCTGTGGGCAATAATATATTTTTTTTGCATGACACACTCGTTGGTTATTTAGGTTAAAGAAGCTATTCTTGCATTATTAGAGAGATAATGGTCAAGGGCACAGTAGGGCACTGTAGGCAATGTAGGGCACAGCTGATTGGTTCCTGCTGTATAAATAGCCAATGAGCTTGCGTGCTCAACCTTCAAACACTTTGTTAGCATTTGTAACAGTTGCAGCTTTCAGAAACCATACACCTTTCCCAGCTGCACCTGCATTAACTGAAATCGAAAATAATTAAATTATACCTACGATTTATTGTAACGTTACATGTAAAATTACACATAAAACGTGTGATTACTAGTAAAATGTTTAGGTCACTTTGTTAAGCTTTTATTAATCGCTTTTATTAATCAAGGTTCAGGTACTAGTTCAGTTAACTGATTAATCTAAGTTCACACTAAGGATGATAACTAATAACGTCTTAGGTTACAACTGTAACAACTACAACTGTAACCTATGTTTCCCGAGACCAGGGAACGAGACATTGTGTCGATGACGCCATAGAGCTGGTAAGTCCCGCCCCTTCCGTAAAACCCCGCTGGACCTCAAAGTTGAAAAACCGTCAATGCAAGTGAATGGGAGAAAATAATTATTTTCTGGTCCCGTTTGAATTGTGCCATGAATGTGAACATATGTTGTCTGTGAATTTTTTATATAACCTTTCATGTTACAAGTTTGACAGTATACGGTATGATTCGTCGGCTAGCAGTTGTGGAAAAGACATAACGAGAAAGACTACATGTCGCCTATGTGACGTCACCCCATAAAGTTGACTTACCCGTGGTTTTCGCCAACCTCAACGATTTTGTCCTCTCCCTGAAAGAAGGCGGTGAAGTGCACCAAAGACACAGCCATGTCTAGCGGGAGTCGTGAGCTAGAGCCGTGAGCTAGTGGTGTTGACGTTTCAAACGCGTCGAAAGCAGCGAAGAGTTGTAGTCCACAAAGTGCTCTCACACAAAGTCTACCCGTATCAAACTTCTACCCGCTAAATTGTAGCATTTTTCACACGAAAGATTATATAAAAAATTCACAGACAACATATGTTCACATTCATGGCACAATTCGAACGGGACCAGAAAATAATTATTTTCTCCCATTCACTTGCATTGACGGTTTTTCAACTTTGAGGTCCAGCGGGGTTTTACGGAGGGGGCGGGAATTACCAGCTCTATGGGGAACACCCTCCACGTGAACCGGTGTCTGAAAGCTGATCCAATCATGGCAATCGTTATTGATGGGCGACAGCCTATGACGTCACTACTAGTGCGACCCGGAAGTATAAAACGGGCGTCTAGAGAACATGTCATCCACTTATTTTCTGAAGGGACTGTTCAGCCGGTATCCCAGAGGCATTGCTGGCTTCGCAGTGTATCGTTCCCTGTTCTCAGTCGTAGCCTCAGACGTTCCCTTTCTAAAGTGAATTCGCACTGCGTCAATGACGCTATGGGGATCGATATACAAACCCACCTTGCTGAGGGGAGTGCATGCCAAATTATGGCTGTGACAAAAACGTCAGATATGGTAGTTTCACTGAAATGCCAAACACTCCCCTTCGGGGTCATATACAGGCTGTCAGTAGCTGCGTTTACATGGACCCTTATAATCGGATTGAAGGCTCAATCGGATTGAAAAACCTTCATGTAAACACCTTAATTGATCCGATTGAGCTCGATCCGATTGAAATTTCGATCGGATTGAAAGGGGTGGTTTATTCCTTTTGTAATCTGATCAAGAGAACATGTAAACACTTAATCGGACTGAAAACCAAATCTGAAAGGAATGCGCATGTGCAATGACGTAGAAATGACGTAATGACGTAAGACGCACTGTTGTTTTTGAAGGGAAGATGGCGTGCGGTATTCCTCGGGTGCCATGTACCCCTCTACCATTGAACATAGGGTCATAAATGACTGTCGTGTTATCCTAAAATTTTCCTTCCACTCCACGTCCGTGAATTGGTGCAAGACAACGTTGTCCCACCAGTACTTGCTTCGGACTTTCATCCACAAACGCCTTGTTCTGGGCTCTGGTAGAGGCATTTTAATTGCTTGATAAATACAAGCAGCACGGCACAGAACATCACGCGCTCGTCGTCTCCTAATTAGCAGCTGAAGTACGTAAATGTTAAATCTAATAAAAATAAATAAAAAAAAAGCAATGGTAAGAGGGTGGCTGTTATGCGCATCGTGGAACGGCGGCGGGAATCGTCTAGTGCACTGATTGTGCGTAACTGCGCATGTCTAAAACTATCAAATCAGATGTAAAGCTTGTGACATGTAAACGCGCACATCAACCCGATTACTTTATTTGTCGTCAATGTAAACACCTTGTTTGGATTCTTTAATCGGATTGATTTCATTCGGATTGAGCCATGTAAACGCAGCTAGTGACAGTATTCCCTACGGCCACTGCCCAAGCTTTAAGCCTCAAAGAGGCCTCCGATACAATGAAGTCCTACCAAGGCCGCTCAAAGGCTTGGAACCAACAGCTTCCTTGGAAGGTCTTCCTTTAAGGTAATATGGCCAGGGGGTCCATAAAGGAGTCCCATCCAGTCACTTTTTGAGGGGGACATAAAGCCACCAGGGAGGCTGACCTGGTCTATTTTACTGACTTAGTCTTGCCAACAACCTGTCTGTTTCCTAAACAGAGTCTCTAACATTATTTGCCTCACTTGTGGAGGCATCCGGTAGGTCGCTCACAGACCGGATCATAGAGACAGGCATCTTGGTATAAAATGCTCCATTACCTTGTATATTACGTTATGGCCCCGTAGAAGCAGTTTCTGTAAAAATAGGCTAACGATTGCGTCATAACCACTCGACTCTGTCGCACAAGTCGAGAGATTACCGCATAGACAGGCGGAGAAGCTCGCAAGCAATCGGGGGGGAGGCATAAAGTCCGATAAAGTCAAGGCAGAAGCCCATAGAGAGTCATAAGGTTGCTCCTGCTAGCTCATGGACGGCTAATACTCACGCTCTCCGTCTCTGCGAGATTCGGAAGGGAATGATTCAGATTTCTCTCGGCACAGCTACTAGAAGACCTACAGCTGTCAGACAGGTTGCTCACGTCACATCTACGTCGTCAAGCTCAGTTTGAGGCTGCGCAGTACGGTCAGCCATCAGGAAGTGAGTGCTTCTAATTGACTTCACTTTTCTCTGTTGAAACCTATGGGGTCGCTGTGTCCAGTTTATATACTGTCAATGGATTATACATCTTTTCATTTTATATAAGGTAAAGTAGTTTCAGGGAAATACAATTAATGAGTTTTAAATATTCTTTTGAAGATACATTTGTCTCAAGATTATTGACTTTTAAGATTATTGATTATTAAGTTATATTGGTCACCTGACTGATTGAATAAGTCTGTAACAAAAACTAAACCTTTGTTAAACCAGTCACTTTAAAAGTAGTCTTGTTTTTTAATAATATATATTTATAATTCCTAATAACACAGGAATGGGGAGAAAAATTGTGTTTGTAGACCAATTTCCACGCATCCAAAACTTTTTTTGTTGAAATTAGACAAATTAATTGGGAGTTTAGTGCATTTAAAATCACAGGCAAGTAAAAAATTCAAGACCACCATATTTTTTAAAGATTAGATTGGGAATAAAGAACCATGGAAATTATTCTCACAAAGCCTATATTATTAATAGTGTCAAAATCATTTAATCCTTTTTCTGATTCATTTGTAATTATGGGTTTCCTTTTAATATAATCTTCCTTGCCTCTCCAGATAAATTTAAATAAAATGTTGTCAACCTCGGCACACATTTTTGAATCTACATAAAGAGATAATGTAGGATATACGAAGAAGGGCACTTCAACATGTTAAACATAAGTGTAATATATATTGCAAAATAATTTTAAAATAACATTATTTAGTTGAACTATTCGACTGGTAATCATGTTAGTACCTACCTATTAATAATAAAAAACTTAAAATTGTATTTCGTTCGTTTAGTGTGTGCGGGTCTAGACAAATGGATTTCGTACTTTTTTTTAAACGCATGTGACTTGAGGCTGAGCTCTAATTGGCTTGTTTCAGATTGACCTTGTGGCAGAGCCTCCCACTTTTGATTTAAGCGAATCAAAATTGTTTTAGAATATTTTGGCCTTGTGTGATTGGACCATTCTCGACTTCCAAGGCAAAGCCACGCCCAATATCTATTTCATGATGAATTTAAATTCGCTTTTATCATTACAAAAATAATTTCTCAGGGCGTTCAAACGAAAAAAAAAAAAAAAAAAAAAAAACTATGATGCAGTATGGACGGATTTGGACAGAGCTGGCTAGCCGGTTGCGATGTAAATCATGCCTTTTATTGTTTTACCTGTTTGCTGTTTAAAAGTCCTGTCACGGAAGCGTTGTGGGCCGGACACAGAAGGTAAATGAAACAATTCAGTTTAACTTGAGGCGAAATATGAGTTTTTAAGTGTCTCTTTATCATGGAAGTATTAATATTAAAGAAGACAAATTACATAGTGCCTCTTCTTAAATTGGACACACATTGAGTCAATTCTGCAACTTGACAAATATGTTGTCAATATCATTAAAATATAAAAAATCATGGTCTGTAAGTTTTTGCAAACTCATTATTGGCCTTTATTCAATTTCTGATACTGTTTTTCTGAACGATTACTGAATTTCTGATTTCTGAACTATTTTTTCATGCTTATTTTATTACTGATAATATACCCACAGCAAAGTCATATTCACTGAATCGCGGTAACGTTACCTTAAGGTTAGTAATAATTTAATAATTATTTCATGCTTTAACAGTTGAATTTTCAACTGCCATTTTTCAGCTAAGCAGTAATTATACATTTGTATATTGTTAAATGGTTATTTAAAAATAAAAGTGTGATAAATGGTTATTTAACAATAACATTCATCGATGTACGCGACTTCAGGTGCGCGTACATGAGTGATTAGAATTTAAGTTGCTATGGCGACGCTTGTTATGATATGATGCATATGAGCGATTCGAATTTTAGTTGCTATGGCAAAGCGAATATCAACACGCTAGATCGCTTTCTGGTGGTTGAGAGACGAGGCGAATTCAGAGACTTTTGCTGAATATTTTCTGTGCTGATCTTGTGATTTTGAAACTGTTCGGAGGACTTTTATTCTAGAAGGAGACCGGATGATATCCTTTACATAGTTTTATTTATAGTTGTATCATATTATTTTCTGAGGACACTAATATTTGATTGTTCTTTTCTTATTTTAGAGGGGGTTTGGAGTTTTATTTTATTATTAATTTATTTTTGGGGTGGGGTATTTCTGAGGAGAATAATATTTTATTGTATTGTATTTTGTATTGCATTTGTATTGTTTTTATTGCAGTTTGAAGGAGGATGCCAGGCCCGACCCAGAGCCAGGAGCTTATTCCTGGATATTTAACACCTCTGTCTTGTGAGTTTGTTTCTGTGTCCACAGGTCCGGCTCACGGGAAGAGAGAGTTGCAGAGCCCAGATGATGGACGTCCGTCCACTTCATCCAAACGCTCTCGCAGAGGTCAGAATAGGCTTTTATTAAAGTTAATAAATGATTTGTCATTGAAAATAGAAAGTTGAAAAAAATAAAGTAACATTTTGGTGTGACCACTGACATTGATTATTAATATTATTAAAAATGTCTGGAATATTCCAGCCGCTTCCACATATTCTTCACCGGGCATCATGTCCTCACCATCTTTGTCCCGCTCTGTGGGGAATGTGGAGAGGTGGCTATGCGGGTTGTCGAGCTTTAGCAGCAGAGGAACGTACATCATCGAGAAGAGGAGCAGTAACAACAGATCTGAGAGCCAACATGAACAGGGCAGTGGCGGAAACAGGAGTTTGTCCAGATCCAACAGCTTTGAGTTGATGTGTCCTCCACTGCCTGGTCAAGTTCCCGTCGAGCCAATGAAGACTTCCAATGTCCCGACTGCTCAGGATGCCATAGAGGATTCACCTGTGAACAAGAGCTCGACAGGTGAGACTGAAATAAGGCAGAATGGTGACTGCTTAACATTTTCTGACAAGTTTCTGACAGCTTCTCAGACCGCATACGATCCCGATTGAGTTCTGTTTCACAACGTATTGCGCTTGAACGGTCAAATACACACAAAATTATGTCAAAATGGCTGTTGTGACCAGTATTCATGTAAACCGTTACGTCTTAATAAGACATTGCTGTATTTATGAAAATCAATGTTTATTTAAATACATTTTATTTCATAAAAAAGAAATGTGAAATATATTTTAAGACATGGCTCATATGACCTTTATCATTGCCAGAACTGTGCCAAATGAGGCCTGGGAATGTATGCTCTCTTTTTTATAAAAGATTAAATAAAATAACAAAAAAATAATTATCATTATCGTGAAATATAATGATTTTTACTTATATTATATTACTTATGTTAAATGTGAGGTCAGAGATGTTTCTAATTTTTGTGTATGCTTAAATTTCCCCCCTTTGTTTCAGAAAATCCTAGTAAACGTAAGAAGATGGGAAGAATTTGTTCTTTCTTCAGGAACGTGTGGAGTTTGAAGAGTTGGTTCGGCAGCTGTTGTGACAGTAAAGCTGTGGATGTTGTGGAGCCGTTCGTTCCTCCACTAGATCTGGACTCAGAGCCTGATTCTGATCCAGATTACTCCGGTGTCGAGCCAAATCATGGTAAATCTGCAGTCATTATTTCTCTAACATCGTTTTAAACAGTTTTATCATCTTGGTTTCCACTAAAGATATCTTGAGGCTTGTTTTCAGAGAATATTAACATGATTTTTTCCACCAGCACAAAACAAAGCATCTAGCGGGCTCATATATTTCTCATATTTTCCTGTTTGTTTTTCAGACTCCTTTGAGTCTCTCTATAACGCGGGAGTGATGATTGGATGCGGAGGATTCGGAAGAGTGTTCGAGGGAACACGCAAATTTGATGGCAAAAAGGTAAAGCAATTTTGCTGAATTGAACAAACATTTTGCTCTTGCATGCATCAAAACTTATTTAATACACATAATACTCAGATGCTCAAATCGTTAATATTATGTGCAAGGTCAGGCGCTTGAATGCTGTTACTGTTATTGAACATTGTTTTTCTTTTTCGGTTTTGCAGGTTGCCATCAAGCGGATGCACAAGACTTGCAACGATCTTTATCTTGCTATTGTAAGTTGGCCAAATTTAAAAATGATGTTTTCTTCAGATTTTTACCCAGCTAACCTTCTGTCTACTACTTTTCTCCAGCCTGGACATCCCGAACCTCTCATTACAGAAGTGGCGCTGCTCCTAATGATGAGGCAAGAACCCATAAGCCCCTACGCCATACAACTACACGACTGGTTTGAACACCCTCATAAATTCACCCTGGTGATGGAGTATCCCGAACCCTGCGAGAGCTTGCTGGACTTCATCATTCGTAATCCTCAAATGGACGAAACAACAGCACGGGTCATCATGCGACAGGCTGTGCTGGCAGTGCAACACTGCATTGAGCATGACGTTTTTCACAATGACGTTCATGCGCACAATTTCCTGTTGAAGAAAGACACGTTAGAGCTCAAGCTGATAGACTTTGGCTCTGGTCAGCTGCTCAGTAGTGATGGCTACGACAGCTACATATACATTGGTGAGCATTTTGGGAGTTTGGAAACCTGGATGTAGTGACTTGCTGATTATTTGTGACTTTAAAAAAATGCTCAACAATGCACATATGTCTTGCTTACAGGATTACTGCCCACCTGAAGTCTTCACAGAACCTCGATTTCACGCCGTCCCATCAAATGTCTGGGCTCTAGGAGTGTTATTATACGAGATGGTGAACGCAGTTCCTCCTTTTCACAATCCAACGGAAATCAAAGAAGCCAAAGTTACATTTCAGAACTCCAACTTATCCAAAGGTGAGTGAATAATATTGATAACATTGATAAACACACACATAAAGCAAAGTCTCAGTACAGAAACAGCTAAAGGTGAATTATGTCAAATTTGAATATATAGTTAAACGTATAGTGAGAGTTTGCGCCGTGGCTACTGTTGCAGGCGGAGCCACGGGAAAAGAACCCGTAAGAGCTGCGTTTGTGATGTTTGAGTTGGGGAAGATGTAATGCATCAAAAGGCGTTTGCTAGGTTTTTTGAAAATACGCTTTATTTTGTAATTTCGCAATGTGACACTAGTGCAGCAGCAAATACATACTTCACCTTTAAAGTAAAGACAAAGAACACTTTACCTTATATTAATCATGTTTCAGATGCTGTTTTCATGCCAACATTAGTGTCACATGGTCATGACTAACCAGCTCTCTCCTTAATAAAATGTGTACAGAATGCAGTGATCTGATTAGCCAGTGCCTAACCCTGGATCCAACTAAACGCCCGACGTTAGAGCAGATCTTACAACATAAATGGATTAGAAATGATCGACTGTAGAATGGAGACGTTCAGGAGATTCACCCGATCAGTGATTTCAGGTGTGAGGAAGTGTAACAGACAGAGTGGGATTATTAGCATTTGTCTTCAATTCTGGATTATTTGTAGTGAGGTTTTCATTTTCTTTTTATTTTAATGTTCTTTTTATAGTCAAGTCACCTTCATTTATAATGTGCTTTAAACAATACAGATTGTTTCAAAGCGGCTTCATGGTAATAAACAGGAAAATAACAGAATAAGTGATGCAATTGCTATAATTAAATTCTGTTGTGTAAATCAGCTTTAAAAAAAAATTATAAACCAAAAAAAAAACATTCATGAGTTGATTTGCTTATAAAATCTTTGTATTGGACAGGGAATAACATACTTGCTGTCCTTGGTGGAGGGCTCGAGCTTGAGACTTGACCTGAAGCCTCAAGTCCAACCCCATCCTGACAGGAACTCAAGCCGCCACACTGGAGATCAGAGCCTGTCCACATCTGAGCAAGAACATGAGAGACTGAAGACCGGAAAGAAGACATCAAGTCATCACAGCCACATTTGCTTTGTTTTAGAAGTCAAGACAAGTCATCTTTATGTATATAGTGCTTTACAAATAACCAATCTGTATATATGACCCCTTTGAATAAATGCTTTCAATTAATCCAAAAGAAGAAATGCTTTTAAACAGTCTCAGCCTATGAGAAACCTTTAAAGTGAAACGGTTTAAAATATATCTACATGGTTGCAAACTTACACAGCCTGTCTAAAACATCACGCTATAATAAATGAGACTAGAGTCTGTGGGCAATGATATAATTTTTTGCATGACACACTCGTTGGTTATTTAGGTTAAAGAAGCTATTCTTGCATTATTAGAGAGATAATGGTCAAGGGCACTGTAGGCAATGTAGGGCACAGCTGATTGGTTCCTGCTGTATCAGTAGCCAATGAGCTTGCGTGCTCAACCTTCAAACACTTTGTTAGCATTTGTAATAGTTGCAGCTTTCAGAAACCATACACCTTTCCCAGCTCCACCTGCATTAACTGAAATCAAAAATAATTAAATTATACCTACGATTTATTGTAACGTTACATGTAAAATTACACATAAAACGTGTGATTACTAGTAAAATGTTTAGGTCACTTTGTTAAGCTTTTATTAATCGAATCCAACTGACCTTAGTACCTGAACCTAGATTAATAAATGAAATGGTCACTGATAACAGCTTCGATGTACTCTGCCTTACTGAAACCTGGCTTAAATCGAATGATTATTTCGGTCTTAATGAGTCCACTCCACCAGGATACGGTTATAAGCATGAGCCCCGTCTGATTGGTCGTGGCGGCGGTGTTGCAACAATCTATAGAGATATTCTTAATGTTACTCAGAAAACAGGCCACAGGTTTAATTCGTTTGAAGTACTTGTGCTAAATGTTACGCTCCTAGATGTAAGAAAGAAATCCCTATTATCTCTAGCCTTGGCTACTGTATATAGACCACCAGGGCCTTACGCTGATTTCCTAAAAGAGTTTGCAGATTTTCTCTCAGATCTATTAGTCAATGTCGATAAGGCAATAATTGTTGGAGATTTCAACATACACGTTGATAACACAAATGATGCGTTAGGGGCTGCGTTTACAGATTTATTAAACTCCTTTGGGGTCAAGCAAAACGTTAGTGGTCCCACTCATCGTCTTAATCATACTCTAGATTTAATTATATCATATGGAACCGATCCAACCGATATAGATATTATACCGCAAAGTGATGATGTCACTGATCATTACATGGTAACTTGCATACTACGTACGGCTGAAATGTGTCATGTTGCGCCGCGTTATCGACCAGGCAGAACAATCCTTCCAACTACTATAGATAGATTCTTGAATAGCTTACCTGATCTATCTCAGCTTCTCAGTGAACCCAAACTAACGGATGAGCTAGAGGAAATGACTAGCAGTATGAGCACCATTCTCTCTAGTACATTAGAAATTGTTGCACCAATTAGATTAAAAAAGGTTAGAGAGAAAACTAAAGCACCATGGTACAACAGTGCTACGCATGTTATCAAGAGAGAAACTCGTAACTTAGAGCGCAAATTGAAACAAACAAATTTAGAGGTCTTTAGAATCGCGTGGAAAGACAGTATGTCACGTTATAAAAAGGCTCTAAAAGCAGCCAGGGCTGAGCATCTCCGCAAACTAATAGAAAATAACCAAAACAATCCAAGGTTTTTATTTAACACTGTGGCTAGATTAACAAATAAACAGACATCACCTGAACAAAATATTCCGTTACATTTTAATAGTAATGATTTCATGAATTTCTTCACTGAGAAAATAGAAAGCATCAGAAACACAATTGTAAATGTACAATCTTTGACAGCGTCTTCTGATTCAGCCTCAATTATCGCCCCTCAACAACAACTACAGTGCTTTACAACTATAGGACAGGAAGAGCTAAATAAACTTATCACTGCATCTAAACCAACAACATGTTTATTAGATCCAATACCCACTAAACTACTGAAAGAAGTGTTACCTGTAGTGGAAGAGCCTCTTCTCAATATTATTAACTCGTCTCTATCTTTAGGACATGTTCCAAAAACATTCAAGCTGGCAGTTATAAAACCTCTTATTAAGAAACCACAATTAGATCCAAATAACCTAGCAAATTACAGACCCATTTCAAATCTTCCATTTATGTCTAAAATACTAAAAAAAGTTGTGTCCGCTCAACTGTGCTCTTTCTTGCAAGAAAACGATATCTATGAAAAGTTTCAGTCAGGATTCAGGCCACATCATAGCACAGAAACTGCGCTGGTTAAAATTACAAATGATTTACTTTTAGCTTCTGACCAAGGCTGTATCTCAATACTAGTTTTACTCGATCTTAGTGCTGCGTTTGACACTATAGATCATAAAATACTCTTAGATCGACTTCAAAATTACACTGGTGTTCAGGGACAGGCATTAAGCTGGTTTAGATCGTACCTATCACACCGTTACCATTTTGTCCATTTAAATGGGGAAAAATCAAAGATAACGTCAGTAAATTATGGAGTGCCGCAGGGATCTGTATTAGGCCCCCTGCTATTCTCAATTTATATGCTGCCACTTGGTAATATTATAAGAAAACATGGAATAAGTTTCCACTGTTATGCTGATGACACTCAATTATATATTTCATCAAGACCAGATGATAACACTAAATTATCTAAAATGACAGAGTGTGTTAAAGATATAAAATATTGGATGACGTGTAATTTTCTTCTATTAAATTCAAATAAAACGGAGGTATTACTGATTGGTCCAAAAAACTGCCCACAAAACCTCTTACAATACAACCTTAATCTAGATGAATGTCCTGTTACTTTATCCTCTACAGTAAAAGACCTGGGTGTTATACTAGACCGCAACTTGTCTTTTGAAAATCATATTTCAAATGTCACAAGAACAGCCTTTTTCCACCTTAGAAACATTGCTAAGCTACGTAATATGCTATCAGTTTCTGATGCAGAAAAGTTAGTTCATGCATTCATGACCTCGAGACTAGATTACTGTAATGCTTTATTAGCTGGTTGTCCTGCATCCTCCGTAAACAAGCTACAGTTAGTCCAAAATGCAGCTGCTAGAGTTCTTACTAGGTCAAGAAAATATGATCATATAACACCAATTTTAGCATCTCTACACTGGTTACCTATTAAGTTCTGTATCAATTACAAAGTATTGTTACTGACCTATAAAGCCCTAAATGGTTTAGCTCCTGTGTATTTAAGAGATCTTCTATCGCCATATAATCCATCGCGCTCTTTAAGATCGCTAAATTCGAGGCTTCTGGTCGTACCTAGGATAACTAAGTCCACTAAAGGAGGGAGGGCGTTTTCACATCTAGCTCCTAAACTCTGGAATAGCCTTCCTGATATTGTCCGAGGTTCAGACTCGCTCTCCCAGTTTAAAACTAGATTAAAGACGCATCTCTTTAGCCAAGCATTCATATGATGCATCTCATACCTTTTATACTACAGTTAAATCAGATCAAATGCATTCATATTATGAACAGCAGCTACGCTAATTATTTCCCATCTGCCTTTTTTGTTGTTATCTCGGGACGCCTGTCCCGAGATAACTCAAATAGAGTTCGTCAGCTCCAGTTATGTATCCAGCCTCTCATGGAGACTTCAGATGCCCCAACGCCTGTGATGAGACAACTCGACGCCTGTGAAGAGACGACCCGACGCCTGTGAAGAGACGACCCAACGCCGGCGATATGTTATGCCCTAAATTTTATGATTAACTAACTGTATTTTTGTATGTATATTTTTGAAATGCATTTTCTGTAAAGCTGCTTTGAAACAGTATTGTGAAAAGCGCTATACAAATAAACTTGAATTGAATTGAATTGAATGTTCGGGAGAGGGTTATCCAGGTCTGTCAGCAGCTTTTACCAGAAGCAAAGGACAAACTTCCATTCACTGTCGATACAGTACACCGACTTGGGCGTAAACAAGGGAGCAACGACAAACCTAGAGGGATCATCTTTCAGTTTACCTCGCGCTTCTACCGTGATGCCATTTGGCGGGCTGCGAAGGACTCTCCTTTTCTCAGGAATAACAACTTAAAATTGTCTGAGGATCTGTCCCCGATAGATAGAGAAAAAAGAAACAAACTATGGCCTCTCGTGGACAAAGCACGGCGGGACAACAAGCGGGCTTACTTTGTAGGAGGAAGGGCTTTTGTGGAGGGCACCGAAATTTTTCCACCAACCTGAATTTCCTTCTACGCTTGTTTATTTACTTGTTTCACTCTGTAGTAATACTGCACTTTGCCGATTCAGGACTTCTATATGAACGAGTACATATCCACACGAAGCAACTACGCCCTCAAGTCAGGTACTTTGTTACTTTAGGGTTTAACCCTGTTTATAACTTTAACGTTGCACTTTATTAAAGTGTGACTGGGTTTAACTTAATAGCCCATATAATTTGCCGAACAAAACGAGGTGCTCCATTGCCATTTGTCTGTTTGACACGTTTGTTACGGGTTCTTATATATTTCTGCCTTAAAGTTAATAATTTGTACGACTATTTTTTTGGATTGCACTACATCAATATACTGTTTTTACTGTAGTTTGCTGTGCTCATTTTTATGCACATTTTCTTTAGTCTCAACGCGTTATTCATATTTGCTTATATCTAAAAAAAGTTATTTTTTTCCTTTTTCCTTTCCTTTTATGGTTCTCACTATTCACTCACTTAATGTTAGATGGCTAAGAAACCTTACTAAACGTAAAGCTATATTTTTGTACCTTAAACAGTTTAATTCTGATTTTTATTTTTTACAAGAATGTCATTCAGTCAAAGAAGACTTTAATTTTTGGAGATCACAATGGGGTTTGGACTTGTGGATGTCACATGGAACATCAAGCTCAGCTGGAGTTTGCATCTTACTTCATCGTTTTAAGGGGAAAATTCTGTTTTCTGACTGTGATCCAAGTGGTCGGTATATTTGCCTCCTACTTGAAATCTCAGATATTATGTTTATCGTTACCAATCTTTATGGTCCTAATCAACAAAAAGAAAATGAAGATTTCTTTTATCGAATGGAAGAACGTATACTTTCACTGTTTAGTTTTCAGAGGAGATTTCAATGTGGTTATGGACAATAATATTGATAGATGGCCCCCAAAATCTAATAACTCTAATTCCTACTTAAAGATGTTCATGCAAAGGTTTTCTTTGGTTGATAGCTGGAGGGAATCTCATCCATCTTTAAAGGTATTTACATGGAATAATAAATCTTTATCGTGCCAATCTCGCATTGACCTATGGCTTGCTCCTAAAGAGCTGCATAATATTTAAACTGATATTATACCTTCACCATTATCTGATCATAAATGTATTTCTATTCGCATCGCTCTTTCAACTACTGTTACTTAATTCATACAGTACTCCCTCTTATTGGAAGCTTAATAACTCAATTCTCGCCTATGATGAAGTTAAAAACAAAATTGATGACATTATTAAAAATTTTTGGAACAAAGCAAAGGAAGAAGACAACTACTGCAGTAATTGGGAGTTAGCTAAATATGAAGTCTGTAAATATTTTCGAAAAATCAGTAGTGATTTGGCTAAAAAGAGGAAGTCTAATGAGAGTGTTGTTATTTGTAAAATTGCTAGTCTTTTAGCTAAAAATGTGGAAGATATTACTGATCTTGAAAAAGCTGAACTTGCTGAGCAGCAACACCAATTAGATAAAATATATAAATATAAAGCTGAAGGAGCTTATATCCGATCACGCAGAAAGTGGCTTGAGGAAGGTGAACAAAGCTCTGCTTATTTTTTTCGTTTAGAAAGACAACAAGCTAAAACAAGTAATGTAGGGAAACTCATGATTGATGGAATATTAAATGAAGATCAAAAAGTAATTGGAAAATTCTGTTCTAAATTTTATACGGACTTGTATACATCTAAATTTTGCCACCAAGATGCAACTAATTTCTTCGAGTCTCTTCAGAATGTACAGCAATTGAATATGGTAGATAAAGATTTTTTGTGACGCTCCTATTACCATGAATGAGATTGTAGAAGCAATTAATTCATTAAAAAAGGAAAATCTCCTGGCACTGATGGGCTCACTTCAGAGTTTTATAAACTATTTAGCAGAAAAATAGCATCATTTTTATTAGAGGTTTTTAGAGAAAGCATAGAGAAAAAAATTCTTCCCCCCAACCTATGTCAAGGAATGATAACCCTAATAACCAAAGCCAAATAAAGATCCCCTTTTCATTGATAATTGGCGCCCAATCACTTTATTAAATAATGACTACAAATTAATAGCTTTAGTTATGGCCAAAAGACTAAAATGTGTCCTAAATTCCATCATTGATGAAACACAGTCAGGATTTCTGCCAAACAGACATATATCAAACAACATACGCTTAATATTAGATCTATTGGACTATTCATATTTACTCCCAAAAGAAAGTTTTATTTTATTTTTAGACTACTATAAAGCATTTGACACATTAGAACATGAGTTTCTGTTTCAAGCACTAAATAGAATTGGTTTTGGAGACTCCTTCTGTAATATGGTCAAAATGCTTTATATGAATAGTAGTAGCTCCATTAAGTTAAGTAACGGTACCTCTCCCAGATTCTTCTTAAACCGTGGAGTGAGACAGGGATGTCCAGTATCTCCCTATCTTTTTTTAATTGCGATACAATTTCTTAGTTCACACATCAGGGGTGGCAGTTGCTCAGTGGTTCATGTAGATTGTCTGCAAACCGGAAGGTTGGTGGTTCAATCCCCGGTTCCACCTGACCAAGTGTCGAGGTGTCCTTGAGCAAGACACCTAACCCCAGCTGCTCCCGGGCTGACACCGCCGTCGGTGTATGAATGAGTGAGAGAATGGGTGAATGTGAGGCAATATTGTAAAGTGCTTTGGTGGCCATTGGGTCTGTGAAAGCGCTATATAAATGCAGTCCATTTTACCATCAAAGCAAGCCAGCTAAAAGGCATCAGCATTGGCAATACAGAAATAATTATTAATCAGTTAGCGGATAATACTGCTTTGTTCCTAGAAGACTCTCTGCAAATACCAGCAAAAACAGTATGATCTCTTCAATTGGTGGTATTGCAGTTAAAAACTGTATTACATATTTGGGTATACAAATAACCAATGATAACTCGAGATGCTCTGCTAATTTGGACCCAATTATTATAAAAACAACAAAACGCCTAAACTGCTGGCTGCAGAGAGACCTTTCTTTGAAAGGCAGAGGCTTGCTGGTTAAAGGTCTGTCCCGCCTGACTTATGCTGCTCAGTCACTGCACATTGATAAGCACACTTGTAAAATTATCGATGGAATCTTAGTTAAATTTTTATGGAAAAACAAATCTCATTATTTGAAAAAGTCAGTGATACTAAATTCTCAACAAAAGGGTGGCTTAAATTTAATTGATTTTAGTTCATTAAATAACACAATTAAAATAAATTGGCTTAATCGATTCCTTAAAAACCCCTCCTCTATTTGGAATATTTTCCCTCAGCTTGCCTTCTCGCAACTTGGCGGTGCAAAATTGACCGTTCACAAAACCCCGCCCTCGAACGGTTCTCGTCCAATCCTAGCTCAGCAACTGTAACTAAGGAGAAGGACCTCCGTCAAACATTGCGATTTCAGCAAGATAGTGAAACGATGCGCCTATGGCAGAGGTCTGCACGAGCTTAAAACTTAAGCCCGAACCCGGCCCGTACCCCAAATAATTTAACCTGACCCGAGCCGAACATTACGGTTATATGTTAAAGGAGAACTCCGGTCAATTTTAACATTGAGCTCATTTTTTAGTATATTTGGAGTGCTGTTAATACAGAGAACAACGACAAAAATCGGTGTTGCCTACACCGTGTTATCCTCTTTTTAAAATTTGCACCCTGTTGACTTCAATGGGGGAAGTTTTAAACCTGCTTTTAGCCTCTTATCATCCTTGATGTGTCATTATAAGTGCCCAGCCATGTTGAGTGGTTCCTTGAGTGAACACGAGTGAATCTGACTGCAGTAGATGTGAAAGATATGAATAAAAATGATGTTATATCAGCCAGCGCACATACCTGTATTTACTTCCTGTTTTCGGTCGAAGTCCAAAGTAGTCAATTGTCGAATCACTCACATGGCTGGGCACTTGTAATGACACATCAAAGATGTTAAGAGGATAAAAGCAGGTTTAAAACTTGCCCCATTTAAGTCAACAGGGTGCACATTTTAAAAAGAGGATAACACTGTGTAGGCAACACCGATTTTTGTCGTTGTTCTCTGTATTGACAGCACTCCAAATTTACAAAAAATTGAGCTCAATGTTAAAATTGACCGGAGTTCTCCTTTAAGCCCGACCCGAGGTCCGTTTCTCACTTTTTTTTTTCATATGCTGTATTTTATGATTGCTTGCAACTATAATAAAAAAATAGGCTACATGTACAAACACCGTTTCACTACGGCACTGCGGCCCCTCATCAGTCATCAAACAAGAGAAAAAAAAGGAGAAAACGCACGGACTTACTAATTACGAAACTTTGATGTGGTTGAACTTGAACAGGTACACAACAAGTCACAAATTCCTCTGGAACTCAAACATTAAACTTCAAAACAAAGTTCGCGCAGTTTCACAACTATTTACACAAATATATCCTTCTCAGGAGTTATGAATGAAGAGAACAGCATCGAGAGTTGATGGTTTCAGGCGTCCTCTGATTGCAGTGTTGAGACTGAAATAGCGCGCGCGAGAGCACATGCGCAAAACAGTTTTGTAAAATGATATATGATCAAATAAAATGATTGATATATAATTTTACAAAACTGTTTAGTGCATGTGCTCCCGTGCGCTATTCTGTCTACTTTCTGTCGTGCCCTGGAGGATATGTCTGCTGCATTACTCCAAAACCAATCACTTAATGTATGGAGCTCAACCCAGCCATGTGTCTGGTTCTCAATTGTTTGACGGGCGTAGTAACAATAACTAAGGGGCGTGGCTTTTTGCGAACGGTCAATTATGATATTTACAAACTCCCTGTCAAACTATCTAACTTTCACCAACAAGTTCTTTTGACGTGGACTCTCATCTACAAGCATAACTTTTCTCCTCATCGGTGTTACATATGGAACAATAGGAACATTTTATTTAAGAATAAGTCTTTGTTCTTTAATAACTGGTTCAGTAATGGAATATTTCATGTTAGACAACTCCTTAATAACGAAGGTCTGCAGAGTTTCTTTCAGAATATAATATACCAGTAACTCCCAAAGAGTTTGCCACAGTTATGGATGCTATTCCATCTGGCATACTCATGCTTTTCAAAAATAATGCTCTCTCTTTGGGTTCACTATCTTTTCCTGAACCTATCAACACTCCTATTGGTGAGATATGTTTCACTATAAAAAAAGAACGGAATTATAAAGTAAGACTTCTATTCCTTGAGAACATTATTTCTGCCCCTCCTGCAATCTCATATTGGAATGGACTTTTTGATAATTTAAATTGGAAAAATATATGGTCCATACAACAAAGGGTTCTCCTTACAAACAAAGTAAAGGAAATATCTTTTAAATTAATTCATAATATTTACCCAGTTAAAAACTTCCTTAGGGAAAAATTCAGATCTGATTTTGACACTATTGCTCTTTCTGTCAGAATGACAATGAAACTCTTCTTCACTTATTTTGGTCGTGCAGTTTTACTCAGCAACTTTGGAAAGATGTTATTTGGTTTATCTCAAGCAATATCTTGCCAAATTTCTCTATGAATCCTAAAAGTGTTATTTTTTTTTTTTGAAGCCGATTCAAATGCCTGCTTTATAATCAATCTAATTATTTTCCTATGTAGATTTTATATTCACAAATGCAAGTTTTCAAATTGTAAACCATTTTTTTTGGTGTTCTTACATGAGATAAAACATTACTTGATTACAATTGTATCCTCTCTTAACCCAAAAGCACTAAGAACATGTAAAATTGGCAAGACCTACAAACTTTTTACTTTATTAAATGTTTAGACTTATTTCATTTAAGTAATGCCCTCTTTCTTCTTTTTTTTCTTCTTGTTTACATCACTGTATTTTTGTTATTCTTAATAATTGTTTTGTTATTATTTGGTTGTTTCACACTGTAAAATGAATGTTCAAATAAAGCATTAAAAAACAAAAAAACAAAAAAAACAAAAAAACGCTACATTCCCCTGAGATGGCTGCAACCACGAACAGCTATGGCTCCATCTGCTGGTGGAGTCGGGAACTCCACTCCTCAATACACGACATTCCCGCACACCTGACACTGATCAGGGTTTGATGAGCTGAAGGGCTTTTTAAGGGTTAGAGACACAGTGTGAGTTTTGGGAGAGAAGCTTCAGGCTGTGCGGTCTGCGGAGGACCAAAGGGACATTGAAGGTTGGAAATACTTACCAGACATTTGAAGGACTTTCTGCTGGATTGGCCACGGGCTGCAGCACTGATTGAAGTAAGGTTGGAAAATATTGTTTACTTACCTGAGGGAATCAGGATTATGATTTCACCACCAGAAGAGGCATTCTTTAAGTTTTGACTGTTGAAGTCCAACCTGATCCTTAGTTACACTCTTGAGTTTGGAACTCTGTTTTTGTTAATTCCCAAGAACTTTAATACAATCCTTGTTTATATTTGAACTTTTTGTCTTCGCACTACTTGAACTGTCCCGCTGAGAGCTGTGTAGCCTCTCATGACGTCACAACGTTAACTCCGTGGAGGTTACGAGACAGCTGTCAGTCTGTAACGTGTTTTTACTACACTCCATGATGATAAACTACAATTATATAATTGTAAAATAATACCATCTACTCTTAGTCACGATGATAGGCCTATAGCTGTACAATAAACACATTGAAACCTGGCTTGATAAACCTATGATACGCAATAGAAACATCATTAACAAATATGCATCAGTTTAATAAGTTTAATTCTTACAACTGCTCAATTAATGGGCAATGGTAAATATTTCAAAGTGCAGATCGAAATATATGGAAAAATAGGCAAGGCAAGTTTATTTATATAGCACATTTCATACACAATGGTAATTCAAAGTGCTTTACATAGAAGAAATTAAAATAATCAAAAGAAATTAGAATAATTAAAACGGTTTAGAATAAAAAAATAAAATTAAATACAGTGAAAACAGTCGGACGCACAGTGGCACAGTGCTCATTCATTAAATGCAAAGCTAAACAGATCTGTTTTGAGTCTCGATTTGAATGTGGCTACAGTAGGAGCACACCTGATCTCTTCTGGAAGCTGGTTCAGCTGCGGCTGCATAATTGCTAAAAGCGGACTCTCCTTGCTTTGAGTGAACCCTTGGTATTTCTAGTTGATGT
The DNA here is from genome assembly GCF_949152265.1 of Phoxinus phoxinus. Classification (NCBI taxonomy): domain Eukaryota; kingdom Metazoa; phylum Chordata; class Actinopteri; order Cypriniformes; family Leuciscidae; genus Phoxinus; species Phoxinus phoxinus. The sequence continues at coordinate 28,911,666 of NC_136889.1, forward strand.
GATCCTAATGATCTGAGTGATCTGTTGGGTTTATATTCAGTGAGCATCTCTGCAATGTATTGAGGTCCTAGGCCATTACATGATTTATATACCAGTAATAATACTTTAAAATCAATCCTTGTGACTGGGAGCCAGTGTAAAGACCTGAGGACTGGTGTGATGTGTTCATATTTTCTGGTTTTGCTCAGGATCTTGGCAGCAGCGTTCTGTACGAGCTGCAACTGTCTTATGGTCTTTTTGGGAAGGCCAGTAAGGAGTCCATTACAATAATCCACCCTGCTGGTGATGAAAGCGTGCACAAGTTTCTCTAAGTCCTGACAGGAAACAAAGCATCTAATTCTTGCAATATTTTTCAGATGATAGGATGCAGATTTAGTTATTCCTTTGACATGACTACTGAAGCTAAGGTCTGACTCTAGAGACACAAATAAATAGCCAACTTAAACTACATATTATAAATATAGGAGCAACCACAGAAATTAGGCACAGGAGAGGAGTGAGATGACGAGAGAGAGAGAGAGCAGATTGACTACAAGAACGCTAAAGTTTTACTCTACAACTGGTTCAATGCAAGTGACCGATACAGCAACGGCTGACAGGCTAAACCAGGCCACTAAAGCAGACTTCAAGCAATGGGTCACATTCTGCAAACCCCTCTGCTGTTTTTGAGATATGTCACAAATCACAACCAGAGAGCCTAAGTATTATACAAATATTCTGCACAACAGCACACACTATCATATTATGTGACAAAACAGCATTTTACCTTATGAATATTTTGGCACTCCAAACGTGGATTTAAGCTCTGGAGTGATTCTGATAAACTCCCTCATAAGGTCCTGAACATTAATGTGATCCAAATGTCTCTGTGGACATGTAGTAATGCCATATGAGTCAATCACTTCTGAGTGACAGAGTTACGAAGCCAAGTTTTCAGACAGTGAAATGCGGAGAAGGATCTCTCGGAGGAAGCAATAGAGACCGGTAAACCAAAACTCATCTGGAGCAGCTTCTCCACCTCCTTAAAGAGTCCTCTTGTTTGTGTTTTGACTTCTAAAGTCCAAGTTCATGAACTGTGCGGAGTGTTTCTTTTTTGGTGGTCTCCCAGCATCCTCAGTTCCAGATGTAGAGACGCTCTGTCCATGTTACTGGGAAGCTGAAGGGAACTCAGGTCGGCCTCTGTGCAAACTGTCACTGTCTGCAACTCACATTGCCAAACCGGAAGTCGTTTTTGTTATTTTGCCACAATATCAGACATCAGAGCATTAATTGGTGTGCTGCTTAATACTGCAATCTTGTTCTGAGATTTAAGATGAAAACTAGATTTTTCCTCCTCTTTAGATTTTTCCACAGCCTTTCGCCAATTTGAAAAACCTCCTTTCACAAATGTGGCGTCAACTCTTGTCCGGTCCTCAATAATTAGCTTCTTTGCAACAGCAGAGCAACATGTGAAGCACAATGCTTTATCCGTCTCTTTCACATAATGAAGCCATTTCCACCGCTGAAACCAACCTGAGGATGGAAAGTTAAAATCCTTTGGCTGACAGAGGTGTTAGCAGCTCCATGCGACCGCGAGGCGTGTTTAGCCGAAGAAGGGCTAACGTTAGCAGGCTGGACAGCAGAACCAACGTTGACTGAGTTGGTGGCAGTTGTTGAATTATCCACGCTTACCCTTGAAACTGATTTTTTTTTTAGGGCTTTTGAAAAACTCTGAAATTCTCTTTTGCGACATGATCAAATTAACATTGCGCTTTGTGTCTAACTGAAATTACGTCCCTCAAGGTAACATTAACGTTGAGCGTTGTATTCGGCAACGACAAATCTGATTAATACATATCTTTATTTTATTTGAATAACTCAAACATAGTAAAATCTGTCTTTTTTTATGGTCAAATCCCAAATATTCCAGCATAAATATAATTATACATTATATATAATATATATAAACAAATATTCCCAGCAGTTAAACAGTAGCCCACAGAAAAAACAGGGGGGTTCCCTCTTGACCCACTGTACAATTATAAAATTGTTAAATAGCACCCTTTTTTTATTGTGTTTTGCAGAACACTGGAAGTTATTCGAATACATACACACTGTAATCAAGTAATAGGTAGACCATATTACATGCAGTGAATTAATTAAACTTTCTTTATATGCCCACTTTTCCATGCATCATTTTTTTTTCAATGTGTCTCTGTATGTACACAGACATATTGTAAAGTACAGGGAAATTGCTAACTGTTAAAACCAACTTCTCCTCCGTGCACTCCACTGACTTCACTCCTATTGATTGTCGCTCATGAAATTAGTTTCTCATTTAAATAAAGTTGAAATTTCTGAACTTTTGTCTTGTGTCTCACATCACTTGACTCCCACATTCTATCGTTAACAGTCACTGTCGCTCGTGTCGCCACCCCTCCATTGTAATGAATGGCATCATGTAGCTTTGTCGCTACGTGTCACTGTCACTGGCGGTGTAAACGGGACTTATGGCTGTTTTAGATAATGTTTGACTCTCTCAGCGTTTTTATCATCAGCATCGCAATAGGAACGGCTCACGCAAATCTTATCACACTTTTGGAGCGAACTCAGCACAGTGGTTAACTTGCCTACTACAGTAATTTGCACGCCACTCATGCTAAATTAAACAATTGGGCTTCAGTCACAGCAATATTGTGCAGATAATTGATCCCTTCAGTGTATACTCTGAACTATCATATAGCTCTGAATGTGCGATGTATACAATTAATTAATAGCCTGATTCTATATGTTTTGGTGTGGGTGGTCAGAGTACTGGCAACATGTGAGAAGTGACGGTGCGCAAGTAAAAGTGAGGGTATGCTACATATTCATATTCTAAATATAAATTATAAAATGCATTATGAAAATATAAGTAAATATATAATATGTTTTTCAATTCCTTATGTATTATTCAATATATTGTAATATATTATTAACACAATGTATTCTGTATATTTTCAAAATACCATTAATACATTTAATATATTCATATAAGAAATATATACATTTATATACAGGAAAAAGTACATTTTGTAAAGATTATTTGCATTATTGCACTTTTAAACTGCCACATCCATAAAATTAGGAAAAATATTTTTTTTAAAAAGCAGTTCTGTTTGGTGTCCTTGGTGGTGCTGGAATCACAGACTTAACCTTTATGTGAATGGTTCTCTCTCACTCTTTTTATTTTTGTAATCTTAAATGTATACTGTCTACTCTCAGGCAAATCACCCCAGCCCAACAGAGGGCAGTAAAACATGCTTTCTAAAATCCATTATGCTCAGAGTTGGCGCTTATCTGTTTGTTCAGTAGAACCTTAGGGGCTTTGCTTTCAAGAACATGCAGAGTGAAGTTTCATGTGTTTGGAAAGTCTTTGAAAGGCAGTTCCTAAGTGGAAGTAGTCTGGAAAACTGGTGGGTCTAAGGGACTAATTAAAAGCTTGGTTGAGGAGAAAATTCATGATGGCTATTGTTGGCATTGCTTCAGGGTTTAATTAAACAGCCTCATGTCTAATGATGTGATGTGGGATATTGCATTTGTCTTACAATCCTTCAGAGAGAGCGAGAGAGAGAGAGTCAAATCAACTTGGAAGAAAGCTTAGTCAATATAGTTTGTGGTATACAGGGGAATGGCCAATGGCTAGGAGATTTTATTTTACATTATTGCTAAAGTTATTTACAAAAAGCACTTCTGTCAATGGTTCATTCTCAGTTGGGACACAACAAGCTCTCAAATGTGAAGACTTCAAATAATTATGCCTTCAAGTCATGTGTCACAATCACCAGCCGGAGTGCCCTTGATATCTACAAGAGGGCACTCCTCCCCGGACCATTGCCATTCCATCAAGAACTGCATTTCCCATTATCCTTTGCCCAGACTTATCATGTGTGATTGCATTCAGCTGCTACTCATTACATTGTTTACTCACCCTATATAAGCATGGTGTGTTCAGTCTCTCATTGCTCTTGTATGTTACTGCAATTCTGAACGTTCTTGCCTGTTTTACGGTTTTGAACTCTGCCCATTCTTGGATGTTCCTGTGCCCTGTCATTGTTTGGACTGTTTACCCTGAGTTATGACCTCTTGTCTGTTTATTAGATTACTGTACATCTTTGGATTACCCTTAAATAAATTCTGCATGTGGATCCTCGTCTCGGAGCAGTATGTCACACGTCTGAATGATCATATTTAAGAGATGAGAAAACGCACACCACTATAAAGTCTTTTAGGATTTACCTGTGAGAAAACCATCAAGATTTTCATTCAACTTAGACTTTCTGTGTTGAGGGTGTATCAACTAAAGAATCATGATTGAAACAAATTGGTATTGATAATCTGTAGTTGTATATCTGTAGTTGTATATGTTGAATACAGTTTGTTTACATATATGCAATTTTCAGACAGAGTGTTGGGCATTGGAATACCTTAATGGTTGAAAGTTGGAGAAAAACAGTAAATAAGCATATCATTTTGAAGGTAACAGCATAAAATACATACAGTAGATAAAACATCAATTTCACACCTAATACACATCCGTTGCTCTTCATTTTATTGCACTAGTGCTAAAATCCCTTTTGTCTTTTGTCAAGTGAAAAAGAAAGAATTATGCAAGGCACTTTGTCATTTTTGTAAGTTATATTTTTGGCCTTTCTGCTTTTATTTTGGGAGGGTTTGGGAAAGAACCATGAGCCAAAAATTGTACTTGGCTCACTCAAAGTGTTGTTGTGTCATATGTAGGAGTGCAAAATTTGGTTGTAGAAGCAGTGATGTGTTGTGCCAACTGGGTGACGGCAATGTTATAATTTATGATATTCTTTCTCCCATTTGTTTTTACTATGTGTTTGTACTGCCAAAAGCTGTGTATTTCATGGGGCTAATGACAAACTAATGCTGCTAGCATTCTGGAAGTTCATGGTCGGTGTGGAAAGGTTAGCGAGTGTACCTCATCTGTAGATCAGCGCTAATAACGCTGTCAGTGACAGTGGTCATGTGTGGGGTGGAAATGGGCTGTAGAGATGGGGAAAGTCAATGCCTGGCCGTACTGAAAGAGGGTTAGGCTGTCTGTCAAATAACTTTTTTACAGCCCGTGGTCTCCTAAAACTACTACCATCACAGCCAAGAGGAGTACACTCTTTCCAATTAGGATTCATGAATTCCCTTCTTGCAGCAAAGCCCAGTGAAGTATTTTAGTCTCATAACCTGACGCGGTGAGAAAAATAATAACAGTAACTGCTGATGTAACTGGCAAGTGGCTTAACTCTTGAGTAGTTAAAGGAATAGTGCAGTCAAAATGGTAAATTCGGTCATTTGTTTTACTCACCCTCATACTCTTCACAACCCATACACTGTGAATTTTTCCATGCAGCTACGTACAGCATGTTTGTCAAGCTTGAAAAAACATCCTAAAAGTAGTCTATATGACTACTAGGCAATTATAAAATTGTTCTACAATCAAACAGGCTGAAATTTAGATTGCATGAAGCATAAAAGTTACATTTTTGCTATCCATCCATGATAAAAGTAATCCACATGGCTCTGGGGGGTTAATAAAGGCCTTCTGAAGTGAAGCGATGTGTTCGTGTAAGAAAAATATCCATATTTAAAACTTTATGGACTAAAATAACCAGCTTCCGGCAGACAGCCTACGCAAGTCAACTTACGCCAAAAGAGTAACACTTGACGTTGTATGATGTAGGATGTAGTGGTAGCGTAAGCTCTCTCGGTTCAAACAAACCGGGCTGGGCAACAAGCTCAAGCTCCTCAGACATTCCTCTTTTAAAATTCTAATTTTATACTTCTAATTCGTGACTGGTGTTTTGTTTTGCTCTATCCTCTGCGCTTCCGCGTTCATCAATGACGAACGCATCGCTTTGCTTTAGAAGGCTTTTATTAACCCGCCAGAGCCATGTGGATTGAGAGAGTAGATCATGGGGTAATTTACATTTTTGGGTGAACTATCCCTTTAAGGTGGTAACAGAGGTTGCGTCGAGCTGACATTATGGGGTCTCACCTGGGAACCCCATCACCTCCAAATGGTAACAAAACGAGCCAATGAAAATTGGCGAGTGAGATTTGCATGCTAACTCACACCTACCTGGACATACGAGTATAAATAGGACCAGCATTACTCGCTTCATTCATGAATGATACTGCCATGATAGCCATGTAGAAGTAATGGCAAGGAGAAAGACCACCTTAAGCGACAGGTTCTTAGCCTCAGCCAACTCCAGTGGTTCGAAGGGGGCCTCAACCAATCCATGTGGGAACTCTGGTCCGAGTTGAAACTGATGTATCGCTCTCTCTCGTGGGAAATAGAAGCTTATGAATACCCAGGATTAACTGTTAACCCTGGGTATAGTATGAGCAGTGTGAAACGTGAATAAAGACCTCGATCGGACCTTTCAGGTAATATATTCCTCGATCGCTCTCTCTCGTGGGGGGCGGCCCTCAGAGGTCCCATAGCAATAAGGACATATTTCCCTTCGCCTTTCTGGCCTGAAGGACGGTTCTCAAATCCGCCTTCTCAGGAGGCTGTGGGTGGGAGCGCCGTCTAGAGTCCCAAGCTCTTTGAGAGGGAGCTCTAGAAGCAATATTCTCCTTTTGGGCCTGCTTGAGGAGGAGCTTGATGATGGCTGAGGCTGGCCTTCAGCGACGAGGGATATATTCCTGGACCTTGAGCGATGAGGGATATATTACCTGAAAGCTGCGCTCTGTTTCTTTGCTTCCTGGAACCTGTCGACGGCCGTATTAACTACGTCGGCGTCAAGAAGGAAGGCCCTATCTTTCTCTTTAATGCCAGAAAATTGAGTCACAGATGCCTCTCCGTGGTTACCAGAGCTGCCATGGATCGGCCAATGGTACGGGCTGTCTCCTTGGTAACCCGGAGAGACAGATCTGTGGCTCTGCGCAATTCCGCAATATCATCTGGGGTTGGACCCTCGCCTTCATCGAGGTCCCTTAACAGGTCGGCCTGGTACGCCTGCAAAATAGCCATGGTGTGAAGGCTCGCACCAGTCCGGCCCGCCGCCATATATGCTCTGCCCACTAAGCCAGATGTCATGCGACAAGGCTTAGAAGGCAGCGTCGGGCCTTTAAGAGATAATGGCTAAATGTCAGGGGCTAAATAGTTGGCCAAAGATTCTTCGACATGCGGCATCATCCCATTGCCATTCTCCTTAACCGCCAAGATTTTACTATAATCTAACACCGGGGGATTAGACAGGCACGCTGAAAATGGCCTGTTCCATGACTTGCACAACTCATTGTGTAAGTCTGGAAAGAACGGTAAAGCCCGGCGTGGAGGCTGTGATCTGTACTGCAGAAAGCGCTCATCAAGCTTTCTTGCAGCCCGTGCTTCTTGTCTCTCTTGTGGCCAACTAATATTCAACTTGGCCACAGCACGCGTCACAACCTCCACAAGCTCCTCATATTTTACAGGTGCAGATTGAGATGGCACAGTATGTGTTAACTGTTCATTAAAATCCCCTTCCACGACGCTGAGCATGTCTAATTCCTCAGAATCAGACAGCTGCAGCATGGGATCCTCGACCCGAGCGGAAGAAGCCACTGGATGGGCTTCCGCACGGGGAAGGAGGGGATCCGAGCTATCAGACGAGGATCTAGAAAGTGCCGAAGCAGTCTCGATCGTGTCTGCTAGCTCACTCTGCGAGCCCCACGATCTGAGACGCCTCGGCGGTCTAATATATATATATATATATATATTAGGGCTGTCGAACGATTTAAATATTTAATCACGATTACATGATCACATTTTTATCTATTCTAAATATCTCTTGATTTCATTTTAATGCTCTTATCAACATGGAAAAGTGGATCGGCTTGCTTTGTGCAAATGTTTTTTTATTGAAAACAACATTGGCATATACTGTGTTCAATTTCAAACTAACGTTCTCACTTGGAGCAAATATTCTCTCACACAATGTAACACTGTCCATCAATAAAAGACTCACCTCCGGCTAGACACCAGTGGCTGGACACCAGTGGATAGACAGCCTACGTCATTTCCATTTTCTCCGTCATTTCCGTTTCGCCGGTAATTTCCGTTTTCACAATTTTTATTTCCTATTTTCACCTATGGATTGACAGCATATTTATTTTCTGTTTTCACCAGTGGACAGACAGCATTCTTTGCAGGCTTTTGCACACGTCTTTTCCGTATTGTCATTTTACTTTTATGACTTAAAATATATAATATAAAAGCTCTGTGCAAATTGAAATATGATCTTTATCATATCTCTTTACATAAAACAATTCTCAATAATATACTTAATATTATAACATCAATAATTCATGCAAACTGCATTCACAAGAACCACCTTGAAAATATATATTGTTCAGATCATATCACTATTTTTTGTGACTTAAATTCAACCTAGATCAATGGACTATAACGTTTTGTCAATACAACAGACTTGTACATGTTAATTGACCACAGTTTTTTGCCTTGCCCATTTGGATATTCAATTCTTATTTTTTTTTGTAAATGTAACCACTTCTGTTTTTAAAATATACGTAGATTCACATGATCAGACAATTTACCAAACAATCCAGATCAAATTAACACTTTATGGTTTTGCAATATTTGTTGGAAATTACACAATCTAATTAGTAAAATTAGTCAAATCTGACCATCAGAATGAAGATGCCACAGTCAGGCCCGTAAGGTTGTGGGGGAAGTCCCTATTTCAAGAGAAAATAAAACATGAACCGTTCCAAATAAACTATTGTACACTGTGCACACCACACCTCATTCCTGCCCCCTAAAACTGGCAGTCTGGGCAATGCTCAGGAAATTCAGGGTCTGTATAAAACCCTCTTCCGTTTCCACAGTACCCCACCCAGTCTTTGAAAAAACATCTACAATTTCTGCATTGTACAATTTTAAAAGGGACACACGTCTCTTACAGTCTGGGGCAGTTTTTTGACATTCACCACACCTAAAGCAAGAACAGATGTACAATATGATTATCGTCATCTCCAGTGAGTGATGTCTCAGTCTCTTTCCTGGTAAGCGCTGTCAGGGTATATCCTGGTAGTAATGTTTGGAGCTCTTTGCCAGGTGCTACAATGGCTTTTACTTAAATGATTGATTAACCTATTCTTATGAAAAAAAAAAAAGATTTACAAACACAATGAAAGTGAGCCTGTGCCTTGCATCCAAGGTTGCACTTGTACATGCAATAGCCTGTGGAAACAAACACACACACACAAAAAAACATTAACTACAGATTCAAATATACAAATGGTGTGTCATATTGAGAAAATGTACCCACCTTTGTATTTTACAGATCTCGCAAGGTGAGCCTTTAAATGAATGATTACACTGTATCGGTCTGTGCATTTAAAATTGTTTTAATTGCACAGCAGGCAGTGATACCGGCATAATTAATCTGTGCATTTCTGTATTGGTGGTAGCTCCGTCCCTTTACGCACACTAATGTGATTTGCCTAAAAGAAGAGGGTAGTATTAATAGATTGTTTACGTAATAAGTATAGTGACACATATGAAATACCGGTAGTACCTTCAAATTCATAAAAGTTTACAAAAATCCAATTAATAACTTTCCAAAAAAAAAAAAGGAATTGAACAATGTAGGTGAAAAGTTGTGTGTGGTAGATGGACTGTAAAAAATAGTGTGGTAACAAAAACAAAAAAACTTATATAAATGTTAACATTCTCCTATACAAAATATGTAAAATGGTAAATTGACTGCATTTAGGCTATATAGCGCTTTCAACAGACCCATGGCCGCCAAAGCGCTTTAAACATCATCATAAACATATTAAACATCAGGCATTTACACGTGCATAGGGAAAAGTACTACTTCAACAAAAAACAAAAAAAAAACATAGCTAGCTAGCAAACTCTCGTGTGCATAGACAACCTAGCATTTTAGACTATTCTCTGCCAAGACTGTTCTATGAGATCTCGTTAACTGGGTACAATCTTCACACATCCAAGTGAAAAAAAAAAAAATGTATTTACAATATTAAATCATACCACTCAAAGAACGATTTAATTGGAAAATCTATTGTAGCAACCTAGCTCTAGAATTGAGGTACACCAGAGTTCACTAATACCTTTAAAAAACACAACACACCTTGAAAACGAGACGATTTTTTTTTAACTAGCTAGTTTGTGCATTTGAATTCTGACATGACCTATAAATCATTGACAGTTTATTATTTTTTTCTTACCGCTGACATCTGCATGGCGCGTCAAATTTGAAAAGTGAATGATGATACGGAAATGACGTCTGCTTTCCAGCCACTGGTGTCTAGCAAGAAGTGAGTCTGCGGGGTGTGTGCGGCGTGCCTGTTTTGTTTCTGGTCTAGCTAGATCCGGTGTGGTGTTGTAGTTTTAATAACGTTACTAGTTGTTGCAAAAGCATGTGGAAAAAACGACAAAGTTTGCTAGGCGTTAATCTCGCGATAAAAAAATTGTCGCCGTTAAAATGGGTTTGCGTTAACACCGTTAATAACGCGTTTAATGGACAGCCCTAATATATATATATATTAGACAAAACAACACCAAATAGACGTTTCACACAACAGAGCACTTGCTGAAGAGCGAAACATAACGCTGTTCCGTGATGGCGTTCCTTTGTAGCTTCCGGGTGTGCCGTCACACGTCATAACACAACACCAATAGGATTGGACTAGTTTCATTCATACTTCAGACGCGTTACGCTAAGGGGCGGTTCCCCAATGTGTCATATCGATGCAGTTCGAGTTACCTTGTAAGGGAACCCAGGATTCCGTTAACCCGGGGTTTACAATGACCCGGGGTTAAAGGGATAGTTCACCCAAAAATGAACATTCTGTCAGTAATTACTCACCCTCATGTTGTTCCAACCCCGTAAGACTTTCGTTCATCTTTGGAACACAAATGAAGATATTTTGATGAAATCTGAGAGCTGTCTCACTCCTCCATAGGCTTCTTAAGGGATTGAAACTTGCCGGCCCAGAAAGTTATTAAAGACATCGTTAAAATAGTCCAATCGACTACAGTGGCTCAACCATATGTTTATCAAGCGATGAGAATACTTTTTGTGCACAAAACTAACGACTTTATTTCACTGTTTATTATATTCTGTGTGTTTACATAGTATAACTGCGCAGCGCTTCTGTGTTGTACGTGACATGCATCACACACATGACCAGCGTCGGCCAATAGTGAGCCTACGTGGTGACGTGCAAAACAGACCCGCTGCGCAGTTATGCTACGTAAACACACTCAGACACACTGAGAATATAATGAATAGTGGAATAAAGTCGTTAGTTTTGTTTGTTTTTTGCGCACAAAAAGTATTCTCGTCGCTTGATAAACATATGGTTGAGCCACTGTAGTCACTTGGACTATTTTAACGATTTCTTTAATAACTTTCTAGGCTGGCAAGTTTAAATCCCTTAAGAAGCCTATGGAGGAAGAACGAAAGTCTTACGGGGAACAACATGAGGGTGAGTAATTACTGACAGAATGTTCATTTTTGGGTGAACTAACCCTTTAACTATTTCAAGTGTGAAAAGCCATATTCTTTATAATTTTTTTTCCACATTTTAGTATAACAGAAAGGTAATCAAAACTATAAATGAACAAATAGAACTAAGCCGGACACTTGTTGGCTAATTTTACTTTGTTATCCATTCCATCGGATAACATAGTAAAATAAAAATAGGACGCTATTTTTAACATTCCCTGTGTGTGATGAATGGGAAAAGAATAGAGGAAGTTGTGGGAAGAACCCCGACTCTGTGGGATCACCTCCCCTCTCTCCAATCACGACTCGTGACCTCACCAGTGCTGTTGTTGGCTCTAAATAAATGGTCGGGGCCTGGACCCAAGGGGAACGGCCCCTGCCATGAGTGATGGAGCGGAGCCTGACCCACGGGCTGTTTACACTAGCACACCAAACATTCTTCACCCTCATTTGTGCCAACTTCCATTCACCTTGTTCGGTGTAGAAGGATAGATTAATCCGGATAAGAGACTTTTATTTACCCTCACCGGGCTGAGCAGGACAAATTACTTTTGAAAGTCAGACTCGGCTGTGAGCCCGGTCCCTGCCGCAGAGCCTAAGGGTCCTCGAGCATCTACACCCCCCCCCCCCCCATCCCCCTCTCATTTTCTTCCGTTTTTTCACTCTCTTTCACAGGGGTTTTGCATTAAGAGGAAATTACGGCATGCTGAAGGCACGCGTACAGGTTTTTGATCTGAGACTTAAGCTTGCGTTCATATATGCAGCTCCATGGATTCTGAAATGATCTTTTAAGAGACTGTGCCATTTGCCAAACAATATCGTTTTGATGTCTTAAAGGGATAGTTCTGTCATATTCTGTCATAATTTACTCACCCCCATGTTGTTCCAAACCCCGTACGACTTTCTTTCTTCTGTGGAACATAAAAGGAGATGCATACAGTACGTTCATCATTCATACATGCAAGTTTACGTCATAAAATAAATAAAGGAACAAAAAGGTCATGCTAGGAAGTAGCCTAGCTTGAAGCCTGAAAACTGAACCTCAAACCGAAAAGATTTTGCAAGCAAAAAGGGATAGGGACAGTGCCCTTAATAAAGCTTGAATCAACATAGTTTGCATAGGATCACATTTAACCAGTTACTAACTGTTTTGTACCATTTACCTGTAACCAGCCACGCCAAGTTAGTATTCTTTTCTTTCCTTTGACATATATCCAAGTGAAATTTTTGGGGCGAACATTGTCCATTGTCCATTAGGAATTGATTAGATTGTTGTGGTTTGCTATTGCTACGATCTCATGTGAGTGACAGGTTGTCTAAGCCCTCGGTGAGAAGAGGGCTGCGTCCGAAAGCTTAGGCAGCTGACGTGTTGCCTTGCTGTCCGGCAATGACTTTGCAGGCAGTGTTTGTGCATAAAGGTACCTCACGAAACTGATTTCGGACAGACTTCTAAGGCAGCATAACAGTTTAATGTTCTACAACAGAATAGAGAGAGCTTTAGTGATAACTAAGCAAATATATAATTACTACAATACTAATTTCTTTCTAGAAATGACATCAAAAGTGGAAAAAGTAAGTGAAAAAAGTACATTTACACACAAACTGACCACCAACCGAAACTTTCTGATGCCATATTTATTTTTTAGCTCAACTGTCATGAAATGTAATACACAGGATTGTGGGACATCAAAGGCAGCAAGGATCTATCTGCCTTCAAAAATCAATCAGATGAAAGTATCACAGTAGAAAGGGTGTGGCACGATCACTGAATTCGGATGTGCCTTATCTTTGTATGCGTTGCCAAACTTTTGTAACGTTATTTTAAAACAACAATATACTTACTTTAACTTACTTAGTTTTACTTGCGGGTTCGATTCTCAATACTGGTAGGAAAATGTAGGTGGGGAATGAATGAACAGCGCTCTCTTCCACTCTCAATACCCATGACTGAGGTGCCCTTTAGCAAGGCACTTAACCCCCAATCGCTCCCCGCGCCGCAGCCAATGCCCACTGCTCCGGGTGTGTGTGTCCATGGTTTCCAGTGTGTGTCACTGATCCTAATGTGTGTGCACTAACTTGGATGGGTTAAATACAGAGGACAAATTCAGAGTAAAAGGTTACCGTACTTGTCCGTCACGTCACGTCAACTGCTCTTAAGACATATGCTTGAGATATCTGTGTGTACCATGAGCCCATCTGTGCGCCTCAAGTTGTCGGATTCATCCACGCAGAATAGCGGATCTAAAGCACAACTAAGGTAATTACCCAAACAAAGTTCCCCCGCAATTAAATTGTAGTTTTTTTCCCAACCACTAGAGGGACAAAAGTTATATAGGGTTGCATTCAAATATTTAAAAAATATAATATATAAAAGCTTTGTATTCTGTAGTGCATTTTTTGATCGACATGAGGCTGAGTAAATGATGCAAGAATCCTTTTGGGTTACCTATCCCAGTGTGATGTATTGAACAGATACCATGCCTTACAGCTTCGAATTCATTCACACTAATTAAATATAGGTTTTATGGTTAACCGCAAGTCGCTTTTAATCGCTTTTTAGTCTTGTATACTTCTCACTCAAATCCATTCAAAAATGTGTATGCCAATTTGCTATAGGCCTATTTAAAACAAAACCTGTGCGAAAGCTGACCAAAATGCTTGAGTTTTGAAAATTTGCCAAGCTTTCAAAGTGCACAGACCTTCCTAAAGGTCCTCCTTCATGATGGATATTGCATGCTGAGGTGGTGTGTAATGGATTTGATCCAAGACAGTGGTTTATTCAGCAGTCTTAGTGGGAGCGGACCGCAGCTGTCGCTACATATATTTCCTGAAGAACGTTTCTGCCTTGTAGCTGAAGGCTGTGAATTCAGATTTCTCCCAAATGGCAGATTATAGGTTTTAAGGAACATCTGTATACACACACTGCAGAGGGAAGTGTGTTTTGCATTTGAAAGGGAGATGAGCGAGATCAAGTCGGTCCTCTGACTTCCACCCAGTTAAACGACAGCTGGCTTTAGCAAAGCAGCTGACAAACATTTCTCTTATGGTCATTATGCCTAAACAGTTGCTTTGCACATTTACTTCGATGCACGTCCCTATGCACACTCTCCAAGTGACTGTCTAATAAGCATTTTACATTAAATGGATGTCATTGGGCTGTTTGAATTGCAAAGAATAATCTCCAGCTCAGCTTTTCTCAATTTCATTTTTTTTTTTTAAATGTGATGAGATACACTAACAAAAAGTACTGCGGTGTGCTGTAAAATCCATTAATAATTCAAGTTAACTGGTTAACAGTAAGTTACCTTACCATATATCAAGAACATTATTATTAACAAAATAATACAAAATGTATTATATAAAAGTTACACTCTAAAAAATGCTGGGTTGTTTCAACCCAATTTTGGGTCAAATATGGACAAACCCAAACGTTGGGTTAAAAATGTAATTTAAAAATGTAACCCAACGACTGGGTTTGTCCATATTTGACCCAAAATTGGGTTGAAACAACCCAGCATTTTTTAGAGTGTAATATAAAAAATAAGACAAGTCATTTTACTGTAAAATATTGTTGTAGTAAATAAAGTGTATGGTTTACCTCATAATTAGGACAGTTTTGATGAAGTTCCCAACTTACATTACCACTTGTATTACACTCTAAAAAATGCTGGGTTGTTTCAACCCAATTTTGGGTCAAATATGGACAAACCCAGCCGTTGGGTTCCATTTTTTTATTATATTTTTAATCCAACGTTTGGGTTCGTCCATATTTGACCCAAAATTGGGTTGAAACAACCTAGCATTTTTTAGAGTGTATAATGGCGGTTAACAGATTTAAGAAGTTCAGGTAGTTTGGAATATTAACAGTTTATCAGTTTATGGCAAACTGCAGTGTTACTGAAATCAAGGGCTGGATTTTACTGATCCAATACGGATTTGTAGTGATTTTGGAAAGGTATTAAGGTTGTATGTTTATGCCTCTTAAGCTTGATATATGTTTGAATTTATTTATTTAGACAAAGGGATTTAGCTGTTCAATGGTGTTAGAAGAGTTTGAAGGTTAAGGAAAGGTATTCCAGTATGGCGTTCTGCACTCGCCCTCCCCCCCTCCAATGAAATAAACGCTTTATAGAATGTCAGGAGAGGCTCTCTTCCCCGTGTGATGTTTGTGTTTTATGGCTGTATGTGGGAAGCTCGTATGCAGTGGGCTCAACAGTGATGTGAGTCCACTGTAACTGTGGTTAAGGGTGTAGTAAACCCTGGGCCCTTCACTTTTATGATCTGAATGAAGTAGCTGGAAAACACTGTTGGGAAGAAGAGCAAGCTCTCGTCCTCCAACCTCTCAAATAGACTGCAAAAACAAAACTGGCTGGATAGTTTATATGGATGGAACTTTCAAGCAGTTTCTAATGCAGAAAAACACAAATACGCCAATGTATTAAAGAAGTATTTTGTCCTGAAAGAAGAAGAAAAAATATACACTACCGTTCAATAAGATTAAAATTATGAAATATGTTTACAATTTAAAATATTTTTTTTCTATTCCAATTGTATTTCATTCCTGTGATCAAAGCTGAATTTTCAGCATCATTCCTCCAGTCTTCAGTGTCACACTTCATTCTGATATGCTGGTTTGCTGAAACATTTCTTAAAATGTTCAATGTTGTTTACGGTTGTGCTGCTTAATATTTTTGTGGAAACCATGAAACATTTTTTTTAAATCTTTGAAATGAAAATCTGGTGTAAGATTAAACATGTCTTCATTGTCACTTTTGATCAATTTAATGCAACCTTGCTGAATAAAAGTATTTTCTTTCAAGAAAAAAATAAAAATCACTGACTTTTTAATGGTTTTACTTTTATGTGGTTTCATAGTTGTTCATATTTTAGTCAACACTGTCTGCATCATGAATTTAAAATATTCTTATAACTGGTGGAGGCATTAATCACTAGACCAATACTGTTCTTATAGAAAAAAAGAATCCATTTTGTATCTAAGCTTGATGAGAATGAGAATCTCCATCAACTTCTACAGTGTTAAGAAACTACAGCACAAAATGACCACTAGGTGTCGCTCTAAGACAGCTTATTTTTGAACAGATGACCCTGTTGGCAGACAACATGAGGGTGGAATGCTTCTCAACCTCTAAAACTGTAAACAAATTAACACAGAGTCTGGTGACAATTATACGAATCGCAATAAAATAACTACATGAATGCTAGTAACAGTTGAAGCAATCAGATTCATTTGACTGTTGTTACAACACAAGTGTGTTTTGGGTGTTTGCCCGCCCCAAAGTGTCTAAGATATTCTGGTCTCTAGATATGTTTTGGATCCCTCCTAAGTAAGTCTTTATGATTTTTGTAAAACCCATTTTATCATCCATAAATGAAAACATAGTCTCATTGCTTAGAAATTAGAAGGACACCTCAAAAAGCCACGTCATTTCAAATGTTTATGGTTACGTGTCAAAGTTTTATACTTAGATCTTTAAGACTAATAGTAGTAGTAATAATAATAATAATAATAATAATGCAAGAACCTCTAATAATATAGATAGAAACATATCAAACAATGGCAATGAATGACCAACTATTACATTTCAGCTTGTTTAGGTTCTAACAGGTGCTCTTTAACACTTCTATGCCTGAAAGCGTCAATGCCCGTATTTACTTTGAAGACAGTTTTGATGGAATGTTTCCGTGGGGCACACGGTCCAATGAAACCCTTATCTTCAAGCAAACTATGCAGCGAAAGCCCTGCTTCGCTACTGACTGGGCTTGAATAGAGACAAATGATTCCTGCATGTAGGAGGGACTGATGTCTCATGTGGAGTTTTGGAAAAGTTCTCGGTGAGACAGCTGCTGTCTAGACTGTCACCCTGACATCTCACGGTTGTGCCGTAGGGCCAGATCTGGGAAGAGGAGCACTTGACAAGAAGCTTAACTCCTTGCGGCCTGTAAGATTATCTGCTCTCCTTTAAACATCCTATGCCTGTGTCATACCTGCTTCTGGAGCAAAAGAAAATGCAAGCAAAGGAGCTCATATGACCGTGAACCCTCTGCACCTGAATGCAGACTTTCTCTTTGACACGCACAGTGGAACTGTAATGCAGGCTGACCTATCAAAGGTCCATAGTCACTTTGTGATGATAAAAGTACATATTTTGTTGCTACCAGGTGAAACACGGCTTTTAAGTCGCTGGTAACGTTTAAAATCAAATGAAGGAAGTAATCAGAATAAGTTATCAATTTAATTCAAACATTAAATAAAAAACTTTTTAAAAGGACAAATTAATAGTCATGATACATTTAAATTCAAAAACAAATTGACATGTTTAACAGTTTAATTATTTAAAAATGCAGTTAAAGCAATACAAAAGTAAATATAATTAAAAATGATTTTTAAATGCACATTTTAAATTGCATTTTTAAAAAACCATTTGCTAGTTGCTTTTCTTTGTCCATTTGCCAAAATGCTTTTTACTGTGTCGTTTTGTCAATTGCTTTGCTTTATCCACTTATCAATAGAGTTAAAAATG
Source organism: Phoxinus phoxinus (assembly GCF_949152265.1). Taxonomy (NCBI): domain Eukaryota; kingdom Metazoa; phylum Chordata; class Actinopteri; order Cypriniformes; family Leuciscidae; genus Phoxinus; species Phoxinus phoxinus. Next base: position 28,929,730 of record NC_136889.1, read on the forward strand.
CCACATGACTTTTCCGGACAACAGTCTAATGAAGAACCAATATAGGAGCAATTCTCAATCATGCCTAAAGTCTTAGCTAAGATGGCTGATGATACCGTGCAGTCTGCCTCTACCAGACTAAGACCAGAAAATTAGTGTATATTGTTTGATTTTGTAGACCCCAGCAGAGTCACATTGTAATAAAACAATCAAACGGGGCTGCAAATTTACAATATACAAAAAATGTAGGTACACTAAAAAAAATATTTTCCTGATTTGTTATCACAACTTTTTATCATCTTTTGTCAAATCAACTTCGATAACTAATGTGTGAAGATAACATACTATTTTGAGTTTCTGTTTATTAAACCATTCTTCTTCATTGTATTAACTCAATTTTAATTACAACAAATTGTAAGGCAACAAGGTTACTTGCTTTTTAAGTTAAACCAAATTTTTTTTTTTTTTTTTACAGTGAATAAGCTAGTTTAGCTGGTGTTGTTTTCTTTGTGAAAAAATAAGCACACTTTAGTATACTTTTAAAAAGAATTTACACTTTATTAAGATATGCTTTAGTGAGAACTGATTGTAATGCTTTTGAACACATGCATGTCATTTGCAAATGTTGTACATAGTTTAAATTTATATTAAATGCAATTAGTAGAATTTAAAATTGTAGTCTACTTCATTGCTGGCAAAATGGCCTTAATAAAACCTGGGTTTCTATGCAGTAGAAAGATGAAACAGATTTGAATCGGTGTCTGACTAGAAAAACCTGAAAAAAGGGCTTTTGTTTTCCCTTGTGCGAAAACTTCAACATTTATAAAGCACTTGGCATGGTGCCATCAAAGGCCACTCCCAGTCTCCTATGGATATGCTTGACCAAAGTCAAATACCGCCTTGCTTTAGTATGAGATACTTATTAGCAAACTTTTAGTCGTAATAGTGTTGACTTGAATATTTTCTGGGTGCAAGAGTTCAAATAGCGCGAGTGAGCTATCAGTTCCCAGTGAAGAATCCAGTGCGTGGCTAAAGCTGCAAAGAATCGTAAATAGCCTACAGAGAGATCGTTTGTAGTCAACCTCAAACTGGATGACCAGGAACAGTGTTTTAGGCCAAACGGACGAGTAAAACTGAAAGAAACTGCTTTTCTGTCACAGTTCCTCCAAACCCCCTGAAGCAAAACGACACCGAGTAAGTTTGGCCAACAAGTAAGAAAGCTGTTGCCACAGTTTACCATAATGCTGTTTAAAGAGTAGACAAAGTACGATACAATTTTCAGTCACAAACCTACGTACAATAACTGTTCTGTTAATAATCCTCTGTCGATCCGACTGTCTGTTGCACGGGGATACAAATATGCGGAAGTATAATCCATTTTCATGAAAGCCCTGGAGCGGTCAAAAGTCCTGACAAGAAACGTGAATTTCTCGGTCCAGGTAACACAGAAAGCAGGTAAACTTTGTTAATTTACATACTGACATTGTAACAATATAAAGTGGGTTTAAAATCAGCGGTTACACATTAAGAGTGCTTTTTGACCCACTATAATGGGACTTGAAGTAGGCTACAAGCAATTTCATAATTACTTCAATTGACATTGACATATGGAGGATTAGTTCACTTAAAAATGAAAATTCTGTCATTTACTCGCCCTCAAGTTGTTTCAAACCTGTATGAATTTCTTTCTTCTGCTGAACAAAATAATATTTTTTGAAGAATGACGGTAACCAAACAGTAGGCTACTCCATTGACGTTCATTGTATTTTTTTTTTTCCTGCTATGGAAGTCAATGGGGTTCATCAACTGTTACCGACATTCTTCAAAATATATTCCTTTGTGTTCAGCAGAAGAAAGAAATTCATACAGGAGTGGGGAGTAATGATGACAGAATTTTCATTTTGAAGTGAACTAGCCTATTTCAAGTCACTCACATTAGAATAAGTGTACTTTAAAGCATGACAAATGATTATTAAAATAATGATATGAAATGTTTATAGGAAAACATTTATATTATTACCAAGTACACTTTTAAAAAGTGTACTTTCTGTTAAGAAACAGTCATGAAAGTGTATTATCTTTAAGTACACTTAGTGGCCTTTTATTTAATTAATATTATATTAAATACAAGTGCAGTAAAGAAAAAAAAAGTTTTAGGTACTCTACAAGTGCACATTCAGTACAATTAGGCCCTGTCCCAAATGGCACCCTAAACGCCTTTCTTAAAGCGGCACTCGGTAACTCTAGCCACCGCTTTGCTGATTTTCTCAACGAGCTCCCCCTACAGCTGCGGTGCGTATATTTTTCACATCACTGTCGTAAAGTCACTTGCGGCGCGCCGGCGCCCTCCTCCCCCTTTCTACCGCTGCTCATGTGCTTTTGTTATGGTCGGAGCCGGTGTGGTGAACAAATGAGTCCCAGACGCACCAACTTTATCGTGTGGAGCTCGGCTATACCGAGGTGGGTAATACATCATACACAGTATCATAAAGCAGTTTGTGTTTCTCGTTCGTTCTCGCTCGTTCTCGCTTCTCACGAGACTTCCTATTTTCAACTTACCGGGACGTTAGTCCCAATGTTGCAAGGCTGGTTTTCTGCCTGGGAACGCTGGGGGGAGCGGGGAAAGTAACCATTCTCACCAGAACAGATTATTTAACCATCCAAATGATTTCTAAACGGATTTCTTAAGCTGAAAAAGTTACCAAGTGCACCTTTAAAGCTAAAACGACAAATGGGACACCCTACCCATGGACTTAACGGACACGCGCACACGCCGCAGCGATTGTAAGGCCACAAGACTGAAAGTGCACATGAAGTGTGCCATTTGGGACACGGTCTTAGTTACCACCTCATCCTGGCTAGAAGACTAGCCTATAGCTAACCGAAAACTGTTATTCCAGCAAGGACATATATTGTGGAAAAGAATCAAACTTCCTTTCTCAATTCTGCTGATTCAGGCCCAGACCAGTTGTAATTTAATGAAGTCTAAATGAGGGCTGGCAATGCAACTGTCACATTCTCAACCCTTTTCCTGTTTTTCCGGCACAATGTGCAAAGCTATTAAAAGCAGCTCTGCCAATAGTAGGAAATACCACAGCTGATGTGAGCTGCCTGAGTGGCTAATGGTGATTATGCTTGATTTAAGCCGAATGTGTCATTAACTAATCACGCGGTATTCTCCCAGTCTGAGGTCTGCCAAGTTCTGCCCCTTCAAAGAAGCCCATTATACTTCAAGAGAGAGTAAACAGCCGGTCCCTAAGAACCGTGCTCTCTAGAGTTTAAAGAAACATCATCTATCACCCCGCCAGGCACCTGCAGGTGTGACCTTGCTCTCTCAACACAACTGACACTGCAGAGAACGATCTCCCAGGCCGCCCTCTTCAGGCTGATGGTGAGGTCAAATGAAAAGCATGCTTCAGGCGAAGGCGCAATTTGTGACATTCAAGGTTTGGGCCTGGGACATACTGCCATGGCAGTGGTTGATCTCAATGAGATGACTGACCATATAAGAAGCCAGATTATGCCAATGGACCCTTTACAAATATAGAGAGATTGATTAGATTGGTCAGAAGATGTCAAATTTGCCACCAATCCTTTGCAGTTGTACAACAAACACCCTCGCAGCAGCGTTAATTTGTTTGTTGCCATTTACTGACAAGGCAATATAACACTATATAGGGTTGTAAATGTATATTAAAGTTCTTAAAAATTAAAATATGAAAAACTTTACTGGATTTGCGATGTTGATAACTGTGGAAACGCGTCATCACAGTATGTGAAAAGGGTTATAAAATGAAAGGGGAGAAAATGGCTGCTAGCATCCCTGGTAACAATGCCAAGAATGCAACGCATAGGCTATGTGTTGCCTAAATTGTTTAATTAGTTAAAAAAAAAAAAGGATCTAAAAGTCCTTAAAACAGTTTAACATATTACGACTTGTTTTCAGAGAATGTGTCTTTAGTAAAGTGTTTTTAACTTGTTAGGAGCTTGATTTAACTATTTTATATGTTAAAAATAGTGAAAAATCTGCCAGCACAGTAAGAGAAAATAGACTCGCATTAAAGATAGATTCAATGAAAACTAGTTTTATGCAGCAAAACAAGCCTTATATTTTATATACATTTTACACAAATTGAGACCAATATTAAATAGGCTATTTGTAGAATTCAAAACCCCTTGTTATTAGCGACACCGGTGGTCGATAAGCGAACTGTGGCCAGCAACTTATTGCTTATTGACCATTTTATAAAAGCAATAAGCCTCGTGAAGCCTTGCTTGACAGTAAATTTACAACAGCTAAGGGAGTTTTAGGCACTTTGCTCCTCATCATGCCTCACAACTCCCATCAACTGTTCTCAATTCACTGTAAATCACGGCTTTAGGGCTTATTTCTATAGTAAATATGTGCTGCTCAATTTCCTCTCAATAACAAAATAAACACAACAAAAATGAATGAGAAAGCAGCAGTTAAGAAAGCATCTGATCATTGCGATGTGGATAGTGACTATATTTGAGACTATGAACTATATAGATCTGGCTATGTGAGATTATAGTTTTAATTAATCTCTTTTCTTTGCATGACACTGGCATTACCGTACAGAATGACTCTTTCTGTATTATCCTGAACATTGTCTCATAAGGGAGCGTTCTATCAGGGGATATATTAGGGATCCGGTGATAGACACCTGCTTTTAAACGCTCCCGGGCCGTGTGTATCTATGGAAGCGCTCGGTGAAGAGCGTCAAATATGTCATTGTTGCAGTGCTTCGCCTTCTGAGAATATAGTCCCTGTATGTATACGGTTAGAAGATGGCATGTGACCTTGTTATTTGTACACGCTTTGACTATACAAATCACAACATGTAAATCGGAAAATGTTGGCGTTATTTTGTCACTTATTGGGAGCAGTATGCTAGCTGGAGCCGTTTACCTCCAGTCTTTGTGCTAAGCTAGGCTAGCGGTGGGTAACTAACAGTTACGGAGATGAGAAGGGTATGAACGTATCTAACTCTGGGGATAAAGTCCCAAAAAGTTGGCGTGTTCCTTTAAGAATCCATTCAACAGCGCTCAAAATGCTAGAGGGAAATGATGGTATCATCATATTTTAAATTTCAGTACTGACTTGGTACCGAAGTCGGTACTTTTTGAGAAATCTATTGCTGGAATTGAACTATTAATGACCATTTTTTTCTTTTTGGATGAATCTCACAAAACTTGTCATGAACATGTCCAGATCATATGTTACTTCAAAATCATAGAAAGAAATACACAATTTTGCTTAAATATTTTTATGAACAATTTTCATTCATTGGTCTCAATGCATTTTTTGGATTGAGAAAAAACAAAACAAAAAAAAAAAAACATTTTTTTGGGGGGGAAAATTACCATAATGCAAAAGGAAGAAAATAAAGAGCGAGCTATGTTTTGACAAAAATTACGAAGATAAATATTTTTGGGAATTTACAATGATGAAATTGTGTACAACAAGACAAGGAACGAGTAAGTTGGGTCCATTTTGATTCCATGTTCACTTAAGGGAATTGCGTACATGTTGGCATTCAGGATGGAAAGGTAGTTGCTAACATTCTTGGCTATTCGTAATTTTGTCCGCTTGTCCTTGCGTGCCAGTCATGATAATTTGTGCAGGTATGAAACGGAGTTAATTTTTTGTGAGTTCTGTGAGGTCCAGAGGTGCAGTTGGGTAAACAGTGCTGAACAGCCTGTGCTGTGTCCCTGGGACGGAAGCCAAGGTGACACCAACAAGGCAGCTCAGACACACATATACACACCCTGTGGGTGAGAACGAACGCTGAATGTGAACTCAATGTGCTAGAATCTACACGTCGGGTTGAGGCACCTGCCCACCCCAGCGGAGGTTTCAATACTACCAAGGCCAAATACCTCCCTGCTAATATTGACTCAGATAGTGGAAAGGATATTGATGGGTCTTCTGTGTGTACACAGGGAGAACAGTGGCATTGTATCGGCAGTACCTCTTTATCAGCGGCTGTGTGCAGAGAGCTTATGTAAAGTTGGGTTTCTGATAACGTGCTGCTAACACCACAGCAGATGCACTGTAATGCTATTTGCACAAACGATAAGCCAGCAACCTGAAATAGACTTAGACCTACATGTTGTTGCCGACATTTAGCTTCTCTGAATTTTACAAATAAATCATTGCTGGAACACTTTAACTATTCATCGCCATTTTATTTTATGTTTGGCATGTTCAGATAATATTTTTCCTCAAAATAATTCAAGGGAATATAACATTTATTTTGGTAACACTTTATTTTGATAGCTCACATAGACATTCTAATAACTAAGTAACTTTGCAACTACATGTCAACTAACTCGTTAGAGAATTAGTAGACTGTCTGCTTAATATCTGTAACTCTTAGGCTATAGCTCCCCAACAGACATTATACTCACTACACCTACATGTCAACTTATTCTACTAACCCAAACAATAACAACCTACTAATACACACAATAACAATCTACTAATACTCACAATAACAATTTACTAATACTCTAATGAGAGTTAGTTGACATGGAGTTGCAAAGTTAGGCTACTTATAGTTAGTAGAAGTCTAAAGTAGACTATCGGAATTAAGTGTAACAGAAAATGTTGCAAATAGAAAATAATTTTTTATAAATAGTTCGTTTTTTTTTTTGACAAATTACCATTATGCAAAAAGAAATCTCATTACTTGAAATATTATTATTATTATTGTGATACAATAATGAGAATCTATTCATAATCAATTACAAAAAACAAAAAAGTAAACTATTTAGAAACATTAAGCCAATTAATATTTTGTTTGCTTATGAAAATGTCACAATATATATATATATATATATTTTTTTGCCATTTCCTTTATGTGCCACCATTAGCAACATTTATTTATCTATTTGTTTGTTTATTTAATGAGGACAATGTACATTAATAAACATCCAAATAGAAACACAAAATGTAAACGTGCTGGATTACTGCAGCACTGCTACTGACAATAATTGATTCATGAATAACCTCTGAAAACACATACTGTCTTCATGTCCTGGCTGATAATGATTAGGCATCTGTTACAAAACAGCACCATTTGAACAAAATCTGTAAAACAGTTCTTCTAACTCTCTTGGGAAACCTTTTGGGAGTTTCTCTCAATGGCTGCAATGCATAAACATAAATTACCAGGGGACCATATTTAGTCATCATGAGGCCAGTGCAGAACTGCACACGCTGAGAAAACAGCCGCTAATAACAAACCAAACAATAGTAGAGATGAAACGACGTGCCAATGCACACTAATCTTGGCAGAATAATTGTGTGAGAGTTGTTTGAGTTGAAAACAGTGCAATTTGAACTCTTTGTCAAACACGCTTGTGTAATTAACAACATCTGTTAAGAGGGAAGGGTAACAGGGTTTGTGAGCCAGTCTTTTTCCCTCTCTTCCTCTCCTCTGTCTTTGAGTGACTACATTATTTTACTCTCTCATCAATGTATATGAGAAACTTGTCATGTGGGTAAACTCTACTCTCTAAAATAGTCTCTATAAAAAGATGCTTTCAGTGAGGTTTATTCTCTCTACCACCCAACCCGGTATCACTGATACCTGGTATCACTGTGCAAATGGATCTCTCATAAAAAGAGCATGTTGTGGATTTTTTTTGTCCAGAGTATGTACAATTTTGGATATGTTACAATAAGTTATTTCATAAGAGGCTGTGAAATGTGGCTTGCCTTCACTATTTTGTCATAAAGTGCTGAAGAACATTTGAGCGCCTCCTCTGCACAGCACTGTTATGAAATATTTGTTTTTAATGTTTGACATTTAATGTTGTTTTATTGGGTCTTTTATATTTAAATTGACTGCTGGTTTGATGGATTTTATATTTTGTTTTATATTTGAATATATTTAAAAAAGTTATTCCTGTGATGGCAAAACTTAATTTTACTCAGTATCACACGGTCCTGCAGAAATCATTCTAATATGCTGATTTGGTGCTCCAGAAACATTTCTTATCATGATCAATGTTAAAAACAGTGGTGCTGTTTAATATTTTTTGAAGCCGCAGCATTTGTGTAGCACTTTATTTGAAATATAAATATTTTGTAACAATATAAAAGTCTTTGCTGCTACGGTACTTTTGATTAATGTAATATGTCATTGCTGAATAAATTTATGAATTTTTATTGTTCTCCTAAACATTTAAACAGTAGATAAACTTTCAATAATGAGTGGCAAATCAGTGGTGTCTAAATTTGCATGAAAACATTTATTTTTGCATTTCTTGCAGTTTGCATTTCAACCCGATCTCACGGCAATTCGTACGAATTTTACGAGGTGGCTAATTCGTACCAATTCATACGACCTCACTAGTATGAATTTGTACGTTTTTTGTTAAATCGTACATATTTTACGATTTGCCAAAATCGTATGAATTCATACGAATGACCTACCCCTGACCCCGCCCCTAAACCTACCCATCACGTGGGTTTAGACAAATCATACAAATTCGTACGAGTGCGGTCGTACAAATTCATACGAATTGGTCGTGAGGTAGCGTTGTGCATTTTGGATATTCAAAATCACCTTTAGACTTCCAACTAGTTTCATCCTGATGTGGACACCAAATTTCAAAACACGTACTTTAGCTAAGGTGGAATTCTTTTTAGTATTTTTATAATCAGGAATAGAAAAGGATAATTTGTAGGTACTGTACATGATTCAGCCGTTTCTCTAACTACCACACGCTCTCCAGTGACATGAGCTATGTTATGCAGAGCAGCCTCATTGTTCCACTGGGTAATCTCCTCACAGTTTGCATTCTTCTCATGGATGCTGCAGTGTTTTGTGGTGAGGAGGATCTGTCTTTACAGATTGGCTTTGTTCTAATTTGATGGTCCCAAGGCTGGTCTCACACATGGTTCAAACCGAAGTTCAACTCCACCCTCTCCCCTTGCGGATTTCTTTCTTTATACTCTATTATTTGGGGCTAAACCGGAGTACATTTGCATCATAACACAAGTACCACTGTATTACGTTAGTGGCAGCCTGTTTTCTGCTGTATTTAGAAAACAACTCGGGAGGAGAACTGTGAACCAAACTGTGATTCCACATGCGTTGCGTTTCACTGCTACCCACCATGTTTAGAATACCATGTTAATGCCAACAACATCCATACTCTCATGTCAAACAGACTCTGATCCACACCAAACCCTCTAGTGTGAAAGCTTCCAAGAAAATGTGTGGGTTTCCGACATAGCTGTAGTGTCTGCTAGACATTTTCTGGCGGTCATCAAAAGGAAAATGTTCAAAAAGAGACTGAATATAGTGTTTTGTTCACTTTATTAATGCCAAAAATGTGTAATTTTAATAAGAACAGCAGAAATCAACGAGAAGTACCAATTTCAACTGCTGAAACACAGAGGTAGGTATCTCAGGTAAGGAATATCCACAACTTGGGTGAGTCCTGAGACCAGACAATGATGGTGTGTGTGGTGCAGGCTTTTGTAGAGGGTACCGATGATGAGTGCGGTGAGCGTTTTGAGGGAGTGAAGGCCGAGAGGGCTTTCAATGGATGTGGAGTTCACAGGATCTGGCTGGACGGGGCAGGAGTGTTTTAAAGGCAGTTCTGGGGATCAGGATGGAAAACAGTCATCTCCCCACTTCAGGACTTCCCTGGTTCTCCAAGAAAGCACAGGATGATTATGAATTAACCACGGTTTCCCTAGTATGATGCACAGGGTAATGGGAAAAATAGACAACACAAGTAATATACACATGATGTTAAGTGAGAAAACAAGCTGCTGCATCGGCAGATATGCATATATCTGCACAATGACTACGTTTACAAGCAGCCAATAACCCTTTCAAAACCGGAATATTAGCAATAACCCGGTCACGCACGGCCATGTAAACACTCATATTCCGGTTTTTAAAAACACGAATATGATCCCTGGGTTACCCCTTTTCTAACCCGAATATTTGGTCATGTAAACGCGTATCGGCATATCCCCATCAAAAGGAACATTGATTTGTGTTCTGCGCATGTTCTATTCGCAAGGAATCTTGGTCTTTTGAGTAGAGGAACTTCTTGTACTTCGTGTATTTTCATACAAAAACCTGCGTGCAGTATACCGGAAGTAAACAAGAAGTAGAGGTAAACATGGTGAAACGCAGCACAGTAGTGTCAAGTGCTGCTGGTGGGTCAGTACCAGCACCAAAGCGCAAACAAAGACTATCGCTATCTGCCCCAAACTATTCATTATCCGCCTGCTGATGCTGCTGTTGTTGTTGTCTTTGGATACAGGAAGAAGAATCGGAAATGACACATATTGCGTCTTAAGGTTGTCCGTACGTCCAGGCGCTAACCGTGCGTCGCCGTTTACATCGGGATATTGCCAATTGATTACAAATTCCATGTATACAGGAGTAACTCTCTCTGCTCACGCATGTAAACGGGTTATTCCGAATGTTTCAGAAACCCGAATAGTGACCTTAACCCGACCATAACCCGAATATTGACAGCTTGTAAACGTAGTCAGTGATGACATAGACAGCAGGAGATAGGAACCCAACAAACAGCAGATCTATCACCAAGCCATGCACTGCTTTTTTTTTTTTTTAAATGGGACTGCATGTCTGTGCGCCTTGGATACCTTGCCAACCTGCTTAACACTAGTGACCTAAGGCTATGTGCGCCTTGGATACCTTGCCGATCGGCTTAACACAAGTGACCTCCGAGCATTGGCCAGCAGCGCGGACGAGACATCTAGCGTTTATTATGTATATCTATGGAAATTGCGACCTGAGCACCAGAGAATCAGTTACGGCAATCAGCATCAGCAAAATGAACGCAAGAAAACCGACAGGGTAATAGCCGACACATAAAAAAAGTGTGGGATCTCAGTTCAGGGAAGCACTTTTAAATTTTCTAATATTTGATTTGTAATTATTATTCAAAAAATAAAACATTATTCGAATATTACCACGTTGCTTTGCTGGCCGTAAATGCAGTGAGTATGTTGATCTCAAGCACTAACTAATTAGTAAATGAACTGGGTGGTGCTGTGGAGCGTGTTGAAGGGGTGGTAAAGTATGATTTCACTTTTCTAACTTTAGTTAGTGTGTAATGTTGCTGTTTGAACATAAAAAAACATCTGCTCACCCTCAAAAAGTAAAAACTTTAACATGCTATATAAAAATATCTGCGGGGTATTTTGTGCTAAAACTTCACACACACACTCTGGGACATCAGATATTTATTTTACATCTTGTGAAAATGGCATTTTACCACCCCCACCCAAGTTTTTTGTCTTTGATCACATATGTTGTCGTCTAGCTGCCTCGCAAAGTTTGGAATTACTTGACAAGATGAAAATTATCTTACTAAATGATCTTACTAAATGATCTTACAAAATGGAATTACTTTTGATCAAATAAATGAATGAATCTGAGTTATAATATCATCACCACAATGAGAAATCGCATGAAAACCAAACAGCAGTCGAAGGAGGAAAGACAGCTCTCCATCGCTGCATGTAATTGTTTAATAAACCCCTTAAATAAACAAGTCCAACTGACTTTGCGGTCACTTTATGTTGTGGCCAGTGTGCCTGATCATATAATTTGGGTCCTCGTCCGTTTTTGAATCGGGTAGGAAGTTATATTTTTGTGAGCGACTTGTTGGTGAGTACCATATTTTTTCTGGGTAATGGAGTGTGCACCTCAATAAGTAAGTCATCCCCATATACTGATTGGCTTCATCACTGTCTCCTCTCCACCAGTAAGCTGGTGTGTGGTGGGTGTTCTGGCGCAATATGGCTGCTGTTACATCATCCAAGTGGATGCTGCACATTGGTGGTGGTTGAGGAGATTCCCCCCCTTCTGGTATTGCAACAACTGCAAACTGACAAACAAACCGCTCAAGCGAGTACTGTGGGTCATTTTGAGGTAATCAAATAGGTCAAATACATTTTTTGTGTACAATTTTTTACTTGCGTGTCAAGTAGCCGCAGGGGTAATGCGCACTGGGGTATTGTATCACCCTGAAGATGTTTCTTTTGCATAACAATATGCTGACTGACTGTACACTTAGCCTTTCCACGGGTATTCCCCTCAACGTTCTGGTATGGGATTAGTTTAGCATTGGCACATTTTATTTTAAGATTGGGTCGTATGTGATAAAGCGAAGCATTGCTGACATATTCGACACCCTTTGCATGGATCTGTGCATGATTTAATGTACATCAATCATGTGGTGGTGGTGGTAGTGATATGCGCGTCTAGGACCACCCACACATTATAAGACTAACAGCTGGACTCCCTTCCTAACACCTCATTCCCCAGCTGTAAATAGTTTCCCCCCTGTTGCATATCTAGATACAAAAAAAAAAAAAAAACATTGTGACATTATTTTCATAATTAAGTTTTATAATTATATTGCAAATTACTGTACAATATAAATACCATACTACAATGATTTATTTTATTTTAATTGGTATTAAAAGTGCAACAAATGATACAATGATGTATAAATACCTTACAATTAGCATAATATGCCATGAAATATATATTGTATTTTAACAGTAAGAATTCCTTTTTTTTTTATTGACTTAGAAAAAAAGATTAATTTAATAATTTTGAAGCAAAATAAAATGTTCTATTTCTTTCTATGATGTTGAGGTAAAATTTGACCTGGACCAAGTCAAGTCACCTTAATTTATATAGCACTTATAACAATATAGATTGTTTCAAAGCAGCTTTAGGAAACTAAAGTAACAGCGATTGTTTTGGATTTACAGCAGCTCTAGAATAAAGTTATTGTCCAGCTAAAGTTAGTTTGATTGATTCACTTCCTCGCAATGATCATTACTTATTTAAGGTACACTGTGTAATTTAAGTTGATTCTTAGCAAAAAACTATTTGTTCATTCAAAATTATATGTGCTCATTAATGTATAATTACTTCTACCAACTAGTCAAGTATTCTCATAAGCGCAGAATCTGCCATTTATAATACATACGAGTGAGTCGCTCGAATGGCAGAAGCCATGTTGCGCCTCCATCTTGAAAATACATTAGCCAAAGAGGGACACACCTGGAAATTCAAGCTTTGCCTTTCGCGTTTTTACACCTAGTGGCACCGTGATGAATGCGAGGGGGACGAAATATCTGTTTTTTTATTTGTTGAATATCAATTACATTTTTACCCTTAGATGGGTTTGGAAGTTTTTTGTATTTCCTAATTTGGGCAACAGACACAGTCTCTATATGATGATATCTAGGTGAAAGAGTCTCTATGTGATGGTATTTATCTGATCTTGGTGACGTGAGACCGCAAGCAGACAGTTGGCTTAGCCAGTCTGTCTGCTTCCTGACCTGAGCCCCAATTCATGGTTGAGCTCTAAGACTATGTGCCATATTACTAGAGAGAAGAGCAGCACCATCCCAGGAGGGATGAATACCATCTCTTTTCAACAGGATAGGTCTGCCCCAAAAACTTTTCCAATTGTCTATGAGTTCTATATTATTTTGTGGACACCACTTAGACAGCCAGCCATTAAGTGATGACAATCTGCTAACTATCTCATCACTCCTGCGAACAGGAAGGGGGCCAGAGCAAATTACAGTGCCTGACATTGTACTTGCGAGTTCACACACCTCTTTAATATTAATTTTAGTGATCTCAGATTGGTGAAGTCGAAAATCATTAGTGCCGACGTGAATAATAATCTTAGAGAATTTACGATTAGCATTAGCCAGCACTTTTAAATTTGCTTTGATGTCAGGCGCACTTGGCTCCAGGCAAACATGTGACTATGATGGCTGGTGTCTCTATTTTCACGTTCCGTGTGATCGAATCGCCAATAACTAGGGCACATTCAACAGGATTCTCAGTTTTCACTGAGTGGGGTGAATCTATTTGTTATGGTAATCGGAACGGAAGAGCGGTGTTTTGTCCCACTACTACAGCATCTTACAGTCACCCAATTGCCCTGCTGCACGGGCTCTACTTCAGCCAGAACCGAACAATATTACAGAGTTCACTAAGCTAGTCGCATCCAAAGTGGTATCTAAAGCCCTTGCACTCTTACAATTAACCTCAATTAAAGTTTGGATGCGTGTCTCTAGTTCGGAGCTAAATAAACAAACAAACAAACAAACAAACAAATAAATAAATAAAGAGCAAGCAAATTACTAGCGTGTTTGTGCTAGCAACGATTTAGATTGAACCTAGCGATGTCAGGTTAATATGTGATGTGAGTACATTATATTTAGCAGTATAAACAACAGGGAATGATAATAAATAACGATTCAAAACAGAAAGATAAACAAAGCTTACAGACGCAAACAAAACTCAGCAGAGCAACGGCAGCAAGGCAGACAGGAGCAATCGACAATATGTCGTGTTCATGACAAGTTTGTCTAGATTAATAAATAAGGATTTATTAGTATTATTATAGGTTGCCTAGTTTTAAGGTCGTTTTAAAAGTTTTACTGAAAACTCATACAAAAATACCACAGCACAGGTGTGGCATTTACTTATGAGGCACAAATCTGCTTAGTAATTATAACGTGATGTAACACACACACACACACACACACACACACACACACACACACACACACACACACACACACACACACACACACACACACACACACACACACACACACACACACACACACACACACACACACACACACACACACACACACACACACACACACACACACACACACACAAAACATATTCAAGTTTCTTTGACATTTCACCTGCTCCTTTCAAACCCTGATCAGACAGGATATTTACGGTGCTAAGCAGACTATATTGCTCCGATGGAATAATAGACAGGGGATTGCCAGCTTAGATGACACTTTTTGAAAACATGATCATGTCTTGAGAAGCTGCTCTCTCCTTTTTCCGCCCCCAAGTCCCAAAGGTCTGTATTGAGGAACACATAAAAACAGGTAATTGAACCGGTCTGGCTGGCATTACGCGACTAGGATTTCGTTTTTCATCCTTTAGGAACCTTGAGATATTAGTTTTAATATCTGTCACGGCTTTATTCGGCAAAGGTCAGCTTCCGTCACAGCCTCCTTATGTGTGTTGATCCACTGCACTGCATTGGCTACTTCACTAATCCTCATAGTACTTGTGCCTCAGGTATCGAGGGTGGAAATGTGTCAACTATGGAAGTAGGTTATAAGCTCAGGGATAAGTCTAATAGCTTCATTTCTCTCTCTCTCTCTGGCTTAGCGACTGTATTGTTATCGACCTGGCTTCGCTCCAGCACTTCAATTCAAAGAAGTTTGTCTTATTGAATTTCATCCAGAAGAGATATTATAGTCTAAAAAGGTAAAGTTACCCCTAGGCCCTCCCTTGAGTCTATGATAGTCTCTATGTCCCCTTTTCTGTCTGAGAGAGTCAACAACAGCTATTTGACCGAGACTCGTGGAGACACCTTCTTTAGACGGTTGTTTACATTATCCACTCCCATGTTACAACCTCTGGAACCCACCGTGGGTCTCAGGTGAGCAGCGGGTGCAGATCCCAGGACAGAGTCGGTGTCTGAGGGTGAATGCAAGGGAAAGTCATTCTAGAGAATATATTAGTAGTAATGAGCTCCTGTGTTCATTGATAACTCCTGTTGATTCAGGAAGTGGACTGACAATCAGCAGGATTCTCAGAACTCTGTCAAAATAAGAAAAATCTGGCCGCTACAATGTTGCTAATTGCTATTCTTCAATTACACTTCCATTTTAGTGCTAATGTATTTGAACATACAAATCAAATACTATTGCATATAACAAAACATCATTGTTTTATCAAAGACATGAAGAGGCAAGCTAAAATGGCATGGCTAAAATGTGTGGTTTTAACACGGTTGGTTATGTTTAACATAGGGTTTAGTGTGGGTGGTATGTTATTTTCAAATGCGATAGAGCATGAAACTTAAAGCACCACTCAACAGACATTTCATTAACAACCTGCCATACAACAACCAGCATAATAAAACATTGCTGAGCTTTACGCTTATCTATTTTGGAAACTAAATGTGCTTTTACAGCCACTTACTGGACTTTTCACAAAAAAAAATTGGGTTTTTAAAATAGCGTAATATAATTTTACAGAAATGTTGCCACAGGTTCATTTTTACAACAAGCCTGGGTTAGTTGCAGTGTATAGTACCTCATATAGTAATATAGTTCATTAAAATAAAAGCAGATTGTTTACGGTTGACGAGAAATGTAGCAAGCTGCAGCAGCTTTTAAACGAGATACGTTTTTTGCAGTCTTTTTTAAAGTTTCTAGGCCATTAGCTTAAAAAATATAGATAAACATATAAATATGAATATTTATGATTGCAAAATAAAAAGCACTACATTTTAAAGGGGAAGAGAAAATGTGTTCTATGTAAAGAAAAAAAACATTTTACACAAAAAGGTACAAAATGTCCCAACAAATGGTCAGTGAAAGGAGGTGCTTAACCTTCAGAACCTCAGGAGGTACAACTAAATATTATATGAGCAGTTTTATTTGTTATTATTCATTTTTTATGAGGTTTTCAATTTTTGCAACCTTGTTTCCAAAACTGAATGTCTAAATAAAGTTTAAAACAGTGATTTGTGTGATTTTACTTTCGCCAACAAATTTTTTTTTGCCATTAAAATTGGTAGTTTTTAACTACAATGAATATCAGTTCAATATACAATTTATATTTATTCATATACAATATCAATTCAGTGAAAGTCAAAACCTGTGAGGTGGGAAAGATATAAGGGTGTGGGGATACAGATATTTGATGTGTTCAAAACTGTCACATTTTCATCCTACACTCTAAAAAATGCTGGGTTGTTTCAACCCAATCTTGGGTCAAATATGGACAAACCCAGTCGTTGGGTTACATTTTTAAATTACATTTTTAACCCAACGTTTGGGTTTGTCCATATTTGACCCAAAATTGGATTGAAACAACCCAGCATTTTTTAGAGTGTAGTTTATTTATTTATATAGTTTATATGAACTCCACAAACATGGGATTTTTACCAAAGTCGTTTTTTAACCAAGAACCAGTGATACAATGGGTGCTGTATTAATCACAATGCAAAATACAGAATGACTGTCCTCATTAGTACAATGCAGTGGGTCTATGGTGTTGCTCAGCAGATGGAGGTGTTACCCCATCACTGTTACCCTCGGAGGCAAAGGCACTCTCAGGTTTCAATCCCAACAGTGGCAGTCCGCTCCTCGTGTCTTAGTGTGCCAATGTAAAGTGGTGTAAACATTAGTTCTTAAGCTAACACCGCAGAGTGTTTTCAGCTCTTAACATTTCCAGTAAGCAGCTACTGCCACCACTGCTATTAATAATGCATACAGAAGAAGGAAGTCCTTCAATTTGTCAGCTGTGTCGACCAACAGATGGATCACAGTTACTATAAATGAAGCTAACATGTCTAAAAGCAAACCCTCATATTAAATTAAATACATTGACAAAGGTTAATAGGAGAAGGAAAGGGCATTTATTATTATGTTGTCACCAGCAATCCGTTTTTGAAAAACCTAGTGAGCTGCATACATAGCCAGCATTTTAAGACATCACAGGCATACGCCAGATGTAAAGGCTGTTTCAAAAACTGTAGGAGAATGATTACGCTTGAGATCAATCCAAGATGGCAGATGAAGTGAGAGAAATGGTGCACAGATTCATTTAATAGGCTACAAAGTTTAGATATTACCATTTAAAAACACCACGGTTACACTTTATTTTAAGGTGTCCTTACAGTGCAATTATGCATTTAAGTACTGAGTAATATTAATTAACAACATGTAGCCAATAGCTGTGCGTGTAAACCTCACTCTAGCCTCAAGAGGCGTGCTAGCGGCTGCGGTATTTAGCGTACTTGTTAGCTCGCCGGCCTCCCACGCCGGAGACACCGGGTCGAATCCCGCTCGGAGCATGTTGAGTAGGCCCGGTTACATATAATTAGGATTAGGATTTGGTCTAGGGTTAGTTGCTTGTAATTATGCGTAATTTACTGTTATTACTACAGTTGCCAGGGTTTTGTCTTGTTTAGTTGTCTTGGTTTCATGTTTTACCGTTTCAGTTTAGTCTTTAGCGTGTCCTAGTTAGCCCCCCCAAATACTTTTTTATAACACTTACTATTCAATTCTGTATTTATTATTTAGGGTTTAGTTGTTTAATTGTATCAATTTAATTGATATATTGTCCTAACCAATCCCTAAACCAGCTCTCAGTGATATGTGCCGGGTCCCCGCTATGATAACAGTAACTTTCTCAAATGTTTACAGAACAAGCGGGAACCCTGTGTGCCTGTATCTTTCTCTATTGCTGTTCGATTACATGATAGAAAGTCTAAGGCCTTCAAAAGCCGTACAGCAAACCCATCTAATCTGGTGCCTATTACACGCCAAACTAAGACTGCTGTGCGGACAAAAAGTAAGACTGTTAAGTTAGCACTCTTAAACATCTGCTCACTTAAAAATAAATCACTTCTAGTCAATGACTTAATAACCACATACAACCTGGATTTTATGTTTCTAAATGAAACTTGGCTAGAAGACAACTGCAGTGCAACTGTCCTCAATGAAACATCCCCTCCTAACTTTACTTTTATGAGTGTCTGCAGAGCGGGTAGGAGAGGTGGGGGAGTAGCTGCTCTTTTTAAAGATGTCTATCCATGTAAGCAAATATCATTTGGTAATTACCCGTCTTTTGAATATCTGGGTATTGTGTTAAAAGGTGCTTCACGCATTTTACTAATCATTGTTTACAGGCCTCCAAAATACTCTTCAGCCTTTGCTGAGGATTTTACAGAACTGTTATCAACCATTTCCTCAGAGTTTGACTGTTTTGCTATTGCCGGAGATTTCAACATCCACATAGACAATGCAGAAAACAATATGGCAAAAGAAATCAAAACTGTTTTAAAAACTTTTGATCTGACTCAGCATGTACATGGACCGACACACAATCGTGGACACACTCTAGATTTACTTATCAGTAAGGGTCTAAACATTTCATCGATTGTTATTAAGGATGTAGCACTGTCTGATCATTTCTGTATTTTCTTTGATATATTGATCTCTCCTGCCATTGAAGCTAGATCTGTGCCTGTCAAGAAGAGATGCTTAAATGAGAACACTAGTGTACTATTTATGAAGGCTATATCTTTAACACCAAGCATATCTGCTGACTCTGTTGATTTTCTCCTTGATTCTTTTAACTCAAAAGTTAAAAGTGTAATTGATGATATTGCTCCTGTGAAGGTCAGGAAGAGTGGTAGACAAAAGGCACCTTGGAGAAACTCAACAGCAGTGCAAAATATGAAAAGACAATGCAGAAAAGCAGAGCGCATGTGGCGGAAGACAAAACTTGTAGTCCATTATAACATCTACAAAGACACCATCCATGCTTTCAATATGGAACTAGGCAAAGCTAGACAGACTTTCTTCTCAAATATTATTAACAGCAACTTAAACAACACACGCACTCTTTTTGCTACTGTAGAGAGACTGACAAACCCCCCGAGCCAGATTCCCAGTGAAATGCTCTCAGACAGCAAGTGCAGTGAGTTCGCTTCTTTCTTCTCTGAGAAAATCAATAATATCAGAAAGGTGATCAGCACATCCTTGAGTTGCACTGGGGTCAGACAGATCAGACCACAACCTGAGAAAGTAGTTACTATGTCTGATTTCAAAGAAATTGATGGCAAAATTTTGGAAGAAACCGTACAGCACCTTAAAACATCAACCTGCGCCCTTGACGCTCTTCCCACATCTTTCTTCAAAAGTGTGTTAAACAGCTTAGAAGCAGATCTCCTAGAAGTGGTAAATGCCTCACTTCTCTCTGGAAGTTTTCCAAACTCCCTGAAAACTGCAGTTGTCAAACCCCTCCTAAAAAAAGAGTAATCTTGATAAGACTATATTAAGCAATTATAGACCGATCTCAAATCTTCCTTTCATTGGCAAGATCATTGAAAAAGTTGTTTTCAATCAGCTGAACAAATTCTTAAGCTCGAATGGATACTTTGACAATTTTCAATCTGGTTTCCGATCGCATCACAGCACAGAGACAGCGCTCATAAAGATAATTAACGATATTCGCTTAAATACTGATACAGGCAAATTATCAGTGTTGGTACTTCTCGACCTCAGTGCTGCATTTGACACTGTTGATCACAACATACTTCTTGACAGGCTGGAAAACTGGGTGGGTCTTTCTGGGATAGTCCTAAAATGGTTCAGGTCATACTTAGAAGCGAGAGGTTATTATGTGAGTATAGGAGACCATAAGTCTGAGTGGACATCCATGACATGCGGAGTTCCTCAAGGCTCAATTCTTGCGCCACTCCTATTCAACCTGTACATGCTTCCAATGAGCCAAATAATGAGAAAGAACCAAATTGCTTACCACAGCTATGCAGACGACACACAGATCTACTTAGCCCTATCGCCTAACGATTACAGCCCCATTGACTCCCTGTTCCAATGCATTGATGAAGTAAACAGCTGGATGTGCCAAAACTTTCTTCAGTTAAACAAAGACAAAACTGAAGTCATTGCGTTTGGAAACAAAGATGAAGTTCTCAAGGTGAATGCATACCTCCACTCTAGAGGTCAAACAACTAAAAATCAAGTCAGGAATCTTGGTGTGTCTCTAGAGTCAGACCTTAGCTTCAGTAGTCATGTCAAAGCAATAACTAAATCAGCATACTATCATCTAAAAAATATTGCAAGAATTAGATGCTTTGTTTCCAGTCAAGACTTAGAGAAAATTGTGCATGCTTTCATCACCAGCAGGGTGGATTATTGTAATGGACTCCTCACTGGCCTTCCCAAAAAGACCATAAGACAGTTGCAGCTCGTACAGAACGCTGCCGCCAGGATCCTGAGCAGAACCAGAAAATATGAACATATCACACCAGTCCTCAGGTCTTTACACTGGCTTCCAGTCACATTTAGGATTGATTTTAAAGTATTATTACTGGTATATAAATCATTTAATGGCCTAGGACCTCAATACATTGCAGATATGCTCACTGAATATAAACCCAACAGATCACTCAGATCATTAGGATCACATCAACTAGAAATACCAAGGGTTCACTCAAAGCAAGGAGAGTCCGCTTTTAGCTATTATGCCAGCCGCAGCTGGAACCAGCTTCCAGAAGAGATCAGGGGTGCTCCTACAGTAGCCACATTCAAATCCAGACTCAAAACACTTCTGTTTAACATTGCATTTACTGAATGAGCACTGTGCCACTGTTCGTCCGACTGTTTGCACTGTATTTTATTTTATTTTATTTTTATTTTTTTTACTCTAAACTGTTTTAATTATTCTTATTTCTTTTGATTATTTTAATTTCTTCTATGTAAAGCACTTTGAATTACCATTGTGTATGAAATGTGCTATATAAATAAACTTGCCTTGCCTTGCCTTGCCTAAACATACCCATTGATAACCCTCTTGAAATATGTAATTTGTTTCAATATATGAGCGATTATATATTATATTATAAAGAAAGATTTTTTTCTGTGTATGTGCGAGACTTCAGTTCATTAGCCGCAGCTCAGTGTAGCGCTTCATGTCTGATGTGTGACCCTAAAGTGCAGTAAACGGTAAAACAATTGCTCTACAAACTAATGTATTTATTAGTAAGTTAATAAATTAAAATAATTTGAAAACAAATACCAGTTTACATACCAGCACAATGAACTGTTTTTGCACAGCTAAAAAGTAACTGGACACTGCTGACACAGAGAGCCTTGCAAATTCAAGTTTGAAATGGCCACGCCCATTCTTACGTTAAAAATAAGATGGAAAGATCATTAAAAATGAATAATTTCCGTGGGAGTAGTATTTGCATCTGCTTGTTTGAAGTTTGAATCAGATTTACTCTGTTGGAGTAAAATTGGCTAGTGGTGCTGTCACAAAAAACTATGAAATGCAGTCCTGGAACTGTGGTCTGGTATTTTAGGAATATAGTATTGGGGATTGTCAACCGAGGGGACCAGCCCCCCCCGCAAGACCCCTTAGAGTCCTAGTGCCGGGATTGATTCCTCTGTGTCATGCATCTCCTTAACACCTGCATATATGTGACAATAATGAGTACATGTGACATATATGTTACAAGGACGCTGTAAAATAAAATTTTACCAACATCACTTTTTAGACTATACAAGTTACCCAATTTGTGTGAGTTATGTATTTTCGTGCCCAGTAGAACCCTTAATTTCATCTGAAATATAAATGTTATACTGTAATACAATTTCATTTAATTGCAAATAATATTCAGTTTGCACTCAAGCATATTCTTTTAAAGTATATTATTTCCGTAAATAATAAGTAGGCCTACTAAAAGTGTGCTAAAGTATACTTTTTCACAAGGGAGAGTATTTTTTGTCAGTATTTATTCGTTGCTAGCTTAGCAACCCACTAACTCTAATAAATTAATATGCAAGTAGATTCCCCTGAAGTTTTACTCCAGTCAGGATGCAGCCTTATAGAAGGCAACTGCCTATTAAGGTAGTAAACAGGAAGGCAGCTGTATGTTTTAAAACATAGAGATCATGTTTTTTACCCTTATGCCTTTAAGGTATTACCATGTTTTTTGAAATTGGTACCAATGTAATACAACGGGTTTTAGACATTACTATGATATAGTAATTAAGTTTTTTAATACCATACTCCAGTATGATGAATATGGTATCTCAGTACCATGGTATCAAAGTACCATACAGTATACTTTGTTTGAATTACTCGCTGTCTTGAATTTTTCTCTCTTGTTGAATGACTAGCACACAACCACTATGAATGAAACAGTAGACAGTAGAAACAGGTGCCATAACAAATCTTAGCTCAGATTCGGAGTGGTGGAACGCGTGTGCGTGTCTTTGTGCCATTACAAACAACAAAGAGGAGTCAAAACATTCCGGCACTGCTGTTCAGCCCATGTTTTGGCCACTGCAAAGGATCCTGTGGTGGAAATGTCAGAGGTTGAGTCAGCACAGAGACATGCCGCTGGTCTGCTAAGAGAGAGAGGAAATGTACTGATTGAAGGAGATGAGGAAAGTGTATGTGTGGATTTGCCCAGTTCCAAGTTAAGGGTTTTCTCCAAAACAATCCTGACTTGCTTGCTTCGTTGGTCATTACTTAGTCACGCGTGTCAGACCTTTGACTAGTGACAATAAGTCTGGTCCACATTGCAGCTTTGGACCAGAACCACCAACAACCACCCACTTACTGTGTCCAGGAAGAGATTGTCTGATCACTGCTTGTTCTGTTTTTTTAATTGCAATTTATCTAAAATATGTTGGACAATAATATACCTATACAGTATGAAAAAAGATTAATAATGTTGTGAGTGTTAGACTCGTCTAGTGTTGTGAATATGTGTAGACATTGTAACCATTCTAACTGCTGTAGAATATAGAATTCTGGTTGTGTAGTTTATGAACCATGCATCTCAGACTAAAGATTTAATCTTGCAAACATAATTTTACTTAATTTCCAGACAGACAGGTTTGTTGCAGTCAATCAGTCTCATTGCAAAGTACTTGCCAGTTCTGTGTTCAGTTGAGCCTGAACCACTAAACCGTTTTTCCAAATAAAACATAATCTTGATTTTAATTCTGATAAACACATTATTATTTGATTAAGTGTCCCGATAATTCCAGAATTTAACAAGTACACAATCTGGTGTTCATGAACTACAGGCACAATTATTAAAACAGATTTAAACTTTTTTATTTGGTAACAATTTTGATTTTACCACACATAAGTAACTTTGCAACTATGTTAACTACCAGTCATTCGAGTATCAGTAGACCTTCTGCTTAATCTGCTATCACTGTATTTTGATGCTCCCCCAACACAACAGACATTCTTCTGACTATGTAAATTTGCCAACTTTTATTCTACTTACCCTAACTCTTACGTAACAGTCTACTGGTACACTTAAGTCGTGCGCAGACTACGGGCGTTTTTTATCTTAACCGATTGTGAAATCTGGTTGCATCACGCACATATGGAGAATCTTCACAGATTTTCTTCTTTCAAATCTCAAACCTGCCTTCAATTCGCTCCGTGCACATGCACAATATGGCGACCGTTGACGTTCGAACCCTGAGTGTGCGGGCCAGTACTTCCAGTGAAAACTTCCGGTGATCTGACAGCGAGAGCAAGAGAAAACAGCAACCGAGTTCCATTACCAGAGAGATAATTTTTCACAATGAGTGTTTTTAGGATTCAAGAGAGGCGACTTGCCTTTCAGAGGGTGACAGCATATGTACCGTTTCGTCACGTTACAACAAAGTCAGCTTTCATGCATTCCCCGTTGACGCTGCGATACGGGCTGAGTGGATACAGAAGCTCCGGAGGGATGACTTCAACCCGGCCAAATTTTTAAATGCATGTCATTTTCTGTGCATTTCACCTGTGAGTTTCTATGCTTTCTATTACTGCATTTATTTTGTGCAAGTGAGATGAGTAAAGCGCATCAGTTTCATAAATCATTATCTGTCTGGTGTTTAAGCAGCACATACAGCATTTTACTACGTGTAAAATATACACAAACTTATAGTACATTTTTGTGGTTACGTTACCTACAGTTAAAAATGTAAATGTAAAATATGTGATGATAATATTGATCGAGTAAGTGGAAATATATGCGTAGAATTGAGAAAATAGTATTTATGAAGATAAATTGTAGCCTATCACAGGGCAAACGTGTGAATGTTCACGGGGTATTTTATTTAACAACTCTAATCGTAGTTGTAACTATATTTACAGTAGGCATAATTGTCATTGCGTATGCAGCATGATTCCAATACAATCTTCTGTTCGTGAACCGTTGTATTTCATTAATTAATCTGACTATGCATCCGTGCATTTAATTGCCATTGGCTCGTGTGATAGTAATAGGGATCTTGGTAGTATTTTAAGTTATATAATTGTATAAACTTTCTATAAACAACTATAAGAGATCATTTTCGGCTTTCTCCGGCTCCCTGCACTGGGCGTAAATGCAAGACCGGAAGTGTCTAACCGCACACTCGCTGTTCGGAAATCAAACATGGCGGCCACGTGCAACTAGTCCATACAAGATTTGAAAACCGTGAAGCATCCCGAACTACAAGATATTGTTAAGATTATCATGCCAGATTTATCACCTCGCGTGGTCTCACAGGAAAGTGGAGGTAAACAAAATGGATACTGTGTCGCGGCAACTTGCTGATTATATGAGAAGACATTAGAGGCAGTCGTGTTGTTGCCACATTTCCACCAGCTGTTCCTTCAAGTTCCATCACTTCCCATCTCCTTGTAGACTTGTCTCTCATTGGCTATTGTGGAAGTACTGACGTAATCATAGTTGTAATAATCCTGATTTAAAATCCTAAATATCAAACATGTTTGTTTTCATCGTTTTTCAAACGAGTCATAAGCCGTTTCGTCATGACGTCAAGACGAAACATTAGCACATTGCCCGCCCATTTATCACTGCAGCTGATTCCTGTGGATACTGGATAGCATAATGTCGAGAAGACTCTGTGCTCTACAATGTGCCAGTTTTTTTTCACTACCCAAGGATAAGCATGTGAAGAATCAGTGCTTAAAATTAATCTTTACCAGATACCACAGCAGTATAATCCTAAACTTTTGCTGTTACCTTTTATTTTACTGACAACTGCTTCTCAAATCTTTAATGATATTTGCAGATCCAAAAAAAAAAAGTTGAATGCAGGATTCGAAAACTGCTTGCGCTTGAAAAAAGGTCTTCAAAAATGACAAGAATTACAGTTGCAACATCTCATAATGTACCTCAAACTGTGTAGCATATCACTGAGAAACATCCTGCTCGAGTCCATGCAATGGTTCAGGTTGAATAACTAATTCTTCCAATGTTTCATCATCGGACTCGTGCTCGCATTGATATGGTAAAATCGAAGTCTCAGTGTGTTTAGTTTACGGTGTAGGACACACAGAGCTGACGCTGTTATGGCAATGGGATGCATTTTCCCATTTGTTGCATTTGTTTTCGATGTGTACTGTACGCGGTAAACCAATCACAACAGACTGAGTCATCTGGCCAATCAGAGCAGAGCAGCTCGCGGAAAGGAGGGATTTAGAGAGATTGATTCATCTGGCGAGTCGTTTGAGAATCATTGAGAATCTGGTGATGTGAAAATGTATATTATGAGAAAATGAAACAGTTATTTTACCTTTGATGCATGTAAACCTGTTGTAGGAGACTACAAAACAACATTAGGAAACTTTAAAATAACATAATAGGGGCACTTTACCTTAAAACTGTACATTTATGGACATTACTGGTGACAGTCACCTTATAACAGATTACTCTTAATTGTAATGTAGAAACATGTATTTTCTTTAAAGTTGCTTTGAAACAAAATGTATTGCGAGTGCTATACAAATAAATGTGAATTGAATGTAGTTGCAAAGTTAGTAGAATGTCTAAAGTGGACTATCAAAATAAAGTGTACCATTTTCTTTTTTATATGAAAGATTTACATTAAACCTGCTTTGGAAACATTTTACCATGCTTTCATCCTTTATTTTTTGCTTTATTTTTTCTATAGATGTTATTGTTTTACAATGTTACAATCCTTGTGAATGACACAGACCTTCTTAAATACCTTATTAACTAATTATTTAACGTCTTAAAATACCATGAACTTACTACATTTTAATAACTATTATAAAACTTTGATTTAAAGTGTGAAATAACATCAGTGAAGAACTTGATGCATTTTGGGTCATGAAATAAAGACCAATGTAAATATTTAGCAAAATTTGTATAGGCCTACATACAATGCTAGCTGTGAAATTAGATTTAGCAAGACAAAGGAATCATTTTAATCCAAAAATGCTTGTAAAAATGTTGAACAATAAAACTAGTGAGAAAATATGAAAAGTGTAAACAGTGTTTATTTTATCCACAGAGTCAAACGTGACCATGTAATACAATTACTGGCTAATATGGCGACCTTTCACCACAAAACACTATGAAAATTGTTTCTTTTTTTTATTTCTTTTTTTAAACAACGTAAATTCAACTTTACAAACCTTTGTTTGGGCCACATTAATTATTAAAAAACTCCTCGACCCTGATTGAATTGGTAAAGGAAATGTTTGCTATTATTATTAATTATATTGTCAAAGTCATCTAAGATCGGCGGGCATTGTGCAGCGACTTCTTCCTGCTGTAAATGTCTACTGCTAAAGTGAACGTGTTTAGCTTTAGCTTCTCTGCTCTTGCCTGGCTGAGCTCCTTTAAAGGTGCTGCTCATGCTAATTGTGGCTGTAATCAATCTCTGCTCTTTCTCTGTACCTCACAGGAGGCCGTCATCTGCCTCTTTGATGTTAACTAATGACCCTACCAGCAGGCCATCTCAAATGCATCTCATAGAGAGAGAGATTATTCTCTTAGGCCATGTTCACACTAATATGTTTACATTTGAAAATGCATCTTTTTTCTCTTCGGTTTGGCCTTCCGTCCACACCGAGATGGTGTGTTTATTAATGAAAACAAAGCTTTTTGAAAACGCACTTCAAAGTGGATACATTTGAAAATACCATTTTGGTGTTGTAGTGTGGACTGTGAAGCCGGAGGTGTTTGAAAATGATGACGTAAGTTTAGTCATGTGACTTATATTGTACCAATAGATATTCATGTTTATACCGGCGGTATTGTGCCTGCTAATCACTTTCACACAGTTGCTAAAATATGTTACTCTGAACACTCTGCATATCACAGTTCTGCAAAGATGACAGAATTTACTCACATTTGACCTGAAAACGCTAGTGTGGACGGAGAGCGTTTTTAAGCGCAAACGCCATTTTCAAAGTATCCGGATTAATGTATACTGTACGTAGCCTTAAAGGGCACCTATTATGGAATTTTGAAATTTACCTTTCATGTAGTGTGTAACATAGATCTAAGTGAACAAAAACATCCTGCAAAGTTTGAAATATGAAAGTGCACCGTATATAAAGTTATTGTCTTTCAAAAGTGAGAGTCGACTCTGAGTCATTTTTATGAATCGTTAGAAGACCGAAGCTTTTTCTCTGACTAGATGACGTCAACTTGTCAAGTTATTTGAATACGATACGCCCACTTATTGCGCTCCAAGGCCATGGAAAATATCATGGCGACGAGACGCTGTGTTCTGAAGTGCGGCTCAAAAGCAAACTTTTTTCATCTGCCCAAGGAGGGGCATTTGAAGACTAAGTGGCTACAATTCACTATACCACAGAAGTATAGTCCGAGCCTTGTGCTTTGTTCGCGTCATTTTGAAGACGATTGCTTTTTAAATGCAATCAAACTTGGGTTCGCGAGCTGGCTGATATTGAAGGAAGGTTCAGTTCCAAGTGTATTTGCATCAGCTTCCTCCTCCGTATCACAACCTGTAAGTGTTATTAATAATTTTTGCTTTTATATTTTATGTAGCATGCTTAATAATTATTTTGTTTGTTGTGTAAGCACCGTTTAGCTTCTAGGTCTTCAATGACAATTGTATTGAGATATGTGAAGTGTTTGTCGTTGTTATTCGGAGTTGTCTAAAGAATAGAGTAATACCTCGTAGTAACGTAACTGCATTTTTTTTTTTTGTAAAAACGTTATGTTTATGCATCGGGCTAATGCAAACAAAGACTGATTGTGCTTTTACAATATGAACTCTGGGCTATGCTCGCTAACATAACATTAAATTCTTTATCTTATTTTTAGTTTTTTACTACAAACTATAAAGCAGTGGACTATAATCATTATTATAATACAATTTAATTGATAAAAGCATCATTGCACTCCGTGTTAAAAATAAGTATTATCTCTGTAAACACTGCTGGGTCATCTGACCAATCAACGCAGATTAGCGTCGCGCAAAGGAGGGGTTTGAAAAACGAGTCGTTGAACGAATCATTTGGGAGTCGGTGAGCAAATCAGGTAAAAATAAATGCATATTATACGAAAACAAAAGTGTTTTTTGTCATTGCATGCATGTAAAACTGTTGTTGGGGACTCCCACAACAACATTAGGAACATTTTAAATGTCATAATAGGTGCCCTTTAATTAGAAGAGAATTAATCTAGTTTAGTCTAGATTTCCAAATATCTGAAGTTTCTGAACATCCTTAAACCAAGATGCTTGGAAGTTTTGACAAATACATATTTTACTCCATTATATTCAGTTTTAACAGACTTTTAGTTTGTATTTCATCAGTTCCTGAGTCTTAAAGGCCCCCTGAAATCAAAATGTAAGTTGTTTAGCTTTTAGTATGAATATGTTGGCCTTAAAGGAACACTCCGACTTTTTGGGACTTTAGCCTATTCACCTAGTTCACAGAGTTAGATAAGTGCATACACAGGGTGCGATTTGTGAAAAAAACAGAGGGGGGGATGTTTTGAAAAAAAAATATTCATAAAAATAGATCATGAGAACATGAACTTCATCACTGCATTTGGAGGAATTGTAAAATCTTTTTTCTTATTAACTGAAGTAGCCTAACGCAATATTTTTACTCTAATAGCTTATCTTTCCCCACACATATGAACTGTGATCATGCAATAGCGTTAACTTTACATCGCGATCATCAGTGATGTGCATGAACGCGTTCAATGAACGACGTTCACTGAACGCGTTCATATTTTCGCCGAACGCTATATTTTTACTCTAATAGCTTATCTTTCCCCACACATATGAACTGTGATCATGCAATAGCGTTAACTTTACATCGCGATCATCAGTGATGTGCATGAACGCGTTCAATGAACGACGTTCACTGAACGCGTTCATATTTTCGCCGAACGCTGAACTGAACGAATCACTTTTCATACAATGAACGTGAACGAGAGCGGCGCTCACTCTGGCAGGAATGAGCAGCACGCGCAGTTCACGTTCACGCTCATTTGAAAAGTCAGGTTTTACCAGGGCTTAATCCGACATTGGATCCGGAACCTTTTTTATTGGATCCGGCACCTCCTGTGTCACTAAAATTAATTGCCTAAATGAATTTTTTTTTTTTACTGTTTGTGTAGCCTAGTGTTCAATGTTTGTGATGCATGACTTGCGCGCTTGTTGTACGAGTTGAGATTGCTGTTAGCCTCGATCGTTTCACTCAGGGGAAAAATGTCAAAACGACAGGAAAGTTTGCTTAACTTTTTCAAATACGCTGGACAGTCAGATCCCAAACAAGCAAAAATCGTTTCCGCTGATCAAAAAGGAGACCTCGGTGGACACAGTAGCCTAGTATCGATATCTCGTTATTTCGACATAAATAAGGGGACATCCTAATCTGCATTAAGCCACATTACGCGTTCTTCTAGCCTAATGGTTTTCTATGGGAGGAAAATGCTTAACCGTTAATATTATGCGCTCATCTGATTTTTTTGTAGCTATAGCATAGCCTATTTGTTAGGATTTTAGTATCATAATGATTAGGCTAATAAATGCACGCACAATTATCCGTGAACTTGATTTGAACAAATCCCTTTCAACTTGTGTGTGCAAAATTCAGATATGTCTTAAATATACGGTTAAAATATGTCTGTCTCATGTGACTTTGTTTTTTGTACACTCTGTGACTATACAAATCACAACATGTAAATAGGAAAATGTTTGCGTTATTTTGTCACTTATTTGGATTAGTGTGCTAGCGCAACCATTTACATCCAGTCTTTGTGCTAAGCTAGGCTAGCGGTGGGTGCGTCAAACAGACTTATAGCACGCACGGAGATGAAAAGGGTATGGACTTATCTAACTCTGGGGGATAAGGTGAATAGGCTAAAGTCCCAAAAAGTCGGAGTGTTCCTTTAAGGTTATGAATAAGCTGGTGTGTTCTAAAACAATGACAAAACTCGCATTTAGGAGATATAAGCTTTCAAAACTCAATTCCGCTAAAATGGATCACATATTTTTATGACATAACCGCAGACTTCAGCTTCTCATCACATCTTCTGTCCAATCAAATGCTCTCTAGAATCTAACGTATCATCAGTGCTCGGATTCGCTTCCATGGTGCTGTCAAGTACGACTTGCCGTCTGTAAGGTAAACTAAAGGCTTTTGGCTGTTTTAAAAAGGGGGAGGAGCCCTTCAATATGTCCCGCCATAGCTTCCTGTTTTAGTGAAAATTACATCAACGCATCATACAAAGCTGAGTGTTCACTTCAGTGGGCCTTAAATCTGCACTCTTGCCTGCACTCCTCATTACATTTAGTGTGTTTTGCTTCTGCCCGTTCACCTGCCTAGTGAAATATTATTATTCAACTTTGTGTTTTGGAACTTAATTCGCCTTTGGTCAATCTACATTCTAGGGCGTGGCTTAGCCAATCACAGCGCAGCCAAGAACGAGCTCCCACAGAGGTCTGACACTTTTTCACAGCGCTCCATTGACTTTAACACAGGCGTCTCATATTTTTGGTCTCGGCAGGCTATTACCGTCGTAGTTTTATCAAAAATATGGTTAAATGTTGTGCCTGGGCCATTTGTAACACAGGTACGCGTTTCCCAGAGAGGTTGGAGGGGGTGTCCGTTTTTTCCCCATCCCAAAACCGAAGTCAAATCTTGACAAGTGTCGTTTTTGGATTAAACTGTGTGGACGTCCTCATGGTCAGCGAAACCCCTCAAGGATCAACAAGCACACTTTTGTGTGCTCTAAGATAAATTTAGCTTTTAACCTTACTGTGAAGTTATACTAGTTAGACAGTTTTATGCTGTTTAGGTTATGATTTCGGTTCTCTACCCTAATTGTTGATACGCTAGCACACGCTGCTAATATATACAACTTTATACTCGCGTAGTCCGTTTGCTTTGTAATAAGGTTTATAGAAGTGTATAGAGACCTACCCAGCTTTGCATGCACAGTGTTGCTCCTTGATATTGTTAGTCCCAGCCTCCGTCTCGATTAGGATATGCGGTGGTTAATTTTTTGACTGTGACCATTATGCTTTTGCCTCTATTTGGATGCCTTGTTGCTTGCGTTTCACCGGTGTGTGTTGAATACAGCCTTCGAACGGATACTGCAGCCCTTTTGCCGCTTTATAAAAGTTTGATTCAATTTCAGCAGGAAGAGCTGTCACAGCATAAGCCATGTTAATACCAAACCAGAGTCCAGATGAAGTTGATGGACGTAGCAACAGTAAATAAGGGGGGCGGGGCTTAGCCAAAGGTGAATTCTTCCTCTGCCTTCCTGCAAACACACGTGACAAATATAAGTTTAACAATTTTATGAGGTCCGTACTTTTTTCTAAAGCATTTATAAAATGATTACAAAAATCTGACAACAATGTGTTTTTTTTTGCTCTCAAATGACATTTTGCTCTTTAGCTCAAACCAGGCTAGAAGAATATTTTTTGGCCCTTGTCCAAAAAGGCAGTTTTAACTGAAAGTCTGGCCATATTAATGTTACCATTTTTCTCCCATTCATATTTCTCCTACGTGTCTCTGATTCCGCGCACCGGTGGGTTTCCTGTTCCTTACATCACATTATTTATAGCTCCACTTTTCATCTAAAAATCTGTGTTATTTCCTCAATATTAAACTGTTTAAACAACACTGTTATTCCATTGGCTGGGAAATTTGGATTCAGAATCCCAATCCAAACACGAACAAGCTAAAGCTTGAACTCTGTTGAGTGATTCTCGTGGATTCTGTATTAATCTGGAACCTCAATCACTCGTCACTCCTAATGTGTACATTAAATCATATTGTTTATATCAGCCCAGCAGAAGGGTGGCCTTTGTTCCACCCTTTGTAATGTTTACATGAAAGCCTACCGAATCATGAAACGTAGTAAATTAAGATAAGATATTTTACCGCACAACCAATGATGCATTGTTTATGACGCACATATAATGAATATGCGCACAGACAGTGTATCTATCTTTCAGTAGGCTGGAAGCGTGTTTAATATTCATCTGAGCCTGTCGTTGTTTTGGGAGGGCTACATATGGTGTAATTATGTGGGTAATTTATACCTTCATAAAGCAGTGCCTTCTGGTCCTATGTGAGTAAACTTTAATGTGAAACAGACAGTGGGAGCGCTTCAGCGGTGCTGTGAGAGAGCGTGACTGCTCTAACTGCTCCCCCGAGTGCACTGGAATCCACCTCACACTGCCACTGTCCACACACACACACACACACACACACACACACACACACACACACACACACACACACACACACACACACACACACACACACACACACACACACACACACACACACGGAGGCAGGATTATATCTGCACTGTGGTCACCACACTTTACATGGATTATTGTTTGCGATTAAGTCTAGAAACACTGTAAAATGTGAACATGTTGCAGTTGTTACGTTAAAGGTGAAGTGTGTAATTTTTGCGCCGTCAAGCCGAATTGTAAAATTAATGGACCTCATTTATGTAACACGGGCAGAACAAATTTCTGTGAAATATTGATAAAATTCCGATTTAAAACCAACCCAGACTCACTGGAAATATGAGACTGGATGTGGATGTACAAGTCTACACACCCCTGTTAAAACAGCTTTTGTGATAAATCAGTTCAGAACTTGTGCAGAAGAAGTGCCACCCTCCCTTTTTTTAATCGACATGAAAATCCACATTTCGAACTTAAATTGTAATTCAAGAATATAGACGTAAGATTGTTTTAAAGAAGACATTTGGCAGATTTTTGTAGAAATTAAATAAATTAAGAAAGTGAAACAGAAAAAAAGTTACAGAGGTTTGAGTTTATGAAAATGTACTATGTAAAAAAAAACAATTATTCATATTTTATATAAAATATATATTTCCAAAACCTGGGCGACTCTAAAACTGCAAAAAAAACAAAACAAATCAAAGCCAAAAATCTGAACAAGTTGTGTTTCAAATTTTAGGTTGATATCTCAAAAAATGAGCTTTCCGTAAGATTTTGTTGGGGCGCAGTACCAAACTTTTTCACTAGATGACAACCAGACTCCATTACTGCCCATATAAGGGCGCCTCCATTTCCACATGTGGTTTGAGTGATCTGAACCTCAATTTTCATACAATTTATTAAGTAGACATCCTACTAATATTGGAAGTTTGGCTGATTTTGATTTGAATTAAACCTCTAAGAAATACACAAAAAGAACACGTATGTGCATTATAGCTCGCTGCCACATCACAAATGGTAAATCAAAATTTTTTTCCCTTTATATTTCAAACATTTTCAGACATTTTTTTCTAAAATAATTGAATGGATGCTATCTTTTGAACTCTTGGCATGAAAACAAACTTAGGTTTCTACAATTCTTTTATGATTTTTCATGTTCATCACTATTTCAAAATAAAGGTCTGAACACGCCTTAGGAGTAAGAAAATATTCTTGTTGCAAATTGATAAATTACATCTCTGTAATTCATTTTGAAAACCAGTCATAACATGGAAAATATGGCAACTAGAGATTGTAAGGTTTCAAATGATATATAGTTTGTCAAGATTAGTTTAGGTTTAGTATAGGATATTACTGTTTTAAATATGTAATGACTTTGGGCCCATCAGTGGGACGGTGTCACGCATGCTTAATGTAAAGTCTGCCACTAAAAACCAAAGTGACATATTTCAAGTGTGCACACCCCTGAACTAATATATTGAAGCTTGTTACCGCCACAGAATAAAGCATTTTAAAAGATAATTGTGACTTTTTATCTCACAATTCTGACTTTATAACACTCAGTTTTGACTTTATATCTTCTTAATTGCGTGTTATAAAGTCAGAATTGTGAGATATAAACATGTAATTCTGAGAAAAAAAGTCTATTTCTCGCAATTGCTAGTTTTAATCTCACAATTCTGACTTTATAACACAATTGCGACTTTATATCACGCAATTCTAACTTTATAACTAGAATTGTGACTTTATATCATGCAATTCTAAAACAAAAAGTCAGAATTGTAAGATAAAAAGTATTTTTAAATTTGTATTCTGTGGCGGAAACAAGCTTCCATACTAATAGTTGAAGCACCCTTTGATTTGATTACAGCACTCGGTCTGTTTGGATAGGAGTGCAGCTTGGCACATTTTGACTTAGCAATATTGTCCCACAAAAACATTCCAGATCTGTTTAATTGCAAAGGCATCTTTATTAATCAATAATCTGCTCATAAAAGTGGTTGGTGTTTTACTCCCTCTATAATGTTCATTTCAGCTGGAAACTGCAGTAAAGGGTCTGTTCTTTTGCTGAAATGTAGAGTCATGAACCTAGGTTATTTAAAACTGGTTGTTTAATGACTTACACAGAAATTTGTTCAGCTTATGTTTCATGAATAAGGCTCAATGATTTTTCTCCTCGGTTTTTATGGTTTGGACAAACAGGAAGTTCCATGCCATTGGTTGAGGCATATGCTCAAACGATGCACCATAGAGCCACAGTTTCTGCACTCTTCAGGAAGTTAACTTACAAATGGTTTAGTTATACTGCACACTTTTTACATTTAATGTGCTATTTCTATCTGTTGTGACCTTTAGAAATTACTTTTATTACCATATCTATTCCTGGGGTTATTACTGCAGGTGAGACTAAAATGGATTTTAGTGGATATTTATGGACATAACTAATATTCAACATATTTTCCTGCCAAAACTCCAACTTAGAGTTACTAAGTAATTTTTTGTAACTCTGTAATTTTTTGATGAACTATCCCTTTTACCCTTATATATTAAGCACCAAAAAATATTTAAGTATAAATACAGTTTAAATAATATCTCAGTACTTTTTAATTTTTGTATTAAGATGATTTCCATTATAATTAAACACCCCCCCCCCAGCAATTCTCATTACCATTATGAAAAAAAAAAAAACTTATTCTCATTAGTACCATAATGTAAAATAGTAATTATATCTAATCTTATTTATACTTAATTGCCCTAAAGATAGGCTTCATTTTCCTAATGGAAAATTTCTTGCGCTTAACTTTGTTGTGTAATGTGACCAGGACATGTTTTTGTGAAATTCACCTGATTATTAGATGACCAACCCGCTGAATATTATGTGCTGTGTCTACCACTGCATTGTAACCGGTTGACTCAAAATAAAGTTTTAAAAGGGTTTTAAAGACAATTCGGACACTGACAAAAGTTGAACTGAATTGAACTTTGCAGCACTGCCACTATCATTTTGAATGGAAATGAATCAACATTGAACTGTCTTGAGCTAAATAATGGCACTATTGTCTTCTGTTGAGTTGCTGTTAGCTGAATTAAACTTGTTTCATGTGCGATGAACTCCAACATCGACACTGTCATTGAACTAACTTGACCTTAAAAATTACACTATTATCTTCTGTAGACCTCAGCAGACATTGAATTCATTTCATAATTGTTTGATTATTTGACATTTAAGTCGGCAAGAAACAGAAAATAGTATTTTTTCCCTATTGTAACATATCTCAGTAAAACTGCTCCTCGAGCAAAAAAAAATGGATAACAGGACTTGATTTTGTGCATGAGGAATATATTGGATTGTTGGATCATTGTTATTTTCTATTGGTCAATCACATGAGTGACAGGTTGCCCCGCCCTCGCGCCAGTAAACGCATCATCAGAGACAAAAATTGATGTCGCTACAAGAGGGAGGGGAAGTTTTTCTGATTGAAGATAACGAGGACACATGACATTTTTTTTAATAATGATGTGCACCAATAAATCATTTATAATAAATACTGCAATATTCCATAAAAAAGCTAATTTCATCACTGTTATTTTTCTGTTTATTAAACGTGAAGGTGTTTTGAAGCAATCTTTATTGTTTAAAGCGCTATATTAATAATAAGAAAAATGGTCTGTAACTTGTTTTTTTCTTCTGATTGTGATGGGTAACGCTGCCCCACAGTAAAATGTTAAATCTATGCATTAAACATTAAATATGATTGTGTTGCTTTGTGTTGTATTGCTGTTCAGTGAGGACAGAAACATCTGGAAACATCTGGTCTTAAGACACAGTGTTAGATCTGTTGATCCCTCTTCCATGGACATCATTTTCCATATTATGTACTTAATCCATGTAACAGTGTCAAGATAAATGACTTTGTATGATGACTTGGAGCCGAGCGGACACAGGTGTGTGTGTGTGTGTGTGTGCACTGCAAGGTCATGAATGCATGGACGTTTCCTCCACCGTCACGCCTCCACAGCAAAGTCAAGTAGTGCACACAGTCCATACTGTTGGCTTGTGTGGAGAACCCACTTCTGCTGCTGCTCACTACTGGAAAAAACACACACAAAACTATACAACCCAACACACATGGGCTTCATCATTTACTGACTCCCAGCACCAGGTCAGGAAAGAAGTGCTCTTTCATGGCAAATTCTCCTTCTGTCATAAATCTATAGGAAACAGTGGGCTTTGTTGTGGCCTGACACCGAGGAACAGCCAGACGCCACAAATGAGATTACATTTGAGAGCGAAAGAGAGAGAGCATTATTATTATTATGACTGTAAATCAGAATGGATGAATGGAACGTCTTCATGTCCTCGCATAACATTTCCTGTTTTCTGTCTCACATGAGCTAGCTACTGTACACTCTGGAGATGTGGAGTAAACCTACTGGAGATTTGTTTCACCAAACAGTGGCTACTGTACGTTCAGAATAACATACTGCTATTCGTAATATTTTGACTTTAAATGCTAGCTATATTAATACTAGGCACCTTATGCAGTGTTTGTCAAAATGTGCAGTATAACAGAGCTTTTTTTTATTGTATTTATTGGTTTATTTAATAGGGACCATGCATATTCATGAACATTGTTGTATAGAAAATACACCATAAATACCGTAAATATGCCAGAATTAGTAAAAATAAGTACTTTTCATCTGGAGTCCCTACCGGTAACATAAGACTAACATAAAGACAGCCAACAGCATACGATCTTCCATTTTTAGTGTGAATGAACTGAAAGGATCTCTTTTCAAATGAATTTATGATTGATATATCTTTCCTGATTCTTATTTGATCAGACTGCCAAATTTTAAGCCTTTATAAACAACATTTTATAAAATACACTACCGTTCAAAAGTGTGGGGTTGGTAGGATTTTATTATGTTTTTCAAATATATCTCTCATGCTAAATAACCAAGGCCGTATTTATTTGATCAAAACTATTGTAAAATGTTTTTAAATTAATTAATTTCTCTGATGGCCAAGAACAATAATTTAAAATAATTTATTTATTTTCAGCAGCCAAGAAATTAGCTGCCAAAGAAATATTTTGTATAAATAACAGTTGTAAACGGTAATGCTGCTTAATATTTACCGTTTATGTGCTAAATTAACCGTTTATGTGCTAAATTGTGAATACATAAAAATAAAAACATTATATTACATTTATTACAATAAAATAGATTTTTTTAGTAACAATGTTTAAGTCTTTACTGTCAATTTTGATCTATTTAATTCATCCTCACAGTATAAAATGATTATTTTCTGAAACTTTTGAAGTTTCAGAAAAACTTGTAATGTCTATTCGATATTTTAAATTAATCTTATCAATTCTATCTAATCTAATCTATTAATTAAACATTTAATTTATGAGGTCATGACACAATAATGTAGCAAAATACTGTTTAAAATATGTATGTGATATGAAATGTAAATGTTGCCTAATAATGTATAATTATAAAAATTACAAACTTACTAATTAACTCATTTCATGGCATTATTTTAATACATACATACATACATACATACATACATGTACATGTATACTGCTGATTTCATCGCTTGCATGTTAAGCATGATATGGGTTACCATGAAAATACTGTTATGTTAACCATTCAGTACCATGTTATAAATCAAAGTATCATTGTACTGCCACAATACTGGAATCTCTCAGAGCAGTAACAACATACAGCATTTCTGTGGAAACAGATTGTCACGAAAATCAGGAGGGTGAACCCCTTGTTTGTTCACTTTATTCTGTGTGTTCGAACATCTGGACAGTCTTCCTGCAGCTGCCGCAGAACAAATGTCTTCTTCTGTGGAGAACCAGAGGTCTGCTGACCTTCTCTACACCTGCCATGGCCTCTCAAGGTGAAGGAGCCATCGAGAGAAATGCGTATTAATCCAACTGGGAAGCTCGTGATCAGTTTGGGAGTCTCGCATATTGATGTGTATTGAAGTGATTGTAGTCAAAACATATGCTGCGTCATTTCTGATGGTGTAATAATACCAATTTATCCAGTTTATGAGGTGACGGGCAGCATGAGAGGAATTGTTACATCAGTTACACGTTTAATGTGCAATATTTGCTCTTTTTTCATTTCATTAGAGCTGAAAACTTCCTGTTTGTGAGAAATTGAAAAGGAGAGAAAAAAAATTGCTCAGCAAATCCATTGAATTCCAACTAAAAACTTAAATCACATTATAATTACAACTTCCGAACTAGTTAGTAGGAACTTCCCAGGAGGACTTGAAAGCTGCGTAATTACGTCATTATGGTGGGGTTCATGTGCGCTCATCACATAAATACTATAATTCTGATATGACTTCAGGCTGCATGCATGTTGCAATGAGGCTGTGCAATGCCAAAGTTAGGCTCTCTCTTTTCTTTCAGTCCAGATTAAAACCAGATCAGGCCGGCCGGTCTCTCTCCTGCTTTTCATAGTGTCCCACACTACCCAGAAGGAGCCCTTGAAGTGCGGATTGGGAGTCAGCTAACAGATGGATAGAATTTGGAGGCTAAGGTCTGGCCAGGCCAGCTGGTGAGAGCTCACATTTCCACTGGCATGAAAATGTTCTGCTTATATCATCTGCAATCTGAGGAATTGCATTCAGGTGTTGCAGACCAATGTTTTTCTTCTTCTCACAAGGACAGGGAATGCTTTGGCAGCAAAACAAATGCATCCTGAACTGTCTTCCACACATGCACACACGCACACTCACACGCACGCACACACACACACACACACACACACACACACACACACACACACACACACACACACACACACACACACACACGCACGTTTCGCATTGCTCACAATTCGTTTCACACAGTACATTCATTCGGGTTAATGTTCTTATTTGGATATTTGTGGTGTCAGTAGCCCCTTTCACACATACAGTGTTTACTGGTAATTTTACGGTAAATTACCGGTAACAGATCACGTGTGAACAGGACCATTTCGAAAATACTGGTAAATTGGTTCTAGCAATTTACCAGTATAGGGGAAGTTGTAACATTACCAGTAAATTACTCTGTGTGCTCTGTGTGAACGTGGAATGAAGATTACCGGTATCTGCACGTGCGAAGTCAGAACGCGATGTCATAAGAAGTCTGCTTTGAGCCAATCATAAAGACTTATGAAGATGACGTGGTTACTCAGCACAGTTTACAGTAAGCTTTTAAATAGTTTTTTTATTTAAAAATGTGCTAAATTATGATTTTTGACCGTTGTGCCACGTCTTGCACTCAAAACCCTTCCTTCTCCATTCATCAGCGCTGCGGCTCTGCAGTTGCTTACTATTATGCGCGTCTTGTGTTTTTAAGAGTAAAAACGCGTTCTATTTTTATTTTTATTTTTTATATATATTTTTATTGAAGGAGGAACAGAGTGATGCATCACATACAGAAAGAGTTAACAATGCTCCTTGTTTTTACAATTTTC
The DNA here is from genome assembly GCF_949152265.1 of Phoxinus phoxinus. NCBI lineage: Eukaryota > Metazoa > Chordata > Actinopteri > Cypriniformes > Leuciscidae > Phoxinus > Phoxinus phoxinus. The sequence goes on from NC_136889.1 coordinate 28,970,390, forward strand.
CCCCAACCCACAACCCACCCACTGAACAGAGAATAAATAATAAATAAAAATAAAAAAAAGAACAGAATCTCGAAGTTCTTATATTACATACAGTGAGAAAATATTTGACAACATTGTTAGCCCATTGTGTCTGATTGTGTTAACAGTTCCAATGTGCACAGGCCTTTTAATAACAATATTAGTTTTAGTTTGGGGGAAGAGTTAAAAACGCGTTCTATTTGATAATCCGTTATTGCCTTTCACTCGGATGTCAAAAAAATGAGACTTCAGCGTTTGTAGACGTTTAAAGGATTAGTTCACATAAAAATTAAAATGCTGTCATCATTTACTCGCCCTCAAGTTGTTTCAAACCTGTATAAATTTCTTTCTTCTGCTGAACACAAAATAAGATATTTTGAAGAATGTCGGTAACCAGACAGTTGTATCCCATTGACTTCCATAGTAGGAAAAAACTGTTCATCAAGCACCTTTCTTTAAAATATCTTTTGTGTTCAGAGGAAGAAAGAAATCTTAGGTGTTAATGCCTCTTAGGTGTTGAGGACTATAGTGCATCTTTGAGCCTACATTCAGTGCGAGTAAAATATTTAAGGTCTGTTGAAATCAGATACTCTAATACATGGTTTACAGACAAGGCTTAAGCCTAGTCTCAGACTAAAATGCTTGTTTGAGCTGCTTTAATTGAAAGCAACTTGCACTGACATATCTTAAAATATGTCAGCGCCATTGTTTTGTCTCAAGATGCACACCAGTAATGTTTTTTTAAGGCACATTTATAAAAACTGCTTAAATGTCCAAATTGAACTAAGGCCTAATCCTGGCTTAATCTAAACCCTTTCTGTGAAACCGGGCTTCGGACAAAAGTTTTAATGGAACTGGTAACTTGTAAATCATAATGTCATATTTTCGCTTTAAGATATCTGTACTTTACTCAAGTATTGTTTTTAGGTACTCTTTACAGCTCTGTTTCTATATTGCAAGCGGGGTTTAAAAAGACGAAAACCAGGGGCCAAGCACAGTGTGAAAAGCCCTGTGCATGAAAGGCCTAGACAGATTTTTTAGCTTCAGACTATGAACTCACACAGTCTGTGGACACCAAACATGTTAGATTATTTGAGCCAATTTTATACATATTGTTTTCATTTGTCATGCGTCTCCTAGCAACGAGGTACATGTTTCCGTGTGTCTGTTTGTTGCAAGGACTTCAACAACTTTGTAATGGGTGATCCTGATCCTCTGTTACCATTTACAAAATTGTCAAGTGTAGTGTTTTACAATCTGTTTAGTTTTTAAAAGTCATGTAGTGTATTCCATACTTTACTTTTTACTCGGTGGACAATAAAACGAGTGAAAAATCCCAGATTGAAAAGGTCTAATTGTTCAATTATTTTACTGTAACAATCCTGATATGAAATGACATTTGCAGCATCCGTAGATGTTTATTGAGACCCTGAGACCCGGTTAAGAACCAGTGATGTTAATTACATATATTTTCAGTGTTGATAGTTTGATTTTTATGTGAAATGTTTACTTTATTGCAAGTTTATTTAAATTCGTAGCCATAAATGCAATATAACAGTTTGGGGAAAATGTCGCAGTTGTCAAATTTTCTGTTTTCATCCAAGCAAAGCTGTCAGCCCATTCAGAAATAGGCTATGGGGGGAATTAGGCAATTATGCTGTTAGACCGTATATATTTTACCTCAGTGCAACGGTAACACAATGAAATTTTAAAATGCCAGAAACCGTCACGTCTACCGTCAGCTCTTAGTGCTGGATTAGGAGCCTTTACCCTCAGAGCTGCTAAGCCTCGGCTTACCTCAACAATCGCACCAGGCAAGTTGTTGAATTGGTTGTTGGTGAGGTAATGAGGAGCCCGCAGTTTGGGGACATGGACTCCAGGGCAGCACAGCTATGACCCATGGGAGCTCATTATTTACCATGCAGCCAGGCCTGGAGTTCAGCCTCACGACTAAAGACACACTCTAGCTCGTTTACACGTCATCCCTGACCTGTAAATAACCATGAAAGTGAATTAATGTGGTGCCATCGGGAACATGGCTCGAGCATGCGCCGTTAACACAGGAGTGCTCTGTTTTACACAGACTATGGGAACGTATACAGTGAGTGTTGTTGGAGAGCATGTTAGTATGCAGCCTTTCGCTCTCATGGGTCCTGACAGTGCAGGGATTGATTGAGTTATGCTTAAGGGAGGATTGGAGAGACATCGATAGTATGAACCGTTTCCATCTGGAGTACTGTTAAAACATGCAGAATGCTGCAACTTTCCATACTCAAACTGAGGGAATCATTAGCATTTGTGCTTTAATGTTGCTCTTAAAATCTGTGGTCATCTTCACTTTCATGGTCAATTATGCACTCGTCTTGGCCTTTCTGTTGAGTAAAACAATTTCTGAACACATGATACATAAATCGGAATTGTGTTATCTATGCATGAACACAATTATATTACAATAAATATTTTAAAATGAACAAGTGCAATAATATAATTGATGCCACTATCTACTGTCAAATCCTCAGTGAGGAAATACATTACTTCAATTTCTTTGTACAGTACGGAAGCCCTGAATCCTAACGTAAAAAAAAAAAAATTCTAACATTTTGAGAATAAAGTCGAAATATTTTGAGAATAAAGTCGAAATATTTTGAGAATAAAGTCGAAATATTTTGAGAATAAAGTCGAAATATTTTGAGAATAAAGTCGAAATATTTTGAGAATAAAGTCGAAATATTTTGAGAATAAAGTCGAAATATTTTGAGAATAAAGTCGAAACATTATGAGAATAAAGTAATATTTTGAGAATAAACTCAAAATTACAAGTCTTCCATTAAAGTTGTTGTTGTTGTGTGTGTGTGTGTGTGTGTGTGTGTGTGTGCGTGCCTGTGCCTGTGCGCGCGCGCGCTTGTGTGTGTGTGTGTGTAAAGAAATGTGCTCGTGAAGTCAAACTGCCTCGGACATGGATCTATTAAACAAAATAGTAGCTTTTTACTTTTATCTGGGCTTTCAACAAAAGGAAATTCTACAGGTGCTAATCTAACAACATGGCATTACCATTTGTTTTAGGATGTTACAAAATATATACTGCGCCGGAATATATTTTTCAGGCGAAAACACTTTTCACACTGGATGGGCTTATGCAGCTTTATATCTGAGGCTATATCAGCTTGTACAGAACATTTTTCATTTGAGGAGCTTTTCAGTATGTGTGCTCACTGTATGAGTGATCCCTGTCTTGAAATGAAAATCAAATGCCATGTGGCTTAAAAAGGCATATTATTGGTTTATTCAAAGACTGTTGCCATATGGAAACACTGTATCAGATATGGTTAAAGTTAATTTTATAAGGCACTATTTTCTCCTTTTTCTCTGTCCATTTTAATGTGACAGGGTGGATATGTTTGCTGAACCATATGGAATTAACAATTATGAATGTCAAATGAGAGTAAAACCAACTTGGTTCCTCTGAAAACTTAAAATAATGTCACTTCCTCTTCATTATTTAAATGAAGAAAACTTTATTTCGATGGTCCTTTAGACATTCTACTAAACATAACTTTGCAACTACATGTCAACTAGCAGTCATAAGAGTATTATTAGCCTATCTGCTTAATATCTGCTAACAATTTATTTTGATGCTCCCCAACAGACATTCTACTGAGTAACTTTGCAGCCACTGTACATGTCAACTTACTAACCTGAACTCTCACAACTAACCTAACTTAACAGTCAATACTCTACTAATACTCTACTGAGAGTAAGTTGACATGTAGTTGCAGTTACCTATATTTATTTAGTGTGGATAGAAACAACAACAACAAAACAGTTTATCATGCATGTATTTAAAAAAAAATAATTTATTTGACTGGCGATACAGACATAACTGCGTATACAAACAAAAAATATTAATTAAAAATACGCCATCATCACATAGTATTAATAGAATATGTTTATAATTATTCTTGAATTATATTTAGGTTTGCGTGTTTAGTGCATCAAATGGACTAAAGTGATCATTTGCTTGAAAATCGGTGCTACTTTTAGCTTGTTTGGGTGCTTGTATAGTTGCCGTCCTTGAAGTTATTCTTATTTCCTGAGAGTGGACATTCAGCGTCACGAATATGCCAATGCTCCCTGAAACCAAATACTTGCTCCCATAGAGCTCTGATTATGCTGGACTTGCAGACCAGTATTTGAACTTTTCCGAAGCATAGGGATTTGATTTCAATCTCTGGACTGATTGTTTTTAGCAGTGGGGGACTTTGATGGAAAAAACAAAACAAGAAACAGAAATCTGCAATCAGATACAAAATGACATTTTGTTGCTCCAGCACTAAGTGCGCATACAGCGCCTAGCCTACCAACCAGTCAAACTCTTTTCCTTCCACAATTTCTCACTGTTTCCTGAATGGCCTTAATTGAGATCACCTAGAGAGGAAACCACGAGTCCCAGTCACTAGCAATTAAAAATCACATTCATATTGTGCTGGCCAGCACATGGGCGTTTTAAAGAGTGTGATTTTCACTGGAGCGGCCCATCTGTTTGTGATTTTTACATTCAGGCCCTTTTTTCATATTTATTTAAATGTGGCCCATCATGAAAGGCTGGTGAATGAAGCAATGTGGTAAAATGGCTTTTTGATCATACAAATAATCAAGCTCTTGGCAGGATTTGCTTTTTTAAATAAATACCCGATCCGCAAAATATTAGCTTTTTTAAAAGTCTGTTTATTGTCCGTATTCCTAGTTCCTAAACCGAGTAAGAAAACACAGAATCAATTATCACTGAATCAAACAGCCGCCTGATTAAATAATGCATCTGACAGAGGCACTGACCACATTTCACAAATAAACTCGACGTTTCTGCTTGGAATGCGTGGGAACGTGGGGCTGAATGGACCGGGCCCTGCTGCATTTGGGGCCCCAGCGCTGTCACGTAATTACCTTTGATCCGCCAGCCGCTTAATAGCAAACTGTATGTGTATAAATGATCCCATTACTACATCACAAAGAAAGAGGGAAGACTAGAGAGCAAGCAAGCAGGGGGAAAAAACATGTAATACAACACTCTCCTGGAGTCATGAAAATAGATTTTATCGCAGTCTCAGAGACATTTGGTTTTTATTTAGTACCATAATGACGAATGCAATCTAAAAGTGGATGCATATGTCATCAGAGAGACATGTCACCAATGAGAAATTTAAAAAGACACTCCCGGGATTACATTTGCGCTAGATGTCAAAGGAGAAGGACCTTCTGGGAGCAATATGTTACGGAGCGTGTCCCGCCGACCTGAATTGTGCTGTAAAATAAGATTGATTCCGAGACTCATGTCCTAATGAACAACGCATGACAAACTCAAGCAAACAGAAACCTGGCCAGTGAGTTTGGCAGCTGTTTTTACGAAGACGATGCTGATTTTTTTGACTGGTGAGGCACAAACTGGGCTTGAACCAGCAATTGATTCAGATGAAATGGTCCAGGCTGGTCTTTGTACCCAAAACATGAAACTACTTTAGCACAGAGATCTTGAAAATTTAACATTCCATCATCCTTCCGTATAAGAAGGAGGGCCATATTGTAACAGCTTTTTCCAAATCCTTTCTCCTGTAGCTCATCCATTTCGTTTAAAGTGTGACATTTCCGCACCTCTGACCTTGTTTGAAACTTGGTCAATCCAGATAGATCCAGAAATCTCCATCATTGCAGAATATTGCAAACAAGAGAGAGTGTAGTAAAGAGAGTGTATTATAAAATAATTGATTGTAAAATAGATAGTTCTAGCTCTAAAACCTAATTGGATGAGCTGTTCTCAAAGTAAAATTGCCAAAGCACACATTTTATTAGACCAGATGTTACAAACTTGCTTGGCAAACTTTGATAATGACCTACTTTACCTAATAGAATAATTGTTATTTTATATAACTAATATCAATTTATTCAACATTGGTGCCTACATATAATATACCTTATATACATATATATTTTTAAACTCTTCTCGCCATCGACAGATATTTCCGTCATTTATTAGACAACGCTTCCCCGCCATTGACATCGGCTTTCCGTGTTTCCACTGTTATACGGTAGGGGGCGCTATTAGGCATCTTCTGAAAGAGTGCTGAATCTCCAGATAAAAAGACATGTGAAAAAAAAGCAGAAACAAGCGATAGCATATGTAAGCAGATCCATACAGTATGTAAAATAAAGCGATCATCAACATTAAACTGCATACTGTAAATCAAAACGGCCTAATGTTACCGTATAAAATATTGACCCAGGATGAGGCATTGGACTGCGCAAACTTTACGGTTGTTGAAGGACTTGATCTACTCCATCTGCTTTGATCTTCATTCTGAATCCTATCCAGACGTAGCCTAGTCTTTGTCAAAAACGTAATTTTCTCAGCTTTTTGCTCAAAATGTTGCTTTTTTATTAAACTTACCCACATTCAAGTGTTGATAAAAAAAGAATGTATAAAGCTAGAACATTAACATTTTTTGTTTAAAAACAGAGGATCTGTTCTTTCTTTTGATATATTGCATGTTCAGATATTCAAAGTATATATTTTTCACCGAGTGTTCAAAATACATCGTTTTGTGTTTTAAATTGTATAGCTCTCCTGCTAACCGGCTTACTCGCGTTATTACTGTCTTACTCAAATACTTCTGCATCAGCTGTTGGCCACTATTACCCACAACTGTGTCCATTAATGCAGATTGTTTGTTGTTCTTACTACTTGAACAATGATAAAGGATGGAGCAAGATTTGTTTTACAAACCTTAATGTTACATCAGTCATTCACGGTAGTGCACAGCTAGCATTTGGAAAAAATTAGAAATATATACATTGGTTTGTTGATGGACATACACTTGTTAATGCAGATGGTGAGGAATTACAGTTGCAACATCTGATGAACGCCAAACTGAGTAGCGTATTGTTGTGTGTAGCACTTTACAAAGTGATGCGTTACAGTAACGTAACTACTTTTTTCAAATGCCAAACTGAGTAGTGTATCACTGATAAATGTCCTGCTTAAGTCATGTTTGCGATGGAGGTTCGGGTTGAGTAACTAGTTCTTCCAATATTTCATCATCGGGCTCGCTCTCGTTTTGTTGCCGACATGCGCTGTAAGCGGTATACCGATCACAGCAGACTGGGTAATCTGACCAATCAGTTTTTGACATTTGATGCATGTAAACCTGTTTTAGGAGAATTTTAAGTAGCATAATAGGGGCACTTGTCTTTTTGATGTGAAATCTTTAATGATTTTTATAAAGCTTAAGAATAACTTTTATATTGTAAGTAATATTTCAAGATGAACATTTACTGAAGCCACTTAGGTTTTCTTGATTATCCATACATATTTTTTAAAAGATAAAATCATGTTAAAATGTGAGTATTCAAAATGAATTATTATTATTATCTCTCAATCATCATTGTATTGCACTGCATTTATATATTTTGCCCACACAATAAAAAGCAAAAACAAATACATAGCTTTGGTCATACCACTAAGCCTTTAATTATAATAATAAGTAAAATAATATTACTTATTGGGAACTATAGTGACAACTGATATTTATATGCATTTTATGAGTCTGCTAGATCACATTGATTTACATTGCAAGCTATCTAATCTAGAATCAATCTTTTTTTTTATATAGCAAATTGCTAATTTTTGCTCATTTTGTGCCTCTGAATAAAAATGTTTTGTAAGGTGTTTTTTTTTCTCCTCGAGTATAAGCTTCATATTCTCACTATATACTGTAAACCCGAATAAGTTGGCAGAACTCAAAACATGTAAGGCAATCAATTGCCTCAATTTTTTAAAGTTCTGAAATTCAAAGTTTAAGTAAGCAGAACTAGCAGATTTGTATTTTGTACTTAAACATTTCAAGTTAAGGACAATTAAAATGTATGAGGACATTAAAGGTAGGGTAGGTAGGATTTATATAAAAACTTTTTACCAAATTTGATTAAACTTTCTATATATATCAATGCATAATTAAAATGTAAGTACTCTGATAAAAAGAGTATAAAAATCGAGTGACTCTAGACCGTTTAATCTTCATTAAACACAGCTCATTATTTCCATTCGGGACGAATCACAGGATTGGCTTGCGCGACTGTCACTCTCCGTCGTCATGACTACCGCCGCTATTACTGGCTCTGCCCACGTGCGCGCAGTCGCGCACCCGTTTTTAGGTGGGAGTGAATGGAATTAATGAGCTGTGTTTATTGAAGATTAAATACACTAGAGTCACTCGGTTTTTTATACTCTCTATTTCAGAGTACTTGCATTTTAATTATGCATTAGTATATAAAGACAGTTTAAACAAATTTGAATAAAAGTTTTTTTTAGACAATTCTGACCTACCCTACCTTTAATTCATACAATTAACTTAAAACTTTCATGTATTCTCAATGTGAACACTTTTATTAGTATAAACTTAGTTAGCTTTAACAAGCTAATCTGCTAACATAATTTATTAACATATTAACAATAGTATGTTATACAGAAGCACTTGCTGTATGAGCGCAGAAATGTAAAGGTATTATTTCCTCTCAAATCAAGCTGCATGCACCACTTGTCACCATGATGGTAACTATCCTAAAACCAACATTAACAGAAATTCTTCTAAATTAGCATAACAAAACATTAATCACTAAATCTCCCACTTAACATTAATCTTACACACACAAAACCCATTATATTACACTTAATTTAAGCATTTACTCTCCCTTTTAAATGCCAACGGCTAAGCATGCTGGGAAATAGACATCCCAGTCGTTTCAGTTAAACTTAAGTTAGTCTAAATTAAAATAAATAATTTCATAAAACTCAAAACAATGAAACAGTTCAGTTTACTTAAAATATATCAGTTATGTGACCTTGAAAGAAAAAGAAAGTGCTAAATACTCATAAAAGTTAATTTGACTGAACTAATTAGTTTAATTTAAGTTTGTCCTACTCAAACCAATTAATTATTTTGAGCGTTAGGGTTTACAGAGCCTTAAAGCCTGATGTATCAAATATGATACTATACAATTTTTTTGTCCAACGGTTTACTAAACTGTTCCAATTAAACAACAAACAAACAGACAGGCTTTACAGGGTTAATAGAGCTACTTCAATCAAAATGCAGATACTTTTGGACAGAAGCGTGCAGGAGAGACGTAAGAGGGAGTAGGTGTTAGAATGTGGTTCAAGCTACCAGTTTGTAAGGGGATGCCAGCCTCCCCTCATTAATTACCCTAAGAGTTATTCACAGGGCCGCATGCTTGCTGTGCCATCATCACCTCGATCGCTTCACAATCTGCCACTTACCCCAATAACTGGCTTCCATTAGCACCTGCTCTTTGACGTCATGTTTGATCACGGTGATCGCGCAATGACGGCTGCGCTTCGTGGAGGGCACATGTGGCTCTCTGTTCACGGTGCAGCTGTTTCCCAGTATGCGCGGGATATCTTCTGCCTTGTGAGCTTCACCTCCTATAGCATGCGGTGATATAAATAAAAATCCCAAAGAAATAAACAACAGTGGGGGGTCCTTTCGAGGGGGGAATAGAAGGTTGGGTGGGAGACACGGTCAAGGCTAGAGACCTTGTTTTAATTTAAAGTGCTTTGTGATGCGAGGACAACTGAAATTCATCCACAAATGTTTGGAGTATTGCAGGGTAACTGGGCCCGTTGCAGCGGGAGGTCGTTTTTTGATACTGACCCCAGCAGCTCCAGGAAGATCAGTCAAAATAAGAGTCGCTCCTGTCATGTGTAAGAAATAAATCAAGCCTTAAACAGACAGGTGGGAGTAGACAGCAATGCTATACATTAACCTTCAGGGATTATGTAAAAGCATCAAAGAATATTGTCTTCACTCATTTATTTAATATACTATAGTGGAGTGAACAGGATTAGCATGTAGTAGTTGCTGAACATTATAGATTTTAATGATCAATTTTTACTTTTTACCTTTGGATGCCCCTAATGTTTGGTTACATCCTTGATTTTATAGGGAATTTTGTTGTTGAAAAACAGCATAAAATCTGGTCCACATTGCAGGTTATTTTGGGCAAAAACTGCCCACTTAGATGGAGACAGTCTGACTAACATGACACTACCAACCACAGTTATCTTTGCTTATAGGTTATGTTTATGGCAAGTTTTAAACAATAGGCTGGTATGAAGGAAATTAATTAAAATAAAAAGGCAAGTGAGAATACATATAATGTATGGGAAAACATCTATAGATTGGGATTAGAAGTTTTGTTTGTGGAAAAGTAGGCCTACTACACAAATGGGTCTTATATTGCCTCAAATAAGTTTATTTTGTTAGGTATCCCACTTATTACACAGCTGCTTCCTAAATAAACCAATAAATAAATGTCTGGGCAAGAAATATTAATCTGAGTTGAAATTTAATTTTCTTAATTGTAATAATTTTCCACTAATACAAAAATACCATTATTACATTGTAATCTAATCTGAGCTTCAAATCTTAATAGTTTTCTGGTCACCATAAAAGTAAAACTAAAGGCCTTCAAGACCATATTTAAATCTGTAACTTTTATAAAAAAGGAAGACTGCAGAGGACTATATTTTATAGTGGTAATAAAGCACTGAGGGGTGAGGGGTGATCATTCATAAATATTTGACTGCTGAATATCGCTATTGACCAATCAAATCCATTGATTAGTTTCTCATCTAAACGCTCATTATATCAATAAGCACTCACGACTTCATGACTTTACTGTATTTTTTCTTAGCAAACTACTACTACTATAATTACTACTGCTTCTACTATTACTACAAATACTACTACTACTAATAATAAAAAATAATAGAGAACCCTCTATGCCCTTACTTATGGAAGTGTATAGCCAACCAATCAGATTTAAACTGCAGATTTGAGCATTTCTTGTCAGTTTTGTGTTTCATGTAAAACATGAATGGACTGTGGACAGGCTGAGGCTGGGAGTCGATCTGTTTCCATCTAATTTCCTTCACCTTGACCTATTATGATGTTACCCACATTGAAGTATTACTCACAATGAGGATGACATTTATTAACAATTAGCAACACCAAGTATGACCCAGCTCTAATACACACGCTCAACATGCGGATGACCACGTGCTGCTTGGCGAGTATGCTGAGCACGTTGGGGGGCTCTGTGGGGATATTAGGTGTCATGTTGAATATGCGGCCTCCCTAAAGACTTCAGAATCCCAACTATTCCATGGCTATGGTGTCAGATAGCTACGAGGACTTGTGGGAACTTGTTGATGCATAGAAAGACTGGGCCAAGAGTGTGTCTCTGGGTACCATCAGCCTCTTCTTAGAGTAGCCAATGAGGAATCCACACTCTCTTTCCAGGTCATCAGTTTACAGCAGGAATTAAGATTTAGGGAAAGCAGGAAAACCTCCATGATCAGGTTTCCCTGTCTGAGATAGAGTGAGGCGAGTGGAGGAGTCCATGGGTGAACTCAGACACTTCGTCCTTTTCCAGAATTAGGAAAGTGATGAAGAAGGCAGAAATAATGACCGTCACTGACAGGAAAGTCAACAGTGATCTTAGAGGGGTTTTTTTTATTGCTCAAAACTTGCTATTTTATACTTAGTGAAGTTCTCAGTTATGTTTTAAGTCAAGTCACCTTTATTTATATAGCGCTTTTTTTACAATAAAGATAGTTTCAAAGCAGCTTTACAGTGAAACTGAAAAATAATGCAACAATGTTTGTTTCGGCTGTACAGCAGATCTAGAAGAAAAAAGGGTTTCACTTTATTTGGATGGTCCCTTTAACACATTCTGTTGTCTATAATTGCCCCTTCATGTCTACTAACTCTCATTAGAGTATTAGTAGAGCATTAGTAGACTGGTAGGGTTAGGGTTAGAATAAGTTGGCATGTAGTTGCAAAGTTACTTATAGTCAGTCGAGTGTCTGTTGGAGGAGCATCACAATAAAGAGTTTGCAAATATTAAGCAGAAAGTCTACTAATACTCTAATGAGAGTTAGTTGACATGTATTTGCACAGTTACTTATAGTTAACAGAATGTTCAAAAGGGACCATCTAAATAAAGTGTTACCGAATATAGTGTCATAGTCCAGTTAAAAAAAGTTATTAATTTAGTTCATTTATCTATACAGACGCTCTGGACAAAAACAGTGATGTCATCGTCCAGCTCAGTTCAGTTCAGTTCTTATACAATGGTGTTAATTCAGGCAGATCAATAATATTGTTGAATATTAAGTGTTCCCAACTAAGCAAGTCAAAAGCCAAAACTCCATCAGGTGACAGAATGAAGAAAAAAAACCTTGGGAGAAACCAGGCTCAGTCGGGCGGCCAGTTATCCTCTGGCCAGTGGACGAACAGTGTATGATTATGATTCAGGCAGTCCGAAATTCACGTCCGAAATTTTTGCACGTCAAAAAAAAAAAAAAAATATATATACGACCTCATGTTTTGTCAATCACGCTTACACACTGCCTCCGAAACTTTCGTCTGTCATATTTTATTTTGGACCGGGTTCGCTTTTCTACGCTTTTCTTATGAGTAGCATGTATTTTTAATGGTGTTTTGACAATTCAGAGCCACAGAATCATGAATACGAAAAAACGCATACGAAAATTTCGGACTCGGTGTGCAAGGACCTTTACAGGTCAGAAGTCAGATCGGATCAGAACATTCAGACATGTATCCAGTTCATCGGATTGTTTAGATTTGGTGCTTTTAATGAGAAATGTTTGACTTCATATCGATATCTCTATATCTCTATATCTTTATATCTCTATATCTCTATTACTTTTAATTCCAGACTTTCTTGGCAAATCTGTGCACAGATTGAGACATTCTTGAGATCTTTTCCCAAAAGAAATAAACTCTGGAGAAAACAACTAATGCTTTTTCTCAGGAGGAAAATCGGAAAAACAAAAACTCAAGCAAAATTCTCAATTTGCTTGTTATCACTGAAGAAACAATTGAAATATTAAAGATATTTTACAACCCAAACTGATATCATGGAATATCCGAGCACAGTTTAGAAGAGCTTTAGAACACTCGAACTTTAGAAGAGACAAATATAAGAAAATACTGCGGTATGTTTCTCAGGAGAATAAAGCAAGCAAGTGATTAGCAACAATCTCCGTTTGGTCTCAGTTTAATCTCATAAGAGAAACAAATTAGATATTAAGGAAATCTCATTTTTTAATACGCTTTAGAGGAGACATATGTGAGATTACCAGGGGCTTAAAATACAAATCTACCATGAGTTGTATGCAAAGTCTCCATTTGCTGACTAGGCGAAACATTTGAGATGTCAAAGAGATTTTAGTTGTGATTTTTTTCCCACTGTGGGTTCAGAATGAGACTATGATATCATGCAATATAGAGCATTTGGTGGTGCTGTGATCTCAAAATCCTTTAAGGATATTTTCATTATACATGTGGCTTTTCTCCTCAGTCAAGCACTTGCAGAAACTCTGCACCTGAGTAGCACCAAAATCAAATCCATCTGTGTGTGAAAACCCTCCAGGGGGCGACTGGGAGTCACTCTGGATTAAGAGGGAGCCAGACTAATGCATAAGTTTGAGGTATATAAGGAATACATCACCCTCTGCCACTGGACTGATATTGGAGATTAATCCTAAGGCTCGGACCAGAGCTAAAAATGAGTAATAGTGGAAGAAACTTTCAGGATCAAGTTCCAAGCCAACCAATGATCGGAGAAGAGGGTGGAGGAGCTTGGGAGTTGCACTGACCCAAGAGCTGAAACAGCAGCGCAGGAGGAAAAATAGTCTGGAAAAATCCACAGCTTGTACACAATGTCCAAAAGTATCCGATCCAGTTTCATAAGGACTATTATTGTAATCCTTTCAGGAACTTAGAGCTCCAACTTCATTTGTTGAAAAAATAAAGTGATGAAAGCCGACATGAAGCAGGATAATTCTCAGGATAGTCCTTCGGTAGCCATGTATGCCATTATAAAAACATTACGTTTAGGGTGTGGGCACATTTCTTTGGGCTAAAAGCAGATTCACTTGACTGCCGATCTAATGAAGAGATGAACCAATAATGTTTTACTCACAGTATTTTATACATGAAACATAATGTATTTAGTGAGTCACCTCAAAAAAGAACAAAAAAAAAAAATGCTTCAAGTCACATATAGCGATTTTTACAATACAGATTGTATCAAAGCAGCTTCACAGTGATAACATGAAAATAATACAACAAAGTTTGTTTCTAGAAGAAAATTGCTTCATCAGATCAATTATATTGTTGAATATTAAATGTCCCCAAATGTGCAACACATTTGTCATTGTACTGGTATTGAACTTTTGGATTGTTCGAATTCCTAATTATCCAATTATCAAAAGTGATAACAATAAAGTAGTCCAGGCTAAGGCCCTGTTTACACGAGAACGCTCGCGGGTGAAAACGTTAAAATATTTTATCGGATGTGCTTTTCGTTTACACGGCGACAGCGTTTTTGGGGCTTAAAAACGCAAAAAAATGAAACCACCCTCCAGAGTGGAAATCTTAAAAACGCTCCACCATCGCGTTCCCGTCTAAAGGGTAAAAACGGTAAAAAAGCAAAAGTCTGCTTGACAGTGAAGGCGTCGCGTACACGTTTACGTCACAGGCATGCACCAGTACAGGAAAATAACAAAACATTATCAAACTAATATAGCATTAATTTCATTGGCCAAAAACAACAACAAAAAACTGTCATTTTTAATTGACACGCGACGAGCACCGAGGGTTAAAGCAGCAGCTTTACCGTATTAAACATGAAAAACTGTCAGCGTCTCTTTCACTTTCAGTGCTTCACATTGCCACCTAGCCGCCTGGAGTGCACACTACATCGAATTTCACACACTTTTGCGTCACCATATACACGCAGATTTCCCCCCCATAACGCTCGTCTAAACGCAGAATAAAAAGTGATACCACAACCAACGCCACTTTTGCGTTCTCTCTTCAGATCATTTCCATGTAAACATAGCCTAAGTGAGATGTACTGGCCAAGAAGGACTAGTTAATCAAGGACATCTTAAAGGAACTGCTGAAAAGTCTTGGACATTCTCACTTTTAATACAATAGATGGATCTGTGAACACTTATGTTTTTGTCTGGATCTATATTTTTTTTCAAATATACACTATGCAATTCATTCACAGAAAGGGGAGTCAATATTGAAAGTAGCAGTCCGTATCTGTTGTGGTGACCGGCTGCTTTAAGGACTACATTGCATCTTATCCTCAAGGAATGCACCAGATTGGCAGGTTCTTGCTGTGAGATGTTACACCACTCTTCCACCAAGGCATTGCATGTTCTCAAACACGTCTTGGGGGGACACATGGTTTGGCACTGTAAGGATGATCAGCTGTCCTTCCTGTCTCCCTGTTGCACTGTCAATGTTACAGACATTGCAGTTTATTGCTCTGGCCACATCTGCAGTGCTCATGCCTCTGTGCAGCAGGACAATGGCATGTTCATGCAGGTGATCAGGGACCATGCATCTTTATTTTATTCTATTTCATTATTTCATTATGTTGTCAATAAATGACCTTTATCTGTAAGTTTTGGCCACTGCCTGACATCATCAACCCAATGTTCCCTTTTAAATTTTATTTCACCAGACATTTTCTTTCATGATCAGGATCCGCTTTCATTGAAATGTCATTAGAGGGTATTCTTCGCCACACTTTGCAGGCACGCAGTAATGGCGGCAGGCAAGATGGCGGCGCCCATAGAGTTCGCGGCGGATTTGTGTATAGGGACGTAGTGTTTCTTTACTTCATACACCAATTGCCATTTTTAGAGCCAATAAATTTTTTGTATTACTTAAAAATATGTATTTAAAATATAATTTATTAATTATTTTAGGTACTTTATTTATTTATTTTAATTTTGAAATGTATGAAACTAACATGAATTTAAAAAAAAAACCTGGCACATGGGTTTTTGACTAGATTTTCAAAGGATTTTCTAATTTTGATTGACTGGGATATCCTTATTTATTAATGATTATTATATTCATTGATACCGTTTGGTATAATTTATTTTAACCTTGATGTGATCATCTCTATATCTATCTGTCTTCTTCAGTAATGAGATTTCTTCAGGCCTAATGCTAGGTCTAACTGTCTCTCTCTAGCTCATTTGAACTGATGTGGTCTTGCCTCTACTCAGTCAGTCCCTCCATGTCCTTCACTTTAAATGAATCTGAGAGCGCTAAGGCCTTCTACTCTGTGGAAATGAGTGTCTTTAATGAGGGCTCCAGAGTGTCTTTGGACAAATGTTGCTTGTTTAGTGCAGGGTTTGATCTTTAGTCAGAATGCAGAATGCTAATGTTATATGCTCTGCTGTAGCTCTTCACAAGGCAATATCATCTAATGAGCACCTTAGTATGCATGTTACAATGGTATAGCCTCAGAAAGTACAAACAAAGTCGAGTCAGCGGGTTAATTAACAGATGAGATGGACCAGTCGAAAGATTTTTTTCCCCCATTGACTTATCAGTTGTTGTTTTCAGATCTACACATTTTCTGGAGGAATGAATTTGAAGTCAGGTGACCTTGACACCCACCCATGACCAGCATGCTATGGTAGGATGCCCATGAGTGGCTCTGCTGAAAGCGATGCCTGCCGGAAGCCCCTCCATGCTCACTCCCAGTGTCAGGTGTCAGAGGTGAGTGCTGCTTCACAGTAAATGAAGCATACAGAGGAGGTGAAACTACACAGTTCACATCACAATGCTGAGTCATTGACCAATCAGAGCTGAGTGTTTAACAATGCCATAGAATACAATGCAATAGGAACAACGTGACACTGCACCGACCCGTCCATGGCATCACAGTTAATGCAGGTCAGTGAGTGATCAATATTGACTTGTGAAAGACACATGCCTCCCAATTTACTGGTGATTGGAAAGTACGTTCTTTTAAATATGTGCGATAAAATCAATCCAATTCTAATTTCCTATTTGGAAAAGTGCGAGAGAATGGCACTTGTTTAGGAAAGTTGGAAATGAACAACTCGCAGTGATTATGTCAAGATGTAGCACAAGCTTGTGGGAAAAGTATGCACAGATGCATACATAGAAAATCTGGAAATTACTGAAATATATATAATTAATAAAACTACAACAATACTTCTTGAAATTAAAATGTCTATATATAATGCGTTACATTCTTAACGGAGCACAACTTCTTCCTGACAAGTAAACCAATCCCCCTGCCTTATTGTTTTCAGGGCCTCTTTTATTAATCAGCAAAATAGAGGGTATGTCCTCTCGTAAATTTTGCTACTGGGCAGAAATACATCCATGAAGAAACCCACGCACCCCAGCGCTTACACTATAAAAACCATAGACTGAAACGGTCATGATGGGGTCAGTTCAGCTGGTTCACATTAGGTAGAGCACTAAAATGTTTATATTACCCTTCAAAGGCATCATCATCATCAGATATAATGTTTCATGTTTGTTGGTTCATGTTTGAATAAATTATATAATTCAAAGTCTGGTTACAAGAGTTTAGCCATGACAATACGTTTGCTTTGATGGAAAGAGCTTTGTGTGAGTTTCATTTGGCTACAATACCTGTGAATTTGCTGTATGTTCAGTCCATAGAAGAGTTCACAATGTGCTTTTAAGGGCCTTTAAGCAGTCCCATTGTCAGTTGGCATCCACAGAGAAAGAGGAGTCTGCTGGGAGGAAATCGGGGGAATTCGCTTCGGGATCAGTACCTCGCACACAAAGTGCTTTACGGCTGTTGCTGGATTTATTCTCAGCCTCTTGATCTCGGCAGTATTGAGAAATGAGCCACAGGCCTTTAAATATGATGCTTCTTCCCCTTATTCAGTCTTTAGCACAACACAATCATTCATATACATGGTTGCATATCAAAGCAACATCCCCAATCTTAATCTAAACCTGATTCTTTAGCTAGAGGTGACGGTTTCATTGTTTGGCATCAGCAAAATAGTGCTTTAGCATAGCGAAACATTTAAACTCATATGAAAAGACATGCCGAAATTGACTTTTGGCAACAGGTCATCGTGGTCAAGCAAATGCTCTTACATCTCCAATCCCAGCTTAGTTTATTATTTTCATGGCCACTTTTATGGACAACAAATTAGAGTGTATACCCTCCCGTAAATTCCCCCCGGAATGTATGCGCAAAAAGAATCGCAAGTTGTTTCTGCATGAAGGTGGAACTTCTAAATTCTTCACAAATTCTGTTATAGTTTCAATAAGCTTGAACTTCAGAATCTGGATAAGATATACGCCTCTTGACGCATGTAACGACATTTTACACATAATAAACGTGGTCCCGGCCACATTTAACACTGAGGTATGTCTGTCCTCTGTGGCTTGACAATTCTCTTTACGAGCCTCAAAACCCAGACACTTTAAAGACATTTATGAATAGACCATTTCTCCATTCCACCACAAGGTTTTTGTACAAATATTTTGTTGATGAACTTCCAAGCTTGCTTTGCAAACATTTATGTTTTAATTAGGAATGGGAAATCTAATGAATTAATCAAATTCTTTAATGATTCAATTAACAATTCTTGATGTTTCTATTAATTATTAACGATTCTTTACTTTGAGGTTTACTGATTCTTTACTTTGAGGTAGCCTCCTTACTATAGTATGTTCTAAATAAAACAATACAAAACAACGTGTTGTCAAATGAACAACCAGTCAGTTCTAACACAATTTTCAATATTTCGAATTGCATACGATCAGTTAGTCATGAACAGCAACATGAGGGAAAGAGTGAGTCGTTAGATGATTCAATAAAATAATGCATGAACTCAGACGTATCTGTCGGTGGATCTGAATGCGTTGATCTATGAGGGCAGACTTGTTTGGTGAACTTGCACATGGACGACTAATTCCGGATTAAAATGTGGTGTTACATCTTTCTACTGTTCTTAGTTCACACAGAGATCGGGAAACAGACCCCACTTTGAACAATTCTCAGAATTCTTAAAATCTCTTCGGTGGATTTACAGAGACTCCTGTTGCCCCCCTGGCGGAATATACAACTGTTGTTCCGCATTGGGAATTACACGCCTCCCCAGGGTACATTCACAACTCCTATTTGAGGACTTTGAGGACTTACCAGGACAAAGATCACATCCTAGTCATCTGGTCATCACATCACCACTCTTCCATTGGGTCAAATGGTAAAAGTCAGAGTATCAATTTGGGAAACATACTCTGCTCAAACACGCACCTCTCAGCTCTCGGCTGTCCTCTTGCCGTAGATGGCCTTTGTGAATACAAGGTCAATATCGAATAAATATTTTATTCTAAATGACTTGTTTATATCTTACTCTCTAGACATTTTATTTGTTACTGAGACTTGGTTAAAACAGGGTGACTTAATGCCTCTTGGCGAGAATGCTCCCCCGATCTGTGACTTCTTCAGGTCTCCACGAGCCGGATATGGTAGTGGTAGTGGAGTTGCAACCATTTTTAGAAACTGCTAAGACAATGCGAAGAGATCAAATGTCTTGTTTGACACGATGAATTATTTTCTAAACCTGACTATGTATATAATATGTGATGCCTCTCCAGAGCTTTGTAAAGATTCAAAAAAAAAAATCACTCAAAAAATGTATGACATCGAAAGCTCTATTGTTTCTTCTAAACATTTTTGACTTTAACATCTAACTTTCAACAAGTTTCTTCACTTCGGTTAGCAGATATAATCTCTACTATGATTTTTTTTTGGTTCTAAGTAGGACGTTATTCGGCTCATCTTTTTAAGGATATGTTTTCTGATATTAGTTCTGTGGTAATAGCTATAGCAAACAGCTCTTTAACCAAATGTGTTGTACCAGCTAGTTTTAAACATGTAACTTTTGTTGAAGAAACCTAAACTTGATCTGGCAATGTGCAGTAACTATCAGCAAATCTCTAAACTGCCTTTCATCGCTAAGCTTCTGGAGAAAGTATTTTTTCACAGCTTCAGTCTTATTTGAATTATTTTATGTTCCAATTGGGTTTTAGATCATTACATACATAGCACTGAGTCAGCTCTGTTGAAGGTTACAAGTGACATCTTGCTTGCTCTGGATTCATGCTCTTGTGTCGTGCTGGTTCTGTTGGACCTGAGCACGGCATTTGATACCATTGACCAGAACATTTTTCTTGAACAACTTGAATGTATGGTAGGTATCCATGGCACTGCACTACACTGATTTGCGTCTTACCTCGAGAATAGGACTTTTCCCTGTAAATTTGGGAACTTTTCCTCATTATCTGCTATTTTTTTTTGTGTGGAGTGCCCCAGGGATCCATTTTGGGGCCTTTATTGTTCTCCTTTTATATGCTTCCCTTGGCCCACATTTTTCAGAAATACATTTCATAACACTGCTATGTGGACGATTCTCAGTTTTTCCTTTCAGTAAGATTTGACACCACGGTTTCATTCAATGTTTTTCTGAAATGTGTAAATGATATTAAGAGGTGGAGGACAAACATTTTTTTTTGCAGCTTAATGAGGATAAAACTGAGGTTTTGATTGTAGGTTGTCCTGCAAATTCATCCCCTGCTCTGGAAGCCCAGTTAGGTCCAATATCAACCAGTGTAAGCAAACACATCTTTGACCCTTTACTATTTGATGAACTAATTAGTGCTTTTATTATAGGAAGCTTTTTTTATTTGAGATATATTGCAAAGTTAAAGCATTTTCTTTGAGGTAAAGATTTAGAAATAGTGATTCACGTACTTGGCTGGTCTCCCTTAATCATCATTATCTCGATTGTAAATTGTACAAAAGTAAGCTTTTTGACTGGGTCTAAAAAGAGGGACCATATCTCCCCAGTTTTAGCATCCCTCCACTGGCTTCCTGGTGAATTCAGGGTTGATTTTAAAATCCTCATGTCTATAAGGCGTTGTCGGCAGTGCATCAAGATATATTTGCATCTTGACCTTTTTCAGCCATCCTGTCCTGATAGGGCACTTATATCTTCTAATCACTAATTACTCTTAACTGTGAAGCAAACTTGTAGCAACAAATCAAAGCGTGATTGGGCCTTTTCTGTGGCTGGGCCCAGGCTTTGACTCTCTTGTCATGTGAGGTCGGCTCCTTCATTGGAAATTTTTAAATCTGGTTTTAAATCATATTTTATTCTATAGCTTTTGGAAACCTGTAATTGTTGTTTTTATTGTGTACACTTGATTTGGCACACTGTATAGCAATTTGAATCAATTTATATTGTGTTTAAATGTCTATAAATAAATGTTGTTGTTGTTACTGAGTCTTAGGTTTCAGTTCAAAAAAAATTTTCCCCCCACACAACCTTTGTAAAACATTTATTTTGTTAATTCAGTTGATTCAGAAGTGATGCAGCGTAGCCACTGAATGTGCAAAACACTGTCAGAGTATTTTAGTACAGTTATCTTCATCAAAATAATTGATTCAGAATTTTTCTTTTACATTTTTTCTAGCTTTAATATTTAAATGGTTTTGTGTATTATGCGTGTTTGGGTCACAAACTGTTGCCTGTTATCTGCATCAATCCATGTCATTAGTGAGGAAATTGAAAGAGAGCGAGAGAGAGAGAACAAATTGAATGTCAGAAAAACAGCCTAGTGATGTTGATGATGGATTCTCCCCTAATCGAAACAATTTGCTTAGTTTCCCAGCTGGGTTTCATGTGCTTTTGATTACTCTCTGCTATTTAGTTCCACAAAATTACATGCTGCTTAATGGGCTTTTAATGGTTATAGGTTTCTCTACTTTTTAATGAGGTTCACCAGTTGGTTGCTAATGCCCTATGGATATTTGGCGCGTGTCCAGATCGAGAACTGTTTTAGTCTTTATTCTAGTTTACAACTCACTTTTCTTTGTGGTGTAAAACCTCAACAAGAACTCCAATATATCTTGGGGCTTTAGATGCACTTCACCAATCCGCTTTTAATTTATCGCCTAATCCTTATCCCAGAAGCCAAATAATTCCATCATTAAATGCTTGATCACTAAGCTTCTGGATCTTTTTCTCATTTCTTTCATTGTGTATGTTTAAGTGCCATAACAGCAAATTAATGCCTGTTTTTTTTTTTAGGTGTATTTGAGTTTTTTGCTAGAGAGAGAGTCAGTGATTTATTGCAAATCTTTGCAAATACCCCTCACCCCCGAACAAACTATAAGACAAGGCCCCGTCCCCATTAACAATAATAATCCTGATCCCCATGACAGTGCAAGAGTAGAAACGGGAAGAAGGAACAGGAGTGGAGGTGCTGAGCTGACCCTTACCAAACCAGACTAGGGGTTTTGTCATTTAAGCACTGCTGGAAATGTAACAAGTCTTTTAATAGGAACAAAAACAGCTGCTTTCTGATGTGTACCTGTTTATGGGAACCAATTAAATTAAAAGAGCTACACATCTTCTTCTCTAAGGCCCGTGCAGATACCTAGTCTCTCATTGCATAACTTTTGACTGGGCCAGTTTGCAGCTTTATTCTTGCCAAGAGCCGCTTGCTTAGAAAAAGGTGACCAACTACAGTCTTTCTTTTTATGGACAGATAGGGGAAGGGAAATCCCTAAAGAAATTATCTGAAAATGTGTGCAGAATTTATGATGGATTTCTGTCCATCCAAATGTAATAAGCAGTGATTATTTAGTGGAATATACAGTTTTTCCCTCTCGAACATCACCTCAACTCCTGGAATTTGCATTGCAGTCGGAAAGCCAGATTGGAGCTTGCCATTTTCTTAAGTGCTTTCCAGTTTTGCGTGCAACATGCATTAGATGTTATAGTGAACGGACTGAGGTGGTTTGTTGATGTTCCGTCTGAGTATGAGTCTATGAGATTCCTTTCAGCGTATCACACTTAGGAAGTGGTTGAGGTGCAGGTTAATGCCATCATGCAATGCTTCAAATTACTGCAAATATCGATGCTTTGTTACTGGCACAGCTTTCTCGGATCTCTGTCCTATGACCTTACTTTAGCTAAAATCATTTTATGATCACCACTGCCATATTTCTCCATGTTTCCAATGGAGGCTATTGATTTTATGGAGAATATTTCACAACAATCATAAATATGAATGTTTAAAACTATAAACGAGTGAAATCCGAGAAATTCATGTTTCAACTGACAATTTCAATCTTGGATTCAAAGGCATTTGCATAATATAAAAAGTCTTTATGTTTGAGTCTGCTTTCCTGTTATACTGTGGTTTTCATTTTTCCACTCATATTTTATGTGGCTCTCCAGAGCTGTGTAGCTGCTTTGAGATTTTGAACAAAGCTCTGCAGGCTTTGTTCAACTATAAAATTGGATGAAAGCTTGCCTGAAAGCTCTCAAAGGAGACAACAAAGCCATCGCCTCTATATGGAAAACTAGAAAAGCCTGAGTTTGTGGCTCTTGGATAGATTCTTCTACAGCTCTGCTTTCAAGCCTACACCCTAGACTTCAATAACAGCACTCCTCGTTGTCATAGTATCCTGAGAATTATTTGCTTAAACAGTTTTAGACTGCAAATATTTGATCATATTTCACGCAAATTAGTTGTCTTTCTTTGCAAAAAAAATTACTCATTCTGTCTAATTTCAGTCAAAGCAACCAAATCCCTCCAAAAAGAACCCCCAGGTCCTGTCCAGTCAATCCAATGCAAGGTAATTTACATCTCAAGACAATCAGAAAACGCACATGGATCTGCTAGGGCTGAGTGATATGTAATATTCTAAATATATTTAATAACTTTGCTGAAAAAAAAAAACAATACAGTTAAGCGAAATTACAATGCAAGTTTTCTAATGATCTTGTTAGTCTACTTAATTATTCAACAAATAAATAAATAAATAAAAATCAGTGAATATCCTTTTGCACAGTTTTAAAATACATAAAATTTGGATGTTACACTATAGGTTGCAAGCTGCATTTCATGTTGACTTTAACTTTTGCATGCTAGTTGTTATACAGGACTGTCACCTTTCTTGTGGATATTCATGAAAAAAAATGTATTTAGTAGGTTGAAAAATTGTGAGACAAAGTGTGGATTTGAAATGGGTTAAAAAACGAATTTGTGAGATCGGCCAAATGGAGTTTGAGAAGCAGAGCAGATTTTTTAAAAATAAAAAAATATGAAAAAAAGTTTCACTGATGAAATGATGATTCCTTTGATTTAAAAAAAAAATGCATGGCAGTCGCAAAGTCTGATTTGAGCTTGCAATTTTCTCTTTTTTTGTGCTTTCCAGTTAGAAAAACATTTGTTTGAAAATATGGAATAATGTTAAGTGATGACATAAAATATATATATATATATATATTTTTACGAAATTTGATTTGTAAATATAATTATTTAAAGCAGCTTTAGGACATATTTAATGTGGAAATATATAGTCTAATTTTCTATGAATATAGAAAAGGCAGATGAACACATATATACTGTATATATATATATATATATATATATATATATATATATATATATATATATATATATATATATATATATATATATATATATATATGCTACATGTATGTCACACAATCCTAAATATGAACTCTTTCCCCGCCAACGTTTTTGATAAAATGTTGCCAGTCAGCACCAGCATTTTTGATCATTATCACAAAAGTTTCATGGTTGGCCCCAGAATATTTTGTTGTATGAATATCTGAACATGAAATAGGCTATATAAAAATAAAGAACAGACTCTGTGCTTTTAAACAAACAACAAACATTTCATTCTGGCTTCATGCATTCTTTTTTTATCAACACTTGAATATGGGTAAGTTTAATAAAAAAAAGCAACATTTTGAGAAAATCGCATTTTTGTCAAGATTAGATTCAGAACGATGATCAGAACATAGAGTCAACACCCCCAAAGCTCTTTCAATTCTGTCAATGGCGGGGAAGCGTTGTCTCATAAATGACGGAAAATGACCATTCTGTATAATGAAGACAACATTTTTATAAAAGGTTACAGAACAAGCCTTTGTGACGAAGCCTTTGTGTCACAGAGTTCAGAGAAGAGTTGAGCACAATGGTATTTTGAGGCCCTGAAAATAGTTTGACACAAACATGCAGATGTGGCTCTTTTTGTCCGAGTCCAGATGACCTGGTGGTCAGCCTGTGGGTGCTGGAAGAGCGGTTAGAGAACCAGACTGAGCTTCAGAGGAGAGCGCATGGCTGCGGTTTAGCATGAGGGAGAAGAGAGGCCCGAGGGTTCGGACGAATCCCTCTCTCTTTCTACAGCTCCTCTGATGTGTTTCTCACATGGGACACTGCTGAAGGGAAAGAGGGAGGTATCATATTACTGTCCCGTGCAGCTGGAAAAGTCCCTCTCTGCAGGTTTCCTCTGCTGAAGTTTATATCCACCTCGTGAGGTAGTTCATTATTAATACGTGAGAGAGATCCACTCTGTAGGAAAATTGCGGTTAAGTTATTAATGTTGTGAGACGTCGGGTTGAGAGCAGCCAGTGTGTATTTGTTGTTTTCGTTGCCTTGGAGGAGCGTAACACAAACACACATTTCACCCTCTGTGTTTGTCTTCGTCCGTTTCTATCCGTAGATTTGGCTGTGGCTTTAATATGTCTTTCATCCTTAGTGGGAAAAAACCTTGAGTTACTGCTCAGATTTATGGACCTTGTTAAAGCTTTTTTTTTGTTGTTTTCCTGCGTGCTGAGCCGAGCTAAAATTAGCTCAGTGATACCTGAGCTCTTTTTGGCGTTAGTGTGCTTCAACTTCTGATATATTCTGAATGTGCTTGTGTACTCGGCTGCGCACAGTGAATATGAGCGAGTATTGTTGCTGCTGCAGAGGGCAGTGTAAGACTTCGGGTCTGCGTGGCAAGAAGGGTAAGACACACACACACACACACACACACACACACACACAGAAGCCATGCCAGCGGAGCAGTAATAAGACACTGGTGACTGAGGCTGTGGAGACGAGTAGGGATTAAGATTGGAATGATAATGCTTTAGGCTATTGTGAACCCACACAAATGAGCAAGCTTTGTATCTGTTCCATTGCTATGTTATCTTTTTTACATTATGTTCCTGTTCTGCGCAATAAATCAGCTGATCAACAAGCTAATGTTGGACATGAAATGCGATCTCTGGCAATTCCAGCCCACGCAGGTTCCCTGACAGTATGGCTTCAATGAAGAAGTGTGTGAGCGGAAACACGTTCTGAAGCGATATATCGGCAAGGTCGATAAATATTGGCTGATATTAAGCATTTTAAAACATTTCAGCCCGATCTCATGAAAGTGCGTATCTATACGACAAATGTTATTTCTCGTACCATTTATACGCCAAAAATTGTTTTTGCGTGCATATGATACGCACTTTATGGCGTGTAATACACACGCATTCCCCACCCCTAATCCTACCCAAGGGTTTTCAGTGCGTAGCATATGCACGCAAAAAACATTTTTGGCGTATAAATTATACGAGAAATAACATTTGTGGTATAGATACGCACTTGAGATGGTGTTGGATGTTTTGCATCAACCTTGCCCATTTGGACATTTTAAATAATTAAATAAATACATCTGTGTCTAACTTGCTATAATTAAATAATATGTCATACAATAATGGAATTATTAAATGTTATGTATACAGTGTATACAGCGCATATTTACTGTTTAAATAAATAGACAAAAAAATTAAATTTAATATCGCAAAATACAATTTCATGATGGATTGGATATATTTACAGTACACACCAGCCACTTTATAGATGCCCCTGTTCAACTGCTCGTTAAAGCAAATATCTAATCAGCCAATCACATGGCAGCAACTCGATGCATTTAGGCATGTAGACACGATCAAGACGATCTGCTGAAGTGCAAACTGAGCATCAGAATGTGGAGAATAAAGGTGATTTAAGTGACTTTGAACGTGGGATGGTTGTTGGTGCCAGGCGGTCTGAGTATTTCAGAAACTGCTGATCTGGGATTTTCAAGCACAAACATCTCTAGAGTTTACAGAGACTGGTATAAAAAAGAGGAAATACCCAGAGAGCGGCAGTGCTGTGGGTGAAAATGCCTTGTTGATGTCAGAGGAGAATGACCAGACTGGTTCAGGTGATAAAGAGACGACACTAGGCCTATCTCAAATAAGCACTCGTGACAACCAAGGTCTGGAGAAGAGCAACTCTGAACGCTCAACATGTCGAACCTTGAAGAGCTCCAGCAGCAGAAAACACACCGGTGTCACTCCTGTCAGATAAGAACCGCAACTGAGGCTACAATTCACACAGGCTCTACAAAATTGGACATATGTATAACCCATATGGGTTGACTACTAACCAAATTAAAATTGTATTTGCCTTATACGTTTTGACCCATACACATTGGTCTCATTCTTCCAGGATGATGAATCATAATTTAAGTAGGTTATGACAAAGAAAGAGACAGTTATGTAAACAATACAGGGTCCACATGATCCTTTAAGCAAAGTAAGCTTAAAATATTCCCCTTTGCGTGTTAAGCTCACAGGGATCTTTCAAGAAACAAATTCTATATTTGGTATTGAAATTAATAGCCAGTATGTGGGCAGACAGCAGTCTGGCTTCGGTCAAGCATAAAGACATAAACAGAAGAGTGGGTGTATAACTGTTTGAGAGATTTGGAGCTGTTCATGTTTTTTATGCCTAATTATTTATTATTTTTATTACCCATCAGGAACACAAGATGTCCTATGATCGGCTGCCAAAAAGCTCATCGTACCAAAACAGACTGTGACATTTTGTCTGCGATTTAATGGCGCTCACATTCTGACCCTAGTGTAAGTAGGGTGACCCAATAACTAAGTGAGTCATAAACTTCTGCGTTGTCAGCCAGTGGGATATGACCCCGCTAAACATCTCAATTTAAAAATCTGGGCCATTAACTGGCCCAAAAATAAAGTGGTTACATGTTAACCCGAGCAGAGTGCCCAAATTTTGCCCTGACTTGGCAGATGGCTCTTCCAAATGCTCTCTCTCTCTTAATGTCTCTCTATACTCCATTGCCTCTAATTTCTATTTCTCAGTTATTTCTAAGATGAAACCGAGAGAAAATAAGACTCTTGCCTATGTTTTTTTCTCCAGAAAAGTACCCTAGATAATGCAAAAATAAACACAAGTTTGACATTAGCTTGTTGCTAAGCTAACATCGCAATACTTTTTTTATTTAGATATTTTTCACTTTTCAGCTTATCGAATGGATTATATAAAACCGCTCTACCATACATTATTTACACCACTCCATTTTTGCTTGGTTTTTGCTCTTTGCCTACAATGCAGGCTTTGTCCCAGGACATGCTGAAAAAAAAAATAGTGATAATTTGGTGTAGCCAGACTGTTAAGGAAAGTTACTTTTAACAGTAATGCATTACAATATCACATTACTCCCTAAAAATTAGCTAGTTAATTAGTTACTTTTTATGGAAAGTAATATTAAGTTAAATTTCCATTTATTTTTCTTTCTTCTCGCCTTTCACACCAAAAGTGAAATGCATATTCCTCAGGCTGAGGGAAATGTTAAAAAAATCCTACATGTACAGTAGATGGTGCAGCTCGAGCAAACCTTTCAGCTGTGCTTCCATTCTGGGTTGCTGAAGAATAGGACGCACGAGAATAAAGAACACGTACTTCAGCAATAAATAAATGAAACACAAATGTGATGTCAGTTTAACTAATGTAATTTTTTCTTATTAGTATGGTTGAATTGGATCATTGAAGGTCAGCATTAAATACTTTGGTTTTGGTTAATAAAGTGAGATTAAATACATAAAGTGTATTTGTTTGATTTTACATTTAATTATTGCAGATTTGCTTAATAGTCTAAGTTTGCATTACCATGTTTTTATTCATTTTGATGAATAGTGGTTCTGTTTTTGTGCTAGTGAGATACTAGTATTATGTATCAATATTACAATATAACATCTGTATTATGTATCTATGGTTATACTGTATTTAGTCTAGAAATACAACAACCACACAATGCCTCTGCACCTTATGCTGCCTTCTATTTACCTGGGAAGAGAGATGTAGGGTCTGGGAATGATGTCACACACCCTAGGTGACCATGTTCCAGGTCAGAAAACTAAGTTCTTTCGGAATATAAACACATAAAAAAGCTACACAGATAATGCCGAAGTATGTCCACAAATAGAGGTTGGCTAGTACTGTGTGGACCACTGAGTTTATTGAGACACTATAATTTACTACTTCATTATGGTTGATGCGCTGAGCAGCCATATTGGATGCTGAAGTCTGGTCGTTGTGCTTCGCCTGAGGGTCCATTCTAGTTAAAAGTTCCTACTGGGGTCTAGGAATTTTCCACATCCGAGGACAAATGCACCATTACTCCTGATTTCTCTCAACATGGGGTCAAGAGAGGTGTCATTTAATAAATGGAGTAACTTTTGTTACTTATTTGAAAAAGTAACTCAGATATTTTGGTATAAATTCATAAGCAATGCGTTACTTTACTCTTCCCTTAAAAAAAGATAACTGATTACGTAACTTGCGATACTTGCAATGCATTAACCCAAACTCTTATCAAAGTCAGTATGGTCCAGTTTGCAGCTTATTCTTATGCAAGAACAACAAATTAAAACAGAAAAAGTCTGTCTAATCCATTGGTTTTCAAGCTTTTTGACTCCGAAGGCCCTCATTGTCAGACAATATTTAAAGGTTCTATAATATAATGTTTTTCAGGGTTTACTTTATTTTTTTTTTTTTTTTTTTTTTTTTTACAATTTTATCAATTAATTTTCATCGGCTCCATCTCCAAAATGTCCTCTTCAAATTCCTCTTTATGATTCCCAGAGGCAGCTCACACTTACTGTAGCATCAGAAGTGTGGGTGAGCTCCATTCCATGCACTCGTACTACTCGAGCATGCCCACTGGGACGCATGGTGTTGGCGGCTTACGCACCTGGTCAGACTCTCTGTGGGGTTCGGGCTCTGGGCCGATGGTTGGCAGGCTCGGGCTCTCCGTTTCTGGTGGGCTCTGGAATTAGCTCTGGAATTAGCTCGGTGCAGTGTGTGGACGGTGGCTCGCTGGGCTCTGGGACCAAAGTGGGGGTGCTGATGTCGTCCTCAGCGGGGTAGATGGTAAATGCCAATCCGTTATTCAACAGCACCCACTCCGAGGACCGTTCACTGGCAACATGCCTTGGACTGCTCGCTGAGGCTGGTGTGGTTAAAAATGCAGAGCAAGTGGTCCGGATTGTTCGTTCCAGTTAGTTCCAGATCTAAAATGTCCCGTGTGTGGTCCTCCAGTGAGGCGGGAGAAAAAATAAAAAAGCTGCAAAACGAAATTGTTTTACTAACAAAGTTTGGGAGGAGCACGTGCAGATAAATAACACGAGTGGAGAGCACTCAGCAATCAACGATAAGAGGTGCATGTATAGATTCAGCAGTCTCACATCAATCCATTGACAGTCTAGCAGCATCCCTCCACCACCCCTTCTCCACACTTCTAGTCCTAACCATTTACATACGGCGGGAGTACTTTGGTACCCCTTTTCCACCAGCAAGAACCAGGTGCTGGTTCAGAGCTAGAGCTATTGCCGGTTCGGAATTGGTTCTACTGACGGGTCTTCTAAGAACCGGTTTGACTTTCCACAGGCTAGAGAGCCACAACAGAGCCGGACAGCACGTCAAATACTCATTAAACTTTACTCCCTCTAATTGTATGTTAGTGTGAACTCGTGAAATCCAATCTGGGTGGTATTCTCTGGCTGTAGTGAAAAGCACGACGATCGAGATGCAAGTAAATAGTCTTTAATAATTAAATCTAATGGGCACAGGAAGACTAGAGAAAGAGTATACAACAACAGATAACACAAAACATACTGGAAAATGAACTGAGGAATATAAGGGCTTAAAGGAACACTCCGACTTTTTGGGACTTTAGCCTATTCTCCTTATCCCCCAGAGTTAGATAAGTCCCTACCTTTTTCATCTCCGTGCGTGCTATAAGTCTGTTTGACGCACCCACCGCTAGCCTAGCTTAGCACAAAGACTGGATGTGAATGGTTGCAGCTAGCATACTAATCCAAATAAGTGACAAAATAACACAAACATTTTCCTATTTACATGTTGTGATTTGTATAGTCACAGAGTGTACAAAAAACAAAGTCACATGAGACACAGACATATTTTAACCGTATAAATACTGGGAACTATATTCTCTGAAGGCGAAGCACTGCTACTTGGGCGGAGTGATAACCGCAGCACATGAGACGCGCTCTGAACGAACTCTCTGCTCCTCACCACGGCGCGTCTCATGTGCTGACTATACAAATCACAACATGTAAATAGGAAAATGTTTGTGTTATTTTGTCACTTATTTGGATTAGTATGCTAGCTGCAACCATTTACATCCAGTCTTTGTGCTAAGCTAGGCTAGCGGTGGGTGCGTCAAACAGACTTATAGCACGCACGGAGATGAAAAAGGTATGTATGGACTTATCTAACTCTGGGGGATAAGTTGAATAAGCTAAAGTCCCAAAAAGTCGGAGTGTTCCTTTAAAGACAAAGACAGGGTAATCAGAGGAAAACAAAACAGGTGCATACATGAGGAACTATGGAAATTAATAAGCAAACCAGAACAGGGAAAAATAACCCAAACACAATGAAACTATAGACCTAGAACTACACGTTACATTTCCTAACAATTTATGTTTTAAAGTTTGTTAGTAAATTACTTTATACTCACAAATAGGCATGTCTACCCTACAAAAGCTTTTCCATAAAATTTTTCATAACTTTTTAAAGTCCCTCGTGTGGTGAAAATCAAGTTTTTAATGTGGTTTATACCGCGTCTATGTGGTGTTTTTAATATGCTTTAATACAAACCATGTGCAAATTCATCATTTCTGTATCATTGCTGAGTATTTTCTCCTTAAAACTGCAGTGAACCAAAGACAGTCTCAAAATCGGGGTTTGAAATCGCTGGTGTTTCTGAAGTGCCAAACTACCAATCACGATGTGTTATCGTCAATGAGTGGATCTCTGAGTGGATATGAGTGAGTGGAGGCGGGGTTAATTTGCATATTAATAGAACCGCGTATACTAAATGAGTTACATTCAAGCTATTTTAAAGGATGAAGATTTTGTTCAATTAAAAAAACTTTTAAATATGTAAACTTTTGTAAAAAAAAAAAGCAAAAAAAAGCAAACCCTTTTAAAATTCCCTGATTTATCCAGGATTTCAAAGACCACAAGACCCTGTCAGATGGTCTGTAAAGGCTGAGGCTGAGACCAGCTCTGTTGTCACACAAAGGTCAAGGTCGCTGATTCTTAGCAGATAAGTAACTCATCATTCATGTAAAAGATTTAGGAGAAAGGTTTAGGAAACAAGAGGACTGTTGTGTCTTGTTACCTAATTTATGACTTTAATAGAGGAGTACTCTTTGGTTTTTGATGGTGTAATGGCAGTTGGACTTCTTAACTTTTACAGTAGGGTTCAGGTTACCCAAGCTATGGGGATAGACCAATGCCCTCGTTCTGAACAACAGTAAGATTTAATTTCTGTTTAGAATGAGCCTAAAGGTTTGAGAGAAACCTGACTGAACGCAGCACACGTCTCTTGCTCTCTCATCCGCACTTTGACCCTGTAGTCTCCTTCCAATTTATCACCCTGCAAAAAATGAAGCTGAATCAAGTTCAATAAACAACATGAAATTAAATTATGTCATTTTTATTCATGATCAGGTATTGCACATAAAACAAAGCATATAAATAAAAGAAAGTGAATTAGAGGAAATACAGCGCATTAGCCTATAGAAGGGATCTCACTGGCACTGGCACAGATGCCTTCTGATTAGATAAAGGAGCCGGGCCCCTCCCCTCTCTGATTATATATCCTGTTGTTTGATTTGATAACATACATGGCTAATTTCAAACCGCGCTCTAATCAGATTTCTCTAACCTTGTTATGTGCATTTGTAGATGTGGTGGATTGAAAACCTGGACTAAAACCTAAACCTACTGTAAAAACACTGTACAATGAATATTTCTTAACAGAGAACCAAGATAATTAGACAACTGCATATCATTTAACACGGTTGATTGAAAGGGATTTTTGGTGATTATTTGTCACTTATAGTCAATATAGGTCCTGCCTTCCAGTGGTTTTACCACAGGTAAGGGGTGTTACTATATGAAGAGTGGTAAAATCACTGTAAATGCTGTACAGCCTAGAGTGGCTTAATGATTTATAGAACAGCTGCAACAGTAATAGAATGAAAGACAATGTTCAATAAGTATTTATAAATTATTATTATTAATTTATAAGTCACTTTGAATAAAATCATCTGCTAAACTAATAAATATACTTCCACAAAGACAAAGTAATATAGTTCATTAGCATTTAAATAAGTAGAGATGTGTTTGTTGACATTTACATGGCTTATCCATTAAGATTTTGAGGTGGAACTACCCGTTTCATATAATAATAATTAGTCATAATGTTCAGAACTCACCAAAACTTTTGATTTATGTGATCAAAAATAGAGTACAAACAGGAAACTTGTACAATTGTATCACAATTTAAAAAAACTGTTTTCTATTTTCAAATGTAATTTACATTTACATATTTGGCAGACGCTTTTATCCAAAGTGACTTTCATTGCATTTCAAGATACACATTTTTACATTCTTATCAGTTCTACCAGAAAGACTCGGAGAATAGATACTCAATAATTATGCATTTATTAACAGCCCAGCAAGCCATATGCAATAAGTTCTTTGGCGTAGGCCCCGTCCGTAACTAGCAATCCGACGGTACAGATTCAGCATTTCCCGGCTGAAGATGGCGGGGGCGCAGCCGACCCCCGGTGCGGTATTGGAAGGGACCATCCTGTGTGGTGGGGAGGTTGAAGGGGAAATCCTATGGTGATAGGGAGGAAGGACGGAGGAACCCATCTTGTTGGTGGAGGGAATAAATCATCTTGGTGGTGGTGGGGTGGATGGAGGTGAGTGAAGCGTCAGCATCTGCGAACTCAGACAAGTGTAAGTACGGGTCTTTTATACTTCTAGTATTAAAACGTGATTGGATAGATGAGAAGATAATAAGTGACGCAACAATTGAGTCTTCCCGGCAGAACTTACGCTAAAGCTTTCATTTCTCAGTTTTAGCTTTCCCTGGGAATTGAACCCATGACATTGGTGCAAGCGCCAATGCTTTACTGTTTGAGCTACAGGTTTGAGCGCAGCTGGATTTCGAGCATCATTACTTCAGTCTTCAGTGTCACATGATCATTCAGAAATCATTCTAATATGCTGATTTGCTGTTCAAGAAACACTTCTTACAGTTTTTTACAGGACACATTTCTCAATACTTAGGTCACTTTTTCAAAACTCTTCACACAGTTCTCCTAACCAACAATCAGCTCAACACAGCAGTTCATTTCACTTTCAAAATGCACTAAAACTACCAAATCACTTCATACATGTCTCAAATCAACACTTCCATAACACTAGCAAAGGTTGACAGCCAACAAACACTTTATCACCCACAAAACAATGACCTAAAAAACACTAACAACAGGAGCATTATATGTTTTTTTCTTCTTCTGTAAAACAAGGAAACTTCTCTACTGTTTAGAATTCTGTGCAATATACAGTATGTTACTCGAATGAATCAGACATGATGCAGTATGCTTCAATATAGTTTTATTTATATATTATGTATTTTTTTGTTGTTGCACTGAGTAATTCCAAAATACAAGAATGTGTATACACACCATCCACCGATACAGATACAATAAAATCACTCCACCCAAGTAGCAGTGCTTCGCCTTCTGAAAATATAGTTCCCAGTATGTATACAGTTAGAAGATGGCTGTGTCATGACCTTGTTATTTGTACACGCTGTGACTATACAAATCAACATGTAAATCAGAAAATGTTGGTGTTTTTTTGTCACTTATTCGGAGCAGTATGCTAGCTGGAGCCGTTTACCTCCAGTCTTTGTGCTAATAGGCTAGTGGTGTGTGCGTCGGACAGAGTTACGGAACGCACGGAGATGAGAAGGGTATGTCTGGACTTATCTAACTCTGGGGGATACAGTGAACAAGTCCCAAAAAGTCAGCGTGTTTCTTTAATATTTTTGTGGAAACCATGATCAGCGAATTTTTGTCGAAAGACAGCGACATGACAATGACATAACAATTCTGATATAATGAATATAATAATATTATATTCAATATAATGCAGTGTTGCTAAATACATTTATTAATTTATATCAAACTACAACTATTATGCATCTCAATAAGTTCAGTAACTATTATGCATGTTCAATAAGACCAGGTCCAGGCTCATTAAAAAGTATAAATATTGATTTTGTTGGCATCTACTGGATTTGACAGGTCACCTCGACCATTGGTGATTTTTGAGGAAGGTCCAATGAATTACCCCTCTGTGCGTTCCTCGCTCCTGTCAGACCCGGGGCTAACCTCTGGCGACCTCTGCGCTCTTCAAAGGCCCGCGCCACCAGGTCCCTGCCCTGCCCTTGCCCGTAATTACATGCTCAGAGGCCTGCTTGTCTGCCAGGGGCCTCTGTCTGTGCTCTTAAAGATCTCCACTTCAAAAAGGGCTCATATTCAGAGCTATTAAATCACAACAATGCTGTGCTGCTTGGGTCTGCCCTTTAATCTTACATCCTCCAGACCTGACCACAGCCACTGCGTGCTCCACTGTCATATCGGTGCCATGCGTCTTTCACACTTTGCTTGACAGGTTGACTTAGTTTGGAATTGGAGGCAATCCATCCTTACTTGTTCTTAGACTAGAAGCCTTCCAATGGTGGAACAGAGCTTCCTTGTGTAATCATGCAATCCACAGTAATCATGATGGCATTTTTATACTGTAGCAGAATATATATGAATATATATCATAATTAATCAACCACTGACCAGAAAGACATTATGCTAAACAAAAATCACAGAATAAATCATAGAAAATGTATGAACACACATTTAAGTGAGTCCGTAAATGTAAAGTTCATAAGTCCCGGAAGGTTTTCTGCGGTGCAATAAATTAAAGTTGGAATCTTGGAAATATCCGTCACGGTGGGTGTGTGTAGCCAAAGAGAGACGCATGACGCAGAACGATCGATAAACCAAGAAACTTTAATAAACACAGAGAATGGTTCGGTGTTAGGGTTCGTGTTAGTAGAATAAGTTAACTTGTAGTTGCCAAGTTAGTCAGTAGAATGTCTTTTGGGGGACCAACAAAAAAAAAGTGTTAACAAATATTGTAAGCACACAGTCTACCAATACTCTAATGAGAGTTATTTGACATATCAAGCATAGTGTTAGTTCTGGCAGGTCACGTTAGTCAAGCTCGCATCAGCTGACTCTCAGCTGATCCACGTCTACCTATAGGAATACGACGCCTATCACTGTATACATATACAAGCTCCTTCAGTATTATCAGCAGCTATCGCGTTTCTCAGGAGCGAATTACCCTCCTCCATCCCCAGCTCCTCCTCTCTTTTCCAAGTCAGGATTTGGCATTCTGATTCCCCTTGAATCAGAATCAATTCTCAAATTATGTTGTACTTTAAAATCTTGAATTAAATATATTTGCATACATTCATGTTGGTTCTGTTCTGTTTACCCCAAGGGGGGTTATTGCTGCTGTTACCTAAACTTCAATGCAGAACACTGAACTGAAGAAACAGGTTGCAAAAAAAAAACTTAAAAAAAAAAAACATTGGATCTTAAGAAAAGCTTACATTGTAAATTGGCCTTTATTACGTTAAACATCAAAGTATAATAATTATTAAATAAAATAATTAAAACGGCAGGAATCCATCCTAACTTGTACTCATGCTAGAAGCCTCCCAATGGCAGAATGGAGCTTCCTTGTGATTTTTGAAATACCCTTCTTCAAAGAGCTGAAATAATACATGACATCACAGAGGAAGAGTAAGGGTGCATGTGTGTCAGTGTTGAGAAAAAGAGAGCACTCTTTGTTCATTGTGAAGTCATCCGCGGCGGTTAACACAGGCTTGAAGGCCAGTGCCAGCCAAGGCTATGGTGCTGTCCACGAGCACTTTCATTCACTGTGTTCGCTGCTTTGGTGATGATGAATGAGGTTTATGCTTGGACTAATATCTTGACTTTACAGCGTCAAAAGTGTTTTAGTCAGGGGCAGGTGGCCTGGCGTGCCGCTCTGGTCAGCCTCTGGCCAGGCCTTTCTACAGCTCTGATGGATGAGGTGGTGGATCAGCGGCTCTGCTGAAGTGCTCTGGCACCAGTTCCTCTCCAAACACGCAGATGCGATTTGCCTGACACTGTGTTTTCTTAGAAGGTGCGGCGCGATGGGGTGTATCGAAGAGGAGTGGCCACAACTTACAGGGCTTGTGTTCCCTGAAGTAAATAGGGATTTGGCAGACACCTTTATTCAAATTACGGAGGGATTAGCTTCTGATTGGTGTGACAGGTCACTCAAAAACATTTCATGTAGAGGCCTCTTTGTGATGGACATCTGAATGGTTAGCTAGCACTGATGTCTGATTGGCAACAATTGCTCTTTTAAATCTCTTTGTATTGTTAAAGGTGATTCACTGAGTATTTGTAAACTTTTGAAGTACAACTATTTTACAAATGTTTAACATGAAAACTATCTGCCATTATACTATAGTAGGCTATGTATGCAATAAAAATTATTCAATGCCCTGATTAGAAGGACATTCTGCTAAGCAAAATGTAATGAAAACACTTCAGCTAAGGCACTAGTAAACTATCATAGAGAAATGATTAACACACATTTGAATGTGTTCAAATTGTGGAAGTTGATGAGCCCCGGAAGGTTTTTCTGTGGTGCAAAACATTGGAATCTTGGAAATACCCTTGTAGCCATAGACTTTCTAATGTAACAAAATAACTTCTCTGTAGCTTTTGTGAGAGCTTTTTTTTTCTTGGCCACATTTGCTACTCAGCTTTAGAACAAGATTGGACTATATTTATGCATGTGTAACAGCTCAAGCTAATTAAGTGTTGTTATGGAGTTTCCAAAAGCTTAATTGGGTTTTAACCCAATTTTTACCCTACCATACTAATAAGTGATTTATGTAAATACAGCTATGTTGAATAGGGGTTGAATAATTAGGAATTAGCTGTATTACGAAAAAATATATATATTGTTAATGGTTATATTTAGTTTACATTTATTTATCTGTACACATTTAATGTTTCACTTTCACATCCAAAATATTATTAAGGAAAATAAATGGAAACATTTTCCTAAATTAATTGTTAAAGCACAAAGTTGAAAATCACTTTAAGAGGGCCTTGTGGGACAAGAATACCTCTAGGGTACTAATCCCAGCTGTCATTGGAATTTTGCTGAACATAAACCACTCAATTGGTCTTTATTATTATAATCATTGTATTTATTAGCAAATCATAATAATAATAATTATTAAATAAAGAACAACTGCATGGGGGTCTCCTGTCCTAATTCTAAGGGTCTGACTTTAATATTTTTTTATATCATAATATATATATATATATATATTATGTGTCTGTGAAGTTTTCACTGTGTTCTGTATCTGTTTTGCCTGTCTGTGTTCCCTAGTTAGTTTCTTTGCTTGTTCATTAGTTCTACCAGAAAGACTCGGAAGGCAAGATAATATCACAATGACATTTATTAATTTATAGACAAGCAAATGAAAGCCGTTATATTGATGAAAAAGTTATTTGGCGTAGGCCCTGTCCGTAGCTCACATTCGGAGGGTAGCGGACCCTGCAACTCCTGCCTGAAGATGGAGGCAGGGGCAAAGCCGACCCCCGGGGAGAGACCATCCTGGTGGTGGTGGGGAGGATGGGGGTGAATGTTTGTGTAATTATCTGTGAACTCAAACATGTGCAAGTACCGATCTTTTATACGATATGATTGGTTTGACCAGCCAGAGTAGCCAGAAAAATGGAGCGCAACTAGAAGAAAACAAAACTAGAGGTATTTCGCGTTTTATGGAAGGAGAGCTCGATTGTATACAGAGAGGCTTTAAAAGCTGACAGATTTGCTTATTTTTCAACCCTAGGTATTTATTTGAAACAGTGGATAAACTAATAAAAAAAAAAGCTTCAAACCCAGAAGTTTCCAAGCAACACAGCAGTAATGACTTTATGAACTTCTTCACTTATAAGATTGATAATATCAGGGACAAAATTATAACTATGCAACCGTCTACTACAATATCGCATCAGGGAGTGCATTGTAGTCGCCCTGAGGAAAAATTCGATTAATTTATTGCCATAGGAGGAAGAATTTTGCAAACTCGTTAAATCATCTAAATCGACCACATGTATGTTAGACCCTGTTAGACTAAACTACTGAAAGAGACTCTTTACAGATGTTCGATAGATCCAGTGTTGTTTTTGGCAGCCCTTTTAGTTTTAGTCTTAGTCTTTTGGATGAAAATGCTTTTTAGTTTTAGTCACATTTTAGTCTCTTATAAACTTGATAGTTTTAGTCAAGTTTAAGTCGACGAAAACGCAAAAAGGTTTTAGTCAAGTTTTAGTAAATTTTTGTAAAAAAAAATAAAAAAAATAATCTTTAACAAATTAATTTAGGTTAAAAAGTATTGGAAATGGGCTTAGGTTTGACAGGTTGTAGCAAGTGTTGCAATTCATAAAACAACAGTTAACCTTAAAACCTTTGCATAATAAACTACTTTCTCATTGATGGAGATGCAGTGCTGCCAGGCTGTACTTCATTGTCGCATTGGGCAGAAACCTTTTATCCCCATATTTCAAGTTATATTTTTTCCATGAATTGATGCTCTTCTAAAATTTCAGCACATTGGCTATTTTTACCAAATCACAGTAATAAAGGAATGGTTTAAAGTTTAAACGGCAAAAAACTTTGAGCTACTACATTACACACAGATAAAGTGGTAACAGTGGAATCTGTTTTACTCCAAAAAAAGCCAGGAATAAAAACATTCTTACTTTGGCAATTGTGGCTTTATTTGAGAAATTGCTAAAGTGCAATGAACAACGTGCCCAAAATATAAGCTATTGAGGATCACATACTTATGCAATACAACTTGTGCTTCAACTTGTCTGCCAGTGCAACAACAAGATGCATATTATTTGTAAACACAAACATCATACAACCCTGTCTATCTTTAACTTGTGCAAACACTGCAAAGTTGCAAACATTTGTGGCCACATTTACTGTCGTCTCCCAATACTATGCATTCCGTTTTTCTTTCTGATGGATTATATTGAAAGTATGTCCATAAATCATCTCGTCGTTTCCGACCACCGAGCCCATTTATTGGCGTCGCAGCCATGGTCCTTCCGCAGGTGTGTTGTTGTTGTGTGGAATCTGGTGCGCGGCATGGCAGCAGCCAGGTGGTGGACGTACCCAAAACAAGGATAGGAAGCGGCAGCATTGCTGATACTTTTTTAGCTCAAAACAGACAGATTTCACACAAAATAGGCAGAAATGACATGCATTGGGAACGTCAAACTTATAATAATTTTCGTTCCGTCTCGCCTCGTCAACAAAAACTCGAAAACGTCTCGTTATGTTTTAGTCACATTAGAGCCATTTTTAGCTAGTCATCGTCGCGTTATCGTCATAAAATAATTTCGTTATCGTCATCGTTGACGAAAAAAACACTGCATAGATCCTCTTCTTAATATCATTAATTCGTCTTTGTCTCTGGGACACGTACCAAAAACCTTTCAAGCTGGCTATGATTAAACCACTTGATAAAAAAACACAACTTGACCCTACAGAATTAGTCAATTACAGGCCAATCTCGAATCTGCCTTTTCTGTCAAAGATACTAGAAAAAGCAGTATCCTCACAACTGTGTTCCTTTCTAGAAAGAAATTATATCTGCAAGGATTCAGTCCGGATTTAGACCGCACCAGCTCTCGTTAGAGTCACAAGTGATTTGCTCTTATCATCCGATCATGGTTGTATCTCTCGATTGGTGTTACTACTGGATCTTAGTGCTGCATTTGACACTATTGACCACAACATTCTTTTAAATAGACTTGAACATTATGTTGGCATTAGTGGAATTGCACTAGCATGGTTTAAATCATACTTATCTGACCGTTATCAGTTTGTAGCAGTAAATGAAGAGATGTCTTATCGATCACAAGTTCAGTATAGCGAACCACAAGGCTCAGTACTAGGACCTCTGTACATGCTACCATATCATTGGGAAACATGGAATTAGCTTTCACTGTTATGCCGTCGATACTCAGCTGTATATTTCTTCAAAACCTAAGGAAACCTACCAATTCACAAAATGAACGGAATACATAGCTGAAATAAAAATTGGATAACTAGTAATTTCCTACTACTAAACTGAAAAAACAGATATTCTAATTATTGGACAAAAAACTTCCACACGTAATAACCTAGAATACTGTCTGACACTTGATGGCTGCTCTGTTAAGTCTTCGTCGTCGGTTAGGAACCTGGGTGTGCTCTTTGATACCAATCTTTCATTTGAAAGCCACGTGTCTAGTATCTGTAAAACCGTATTTATTCCATCTTAAAAATATATCTAAATTATGCCATATGCTCTCATTGACAAATGCGGAACAATTAGTTCATGCGTTCATGACCTTAAGGCTAGATTATTGTAATGCTCTACTGGGTGGTTGCCCTGCACGGTTAATAAACAAACTACAGCTAGTTAAAAACGCAGCAGCTCGAGTTCTTACCAGAACCAGGAAGTATGACCATATTAGCCCCGTTCTGTCAACACTGCATTGGCTCCCTATTAAACATTGTATACATTTAAAAATATTGCTGATTACTTACAAAGCACTAAATGGTTTAGCTCCGCAGTACTTGAGCAAGCTCTTAACGCATTATAGTCCTTCACATCTATTGCGATTTCAAAATTCCGGCCAGTTAATAATACCTAGAATATCAAAATCGACTGCTGGCGGCAGATCCTTTTCATATTTAGCACCAAAACTTTGGAATAGTCTTCCTACCATTGTCCGGGAAGCAGACACACTCTGTCAGTTCAAAGCTAGATTAAAGACACATCTCTTTGACCTAGCATTCACATAATACATTATAGACTTCTATAATTCAATGTTAGGCTGCATAGATTAGGTCAGCCGGAACTGGGAACATCTTCCATATATCCTGA
Organism: Phoxinus phoxinus; assembly: GCF_949152265.1. NCBI lineage: Eukaryota > Metazoa > Chordata > Actinopteri > Cypriniformes > Leuciscidae > Phoxinus > Phoxinus phoxinus. Next base: position 29,012,531 of record NC_136889.1, read on the forward strand.
TGTTCTCGTTACATCATAAGAAGAATGGCATCTACGCTAATTTTAGTGTCTTTGTTTATCCCGAGGTTTTCCTGCAGCCTGCCGGATCCAGGCCGTATCCAGATCTGACGAAGGACCTTCGCCTGGACCCGATGACAACGCAGTGCTGAAGTGCCAACTAGTCTCTCCCCTGTGAAGGATCCCTTTACCACTCTACAGATAAAGCGTTGTCGGGATAATTACGGTTACGAGTATCTACCCCGAAGTGATAAAATTCTGTATAAAAATGTTAAGGCCAGACAAGTAGTTTGTTAAGGCTTGGTTTGTAGAGAATTACAAACCTGCGCACATATATTCAAATGCGCATAACTATATAATTAATTCTTAATGCGCACGTGGGCACCATCAGCGTTTCTCACCGGTTCGCGTTTAAAGTCTGTGTAGAGAGAACAATGTCATCTTAGCGCCCTCTAATTTAATAACTAATGATCGTTGCGACAGAAGTGAATCAGTCAAAACTAACTTTAGCTGGAAAATATCTTTATTCAAGAACCACTATAAAGCCAAAACAATCTCTGTTACCTTAAATTATCCGTTTATCACTGTAAAGCCGTTTTGAAACAATCTACATTGTTAAAAGCGCTATATAAATGAAGATGACTTGACTTGACTTGACCAAAACGTAATGGGTGACGTAACATTTTAGTCTTCCTGGCAGAACTTGCGCTAGAGCTTTCATTTCCACACCCTTTTCTGTTTAGTTGATTACCCTTGTGTTTAAGCCATACATTCTTTCTGTTCAGTGTTAGGTCTCATCAATGTTTTATGGTTGTGTTCTATTTTTTCACACAGTTATCACAGTTTTTGTGGATATATTATTCAATTAAGTGTATCTCAAAGAATCTCCTGCATCGTGCGATTTACCACAACCAAGCCATGACAGAAGACCAAACCGAAACAAGATGGACTTACCGGCCATCCAGATGCTCGGTTTAGAGCAAGGAAACAAGAATTTCTAGACCTGGCTTGCCTTACCACCTTCCTCAACCGCTTCTTGAGAGTTTTTTTTCGAACAAGCCTAAATGAGCGGTGTAAGGAATGCCTGTCCGGTGTTGGTCCGGTGAAGATTTCGTCACATTTGTAGAGTAGGTGCTGATGAATCGGCTTTCACCATCTGCCCCGAGGAGGATGTCACCAGCCTCACTCCAGACCCAGAGCCCAGCCAGCTGCCTCCCATGCCTTGCATGGAGCAAATGGCAGAGCCCACCACAGACGGAGAGCCAGGGCCAGACGCCAAGACTGAGCCAACCATCGCCCCTAAGCCCCAGCCTGTCTGACATGGTGTGTGAGCCAGCAATACCGTGCATCACCGTGGGACTGCATGAGTACAAAGGGCATGGAGGAAAGCCCCGCCCACACTCCCACCGGTGAGAGGGGGCTACAGCTGGTCTCTATATATTTTGAGAAAATGGAAGAGGATATTTCCCAGATTCTCTCGTTCCCGCCCAGCTCCTAAGATCCCACTCAGCCTCCCTCTCCCATCTCCTCTTCCAATAACAGCCAGTTCCTCTGGCCCACCTCCACTGTTTCCCTTTAGCCCCTGGATCTTCCTCTGACTATACTCTGCTCCTCGGATCCGCCTCGGGCCTTTAGTCTCCAGCTCTGCCTCAGCATAAGGATCTTTTGGCTCCGTCTCCAGCCGCCAAGCCCATAACTTTGACTCAGCTCAGTGACCAGTCAGCTCCACCTTAGCTTCTCCCTCCCTCGGCTCAACTGAGACCATCGCCCTTAAGGCTCCACTGGGCTCCCTCGTCCCTCCAGCTCAGCCTTGGTCAGACATTGCTCTGCCTACACCACAGACTTTTGGGTCTCTGGCTGCACCTCGACCCTCCACCCCTTCGGCTCTGTCGGGCCCTGCCTTCCCTCCAGCTCCACCTTGGTCCTCAGTCACACCGGCTCCGCCTCAGTCCTCTGGCACCCTGCTCCACCATGGATGCTTGTTGTTGCGTCTCTGCCTGGGTCTCTGACTCCTTCGATTTAGTCTCTGTTAGTCGTCCTCCAGGTTTCGTCAGCCAAGTCTCCTCCATGGCTTCTCCCTCCCTCGACTCCACCAGGGGCCATCATCCTGGCTGAGCTGTGGGTCCCCGTCCTGGGTCCTCCCACCATCATTGCCGTCCTGGTCTCTCCCTCTGTCAATTCCACAGGTTTCCTACCCTTCGCCCGCTCTGTGTCCTCCTCCAGAGCCCCAGCCCTCCCTTCTCAGTTGGACTTTTTTATGGTGTGAGGACACACCTTCCGGGATGAGGGTGTAATGTAACATGTAGTAACGTGTATAAGTTTTGGTTTTGTTTTCACTGTATTCTGTCTCAATTTTTCCTGCCTGTGTTCCCTAATTAGTTTCCTGGGTTGTTATTTAGTTCGACCACACACCTGTTTCTGTTCAGTTGATAACCCTTCCTGTGTATTTAAGCCCTGAGTTCTTTCTGTTCAGTATTCTTTCTCATCAATGTTTTATGGTTGTGCTTTTTCAATAGATATATCATTAAATTCAGTTTATTTCACCAAATCTATATACCTATATCCTATATGCCTGACTATTATATTTCTATAGTATATTATGTAAACACCAGGATTCTGCGACAAGGAAAACCTACCAGATCCACAGATTTATTAATTACCTGAGAAAATTAGTACTCAGTCAATATTTAATATAGCACAACACATGTGATGAGCGCGGGTGTGATGGTTGGTGAGGAGAGGTGTTTTATAGGTATACTTTGGCAGTAGTGGGCTGTGAGACAGATGGCGGTAGGTTATTTCAATAATAAGTAATAATATCATCAGCTCCCTCTCAGCCCGGGGAAACACATGCTGATGCAGGGTGTCAAGATATCCCAGCATGCATTGAGGTTGTAAAAATAGACCCTTCACAGCTGTGTGTTTAGGAAGCTATAGCCAGTCAGTGTCTACATGGACAAAAAAAGTCATGATGAGCTTTATATTATACAAATTTGTTCATAAAACATTACTTTTTTTCCATCATAAATTTCCTAATATACTGGATAGTATGTAAAAATCACTTTAAAGAGGACAATCTAATTAGGTAAATTTCTTTTTTCACAAAATCAAAATTAAGTGAATAATTTCACTACTTTAATTTCATTAGATGTTGCCATTTTATAACATGATAAAATGGCAAGTTATTAAGAAATTTAACAGGATTTTTCTACTCCTCTCTAATCAAAACACTTAAAACACTTGTTTTCAATTTATTGCATTATTCTGTCTTCTTTCTTTCCATTCTTCTTTTGTAATATTACATATTTCTTTACATTCGACACAGTATTAGCCATCTGATTTTGTTAAAACATTTCGCCACACGTATAAGCTTTCAATCCTTTGCTGAGAAATCACTGACTTTAGCAGTTTAATCACTGACTTTAGCTGACTTAAATCACTGACTCTAGCATATTAAATATATATATATATATATTATTTTAAAAGAGTACTGAATCACTGTTGTTTTGTAGCCACAGTAAAATGACTGATGGCATGTTAGTCTAATCTATCGTCTGTATTTCAGAACCTTTGCAACAATTTTCCACTGGGAGGCACCATTAACTGTGTCTTGAGCAAAGCTGCTGCATCGTTTTATTATCTGCGTTCATCTGAAGGGCGGCACACACACACACACAAGCCAACTGGAGATCTGCCCCTCTAGCTGCTCCTGAAGGCAACACACATGCTGAACACAACGAGGGCACACATACATATTCCCTCTCTAGAAACCTCCTGAGGTCCTAATAAATCTTTGTATGTGAAAATTATGCTCTAGGGTTAGAACATTAACTAGTGTTGATATGTGATTTCGCTAACGTGTTACCTATGTACTTACATAACCCCACTTTGTATTGTTTCTTTAAAATATGAAAGCATATATATATATATATATATATATATATATATATATATATATATATATATATATATATATATATATATATATATATATATATATATATATGTATATATGTATATTACATGTTTAATACTGTGTAATACAAAAACTTGGACTGTTTTTGTAGAAAAATGAACCTGTGCTTTATTTATATTAAGTAAAATCTGCATGAGATATTAAGATAATATATACACATACAAATAAGTCCTATATAGGTTATTTTAACCTATTGACAAATAGTGTTTTCTTGTTTGAAGCATTAATGGTCACACTTTATAAGTTGCCTTTAACTACAATGTACTTACAATAAATAATACTAAAATAATAGTGATAAAATAAATTATAAATAAATAAATAATTGCAAATAAATAAATTATTCTTAGGTACAATGTATTTATTGCGTTCATGTAAACACTTTTTCTGCTATTGAGGTGGGATACGGGTAAGTTTAGGGACAGGTTTGGTGGTTTGGTTAGGTTTAAGGGTGGGTTAAAGTGCATTGAATCAAATTATTAAATTTAGATGTTAGTAAATAGTAGTTGAAGACACTTAACATAAAGTGGGACCACATAAATGAACAACATTTATTAACACTCAATTAATTATATTTTCTGACAACAAATTTGCTTTTCATGTAAATGTATTTTGTTTTAGAAAACAATACAGACTTTTTCAACTGTGACTTGATTGCCCAAATACTTTTTTTATCAGTAATAGTAGTAGCAGTAGTAATTGCAGTAGTATTTATTCATCATTCAATTGCTTTACTTATGATTTTCCTTTTCTAATCAATATTCTCTATTATCAAATTATTTTTAAATATCACAAAGCGTAAAGAACATTATTGACAGATATTTTGTGTTTGAACTGTCTGTACTTTAAGCGAAGTGATTACAGAAAGATTTACAAGCCTAAAATCTAATACCTAGCTAAACGTGACCTACTTCTCCTCCCTCCAGAATCCATCCTGTTGGCTTAGACTTGTGGCTTTAATCATCTCCGTATCTTTGCTTCATTCCACCCGTTCAATGGGCTAAAAAGTTGGGTGACATCTTACACTTTCCATACATATGTGGAATAATTTAGTGTTTCACTTCAACAAGGAGGACATTTTGTTTAAATCCCCCCCACCAAAATTACAATGGAGCAATTAAAATAAATCTTCACTTGCACTTCCATTAACCTTGGCTGGTTTTGCGTTTCACTGCCAGAGACCCAGCGGATTTGGCCTTTCCATGATTTATGTTGTCTTCCTCCAGAAATCAGAGAGAAAAACACGCCCAAAGTTTTTTTTCTTTCTTTTTTTTTCTTTTTTTGGGGGGTAGATGGGGGTTTGGTGGGGGGCATAGATAAAGTCCTCATATGTTTTTTGCTCTAAGGAAAAATAATACATTTTCCACATCTATTAGAGTATGCCATAAATCTCACACACCTAGCAAAAGGCTTCAAGGGAATACGAAAAGAGACAAAGGCGGAATGTTATATTTCATGCTCAGTGTCTCAGCTGTATATGGAAATATATTTATGTAATGTCAACATATAGAGTAGTGTGTTCTGGAGGAATGTTGAGATGTGATAAAGGAGTTATAGCCGTAGGTCATTGTACAGACTGTAGAAGACATGTTAGGAAGTCACCATAAAACATAACCCAAGACTTTCAATTATAAAAGTTTCCTTTCCTTTCCAAGAAAAACACTGAACATGAAGTGCAGGTCAATCGGAGATCAGCATTAGCCTTAAATCTCTGAGATTCAAAAAATTGCAATATTATCAGTGTCATCCATGTTCTAAAATGGGATTATTCTTACAAGTGTAGAAGACATGACATCTAATAATTTCTTTAAAAAACAATAATAATAGTTTACATTTACACACTTAGCAGGTGGTTTTACCAACAATACATTTGGATCAATTTGTGTGTTCTCGAGGAATCAAAACCATTATCTTGGGTTATTATTAATAATAACAATGTGATAATAAATGGCAGAATGGTTTAAATTTCTTGGAAGTAAACCATATACATATTTGAACTGTTTTATGTTAAGGACCTTATTTTAAAATCTATGGAAGTGTGAAAGACATGAAGGAAGCCATTTTGTTGTCTCATAAATAATAATTTTGTGACATGACATGGTTAGTTCAGGTTTACAATTTAAAATGTTATGACCTCATGAACACTATGAAAATATAAAATATTTGTAAAACACAAGAAAAAGTTTATTTTTGTTAGCGCTTTACAATAGGATTTTATTAGTTAACATTAGTTAACTACTTTAGTGAACATGAAGAATGAGCAATACTTCTACAGCATTTATTAATTCATGTTAATTTCAGCATTTACTAATATATTATTTAAAATCAAAAGTTGTATTTGTTCGGATAAGTTAATGCACTGTTAACAAACATGAACAAACAGCTGAATTTTAACATTAACAAAGATACATAAATACTGTACAAAATGTATTGCTCATTCTTAGTTCATGTTAGCGAATACAATAACTAATGTTAACTAATGAGACTTTATTGTAAAGTGATACCTTATTTGTTGTACTTAATTATTACATGACTTGATTGAACCTCATTGGTTCTTGCTCGTCAAGCGAACATGCTTGAGCTTCAATATACCACAACATATTATGGGCCCTATCTTGCACCCAGCGCAATTGACTTTGAACACCGACGCATGTATCATTCCTATTTTGCACCCGCGCACAGCGGACTTTTCCCTCCACAGACGCACGTCGGTAAATTAGGGAATGAACTTGCGCTCGCGGGGGCGGTTCAGCGCAAAGAGAAGGCGTGTTCCGGCGCAAAACTTCCATGGTGCTATTTTCCAGTTTTAGAAAGCAATTGCGCCACTGACCAGAAAAAAACAGTCTAAAGACAGTGGCGCGTTGCGCGTTAGTGATATGGTATTTTAAGGGCGCGTGCTTGGCCATAATAGTAACGCGCATCTACTTTGATTCTCTAATATAAAAAGATGCAGCAGTTTTCATTTTTGCAAATCATACATTATTACAAGGAAAAATATTAACACACGAGGGAAATCATTGTTGTGTCCGTGAAGATGTGAAAAAGATCTATCTAGATAAAAAAAAAAAAGAAAAAAAATCTAGATTAGGCTACACATTTACTACCCAAATTATACGCCTGTTTAACCGAAGCTAATTTGGGTGGGTTTCTCCCATCATCCCCAATGTCACTTCTCTGTGTTTTACAGCCCTGACGAGAACGTTGGTTTCCTCGGCTGTGAACTGCTCCTGGCGTGCGCCGGCAAATCCGCCGTTAATAGCGATCCGCCACGAAACAAGCGCGCCGGCTCTTAAAGGGAATGTGAGAGGACGCTCTTATTGGTTTATTTCACGTTACGCCCAAACCACACCTATGAATAATGAAGCTACTTCAGACCAACCCCTTTTAGATTTGCGTCGGGCGCAAGAGTCATTTATCGCGCTGGGAAAATAGCAACAGCGCCGGGATCCGCCCACAAAGTTACTTGCGCTTTGCACTTTGACACTTGCGTTTCAGATCGTCAAAATAGGGCCCTATGTGAGTTGATGAATGTTTATTTGAATAAAAGTCCTAAATTCTGTTTATCTTATAAAGCGATTGTATCACTTCAGAAAATTTTGGACTAAACCGCTCAATTTATATGGATTTGTTTTACGATCTCTTTATGAACTTTTTGAAGCGTCAAAGTGGTAGTTGCGTAGACTGTCAATGGAGGATCTTCATTTGTTTTCCAAAGATGAACGAAAGTCTTACTGTGCGTTCACACCGCACGCGGCGAGAGCGTCAAAGTGGCCGGAAGCCATTCATTTTCAATGAGAGCCGGCGGCGAGCTCCGGCGAGAGCGGCGCGGCGCGTCTTGGACGGCGAGACCGGCGAGAAGAGTTGAAATCAAGTCAACTTTATGGTAATAAGCTATGACGCGGTTCGGCGGCAACCAGCGGCAACCAATCGGAATGTAGAAGTCCTCCGCCTGAAAGGATACCAGAGAACACAATCCTGTAAACTTAGGTTCCGACCACATTAGTTCCTAAGCAAAATGGAGGAAAAGTTCATTATTTCTGTTGCGGGTTTCCCGTTATTGTACGGCGTGTCCCTGTTTACATACAGGGACATTAATAAAAAGAACGACGAATGTAAAAGGTGTCTGAAATTGTTGGTGTTTTGTTACTTTCACATTTAAAATATTTTAATAGGTTAATTTATACCCTACGTGTGGCCAGAATGCACAAAATAGGATACTGATTTATGTTCAGTTCTTATTTGCTTTGCGGCTCCTTTAAATAAAGTTTTAAAAAAATCACGCATTCTAAAATATACGTCAGAGCGTCAGAGAGTCCCCGAATCTCACGGCGTCGATGGCAGGGCGGCGAGAGCGAATTTTGCCGCTCTCGCCGGCGGCGGTGTGAACGTACAGTTACTGGTTTGGAACAATATGAGGGTGAGTAATTAATTACGTCATTTTGATTTTGATTTTGATTTACTCTCTTTCATTTTCATACCTTTAAGATTCATAAATTGAAAGAAAACAAAGCAAAACTACAATGACCAAATATCTGGCTTCTATAGGGCTGATGTGGACAAAAAAAAAAAGAGCAAAAAAGTGAATGTTTATGAGATTCATAACAATGCTAAATTAGTTTCCTTTAAACCCTTCATTGATCTCTGAACAAATATGTTCTTAGTACTTTCGGCTCTGATAACAAGAGGAAATGAGATCATTTGTGCTAGCGGCTATTGACTGAGCTACGTGTGTGTGTGTGTGTGTGTGTGTGTGTGTGTGTGTGTCTTTCTGCTGGTACACACATTCTTTGTGAGAAATTTGAAACCTACGGTGCTCAGTTTAACAGGTCAGTACTTGGTCTATATGGATAAGTGCATGGGCCTGCCTTGCTTTGGGCCAAAGCTCACAAGATCTACCGAATTAAAGAGATAGTTCACACAAAAATGAAGATTTTGTCATTAACAATCTCACGCCAACCATATGAAAACCAGACTAAAATACCTTAAATTAGTCCAACTTCCATCGGTCCAACGACAGTTTCCGATAAGCAGGTGAAGGTCTCTGCGTGTTACTGTCTTTTCCGCGCATGGCAAAGTCATTTTATTCTAATTAAGCTTTTATCGGACTCCATTTTATCACAACCTCGAATTTAGGTTAGAATGCCAATTGGTTATTTGTCATTTATATAATAGTTTAGCAGCACATTTGATTATTCTTTTTAACTCTTTACTTATATTTTACCCATTCATATTAGGAATCTGTCGCTTTGAGGTCCTCACACCTTCCGTTTAACGTGGGTCTCACGATCACAAACTCGTCAGTTTTCGGTCACTGAGCAGAGATAGTTGGCTATATACCTGAGATGGTAGCATTCACGCTTACACAATCAAAGATACTTTTGTATAGCCCCCGTGGTTTTTGTATACACTTGAATTTAGAGTAACGTTTGCTTCAAGGGTTAGTTCACCCAAAAATGAAAAGTCTGTCAGTAATTACTCACCACCCTCATGTTGTTCCAACCCCGTAATACAAAATCGTATTCACGCACATGAACATCACTACAATATCGTAAATGCCAGTGGGAAGCTCGGGGGTTTCATTCCTTGAGCCCTGATTTGTTAGAGTTGAGGGCATGTCAGTGGAAAAAAAAGGTCAAATACCACATTGGTAGTTTTTTGGCCCTGGCCCAAATGGCCCACTTCATATGCACTTTCGGTCTTGTGGACTTACAACGGCTGCCGCGTTTGCGTGTTCGTGAGACCATAGTAGGGTATGACATAGGGCACTCAAGTTAAAATAAGCTTTACAAAACGTGTCTCTAGACCTTGCGTATTTTTCGTTCCACCGATGTAAATGGACTGCATTTATATAGCGCTTTAACAGACCCCATGGCCACCAAAGCACTTTACATATTGCCTCACATTCACCCATTCATTCACTCATTCATACCATTCAAGGTCAACCAAACTCATTCAGCCATGCAAGGCGCCGTCCAGCTTGTCGGGAGCAGCTGGGGTTAGGTGTCTTGCTCATGGACACCTTGACACTTGGTCAGGTGGAACCACCAACCTTCCGCTTACAAGTAGGAAACTTGGAATTGGATGATATGAGTTGCCGAAATATGATGTTGGAAGGTGATGTCTGTAGTGAATTTTAATGATTGATTTTGCAAGTTTACATGCTTAGTTTCAGTCATTTTAAAGTTACAGAAAAGCTTATAGATACAAAAATATATTTTTTTCACTATGAGTTTACTGCTTTATGAAAACGAATTATTTTTGTATAAATAAGTGATAGAAATAAATAATTTTCATCATTTTGAATTCATATGGTTATTCTGGTTTATTGTTCACAAAATTGTGTTTCCGTTGTTTCCGTGTTATGTTTCTGACTTCAATGTGTGACGTTGTAGTACCGAATCCGAGGTACGCAACGCTATCTTGTGACCAATTCGTACGAATTCGTATGAGTGAGTACAAGGTAGCTATTTCATACGAATTTGTATGATTTGTCTAAACCCCAGTGTTTAGGGGCGGGGTCAGGGGTACTGTAGGTCATTCGAACGAATTCATACTAATTAGGCAACTCGTAAAATATGTACGATTTAGCAAAAATCGTACGAATTCATGCGAGTGAGATCATATGAATTCATACGAATTGTCGTGAGATCGGGTTGGATTATCAGGTGCACTTGAAGGCAGCGCATGATTGTTGAATTTGAGAGGGGAATATTTTTGCCAGATAATCAAATTTCAGTCTGTTCCTAGCACAAAGCTCGACTCGTACAGATTGCTTTTATGGGGATTGTTTTGTCCTCTTTGATAAATGCCAGTCCACAGTGTTCATCAAGATTCAAATTCTTTCATGGGATAAAAACAGGGTTTGGCAGAATTTACATTTAGTGGTTCAATATTTCTTTATTGTCTCACATTAATGCTATGAATCATCCCCTAATACTAAAGCTCATTTAATCTTATGTGGACGTGTATTTGAGAATAATACTTGCTTCTACTTTAAAGGAATACCGTTTCAATACAGAGAGGACCTCTGTTGAGAGCTGCCAGTTAGTTATGTACTGGCACTGTCTCTTCGGATCAGTGCGGAGAGATTCCAGGCATTTTTAATGGATTATACATTAAACAAAGTGAAGATGAGTTACGTTCTCAAACATGAAATGTTCCGCAGTCTCCTCTGCGTGCTGGATGAGCTTTAGAAGTTGTGATGCTCAGATTACACATTCCCCTGCTCATCAGAAAAGAGCATCGAAAGAATGAGGACTTATTTCTCTTTCATGCACGTATGAATGAACAATCAGTGCAGGTCTTCCTCCTCGACTCTTTGTACTGAGGAATCAGATACATCTCAGACAAATAAGAGGAGCCCCCTTAGTCCCCTCTCTTTGGCCTGGTATCCTCCCTCTCGGCCTACAGTCGCTCCATTCTTCTGCGGGCCTGTCTAAAGCACGGTCCTGCCGCAGGCTTCAATGGGCGGCAGTGATGGGGCTGAAGCTCTGCGCTTTAATAAGGCCTGTCTGTCAGCGCTGGATTCCAGCGGTCACACAACCCCACCCTAATCCTGCCAGTCATCTCTCTCTCTCTTTCCCTCTCTCTCATTTCTCAGAAACATGTCTGTTGTTTATGATTTCACCCGGTCAGTGTAGAAGATCAACTTCCCAATGGTGAGGGAATCAAGACATTTTTTGTAGTCTTTGAAACTGCATTTTTTTAAATCATTTTTATGTAAGAAAATATATTTTGGCTCTATGAAAATAATATTAATATACAACAATAACATATAAGATTAGTCAGTTCAGACATTCAATTTATTTTAAAAATTTGTTAGTACTTTTTTGGCATGATTGTATTTACATACTGTACAATATTGCCAAATCATACACAAAACAAGTAATGATACAATATAACAATAACAAATAATATTATTAAAAGTACTGAATAGTTAAATTGTTTATACTAAAATTGTACTTCTCACCAAAAACATGATGACCCACCATGATATTGTTTTTAAAAATTTTCCTTTATGGTGGTTTTCTCATTTGTTTTTGTTTATTTGTTCTCCGTTTGGAGCTTGATGGTAAGGGTAACTATGCAAGTTTTTATATTGGGGTAAATAATAGTGCACATTTAAATTTGTGTCTACATGGAAAATAAAGTTGTATGTGTTTGGAACAACATGATAAGCACACATGCCATCTGTCCCTGATATTGCAGCTACTGTATATTCAAGATGTCTTTTTGAAAAGTTTTTTTTTTAGTCCATTTTCAAAAGGATGACAATCACATAATTAATATATTGTAGAAAAACTGCTGGGTATGGACAAGATTCAGTGGACACATTCACATTTACAATTTAGAACATTTGTAAATTCAACATTTGAAGTTTTTTATCAGAAGTTTGTATTCAAACAAGATTTTAAATAGGATATAACGCTATCCATTGTAATCTCAAAATGCACAAAAAGGGCAACTTATCCTTAGGGCAACATAAGATGATGTGTTTGTATTTTTCTGACAGTCACTTGATCTGGTATGGTTTGTTGTTGGTATGTAGGTCCTGCTGTTTCACTACCTGTGTGATATGCATTATCCAACAGCAGTGCCTAAGCCTGTGGACGGAGAGAGTGAACACAGGTGTGTCATCCCTCTTCAGAATTGGATACATCACTCCTGTGGCTAACCACAGGAAACGTGTGCTAACTTGGCAAAGAAAAACGAAACGTTCTGACACAGGATGTGAGACATGCAAATACAGGAATGAATCATCACCCTTTCTCATCCCTGACCTCATCCAGGTATCACAGAGAAGTTGCCCTTAGAGACAGTGGAAGATGGATATGAACCACTTGAATAGTAGAAATTGCAACACTTGATATGGCAGCTTAGTAAATGACGTCATGCCTTAAAAGAACCATTTGTCTTATTGGTAAATACAGCACCTTGTCTTATTTCTATAGAACACACAAGTGCATAAGCTAGACTAACCTGAAAAATTGTGTTTTGCCCTAATTTTAACTCAAGAGGACACATTTATGATTTAATTTTCACTGGTGCTATTTAACATAAGCTTATCCAACAGTTTTTGAAATTTTAGTCTTTTCACATTCAAGTAGAATTTCAGGCAACTTGCATCGTCGCATACTTATTTTAAAACTGTGTTGCCAAGATAGCCACCAAATGGACTGACTTGACTTAAAGGAACATTGCAGGCTCCCTTGACTTCAGAACTGCTCCATTCTTTTAGTTGCTTCCCTAAAGCCATACACCTAACTGGAAATATTTCTGATTGACCATGGAGATATCGCTAAGGGTTGTTTACACGACACCGTTTTCAACCGTTTTGGTCATTCCTTTACATGACAACAGAGTTTTGGGTGCCTGAAAACGCAAACGTTTGGAAACGGGTTTCAAAGTGTAAAAAAAAAGACGATGAATAAATACAGTAATCACACTTGTGTGCGGACCAAACAACCGCACCGAGACCCAGCTGAAGAGGTTGATCTCGGTCCGGTTCCAAACGAACTCTGGTACGGTTTGAATTTCTGTCCAATGAATGGATGACCTTAGCACACATGTGGTTTTGTTTACAAATGTTGGTTCACTTGTAAAAAGGGCACTGTGAAAAAGAACCACACCAAACCCCCCAAAAAATCAACATTATATTTGATACGGACCAAAGCAAGTGAACTAGCGGACTTTCCTGGTGTGAATACACCCTAAGAATTTGTGTGGCTCTCCAAAGGTTTCCGCTGGTGTGGCAATTTGAGGGATCCCAAATAGTGCCTGAGTATGTTTTAATTTTAACAGTGCATGCCGGGGACCACCATCTGAAACATAATTGATGCTGGTAGTTTGAGCCACTGGGAGAAGCCTCCGATCCTTGTGCCTCAGACCAAAGAGAAACACTTGACCACCGCCAGACTTCCCCCCTACCAGGTCAACCCCTCTGCACTTCCCCAACCGTTAATGCACCTGGCAAAACAGCTATCACTGAAGTCTCACTACTCCACCTGGGACAAAGAGGAGGTTTGAGGGCCACACATTCCTGGCTTTGACACCACAAAGCCTTCAGATCTTTGCTCCCACAACTATGTCACTTCTAGTGTTTCATGTCAGTGGTTTGTGGTGGCAGTACAGTGTGAACATGATTTGGGGTTGGGTAAGTCTGGACTCATGGTGTGACAAAGCAATGTGATTTCACAACCAAGTCCTACCCGTAGGGAAGGATATCTAACAAAGTACATTCCCCTCTATACCTCTGGCACCCCGTCAGCCCTCAGAGTAATTGAAATGCGAGGAAGGCTTGGTGGTTAATTAATGACATTCATTAGGCTACGTCTAACTGTTACCATTAACCTTCACAAACAGAGGGACAGCAAGTCTCTTTGCTCCCATAATTCCCTGCATTCCCAGAGTCAACCAGACACATGCCTTCCAGTGGAAACGTAGTGTGCCCCCTAAAATAGTTCCACTCCAGATGGACTTTCACTCAGCTAAATGCCACCGAATTGGCTGCTTAAAGGTTTGAGGTTAATTTACACCATTGCGTATCATATCGGAGCTTTTAATATGATTTACACAGCACAATGTGCTTAAACTTCTCTCTGTTTTGAAGGCAGGAAAACACAGGATGAGGGAAAAGGGGGACATTTATTCGGGTCTCGGCTGACCAAGCCGAGCACTTAGTGTTCATTTATCACCACTGTCCACACTGTAGCTGTCACGCATGCATTTAGTGTTGGAATTTACCTTTGCAGTTTTGCATGGAAGTCTATTTGTCATACTCATTAGCACTCTGCATTCATCTCCCTGTGGTCAGTTTAATGTACAGTGTGGTTGTGGCAGCATGTCATTTTGCCTGCATTAGTTATCAGCGTCAGCCCAAAGACCTATTCTTCACCACAGCCACCAGCACAAGCCATCGCATCAATCTAATGGTTTGAAATGCTGCACATTTTTCCAGGCCACAATGGGTTCTAATTGAAGAAACAAGTGAGCAGAAACTTTAATTTTATGATGTCACCCTATCAGCACATTTCCATTTTAATTAATTTGTAAGCACCTTTATACGTAATTACAATTAAGATAAACAAAAGCAAAATAAAAAAAGGAAAAAGGAAAATAAAAAGACACCCATCTACAGTGGGCAGACACAAAAAGACTTTCGATGTGAACGGCCGCTTTTTCACATGGCACAGCAGTAGCTGAATTTTCTCAGTGACATCTCAAAAAGTCTCTTTTGTTTCAATTGTTGGTATATGTGAATGTCCATTTCATCCAGCGCTGTTTGTTCTCTGTGTTCTTTAGCAGGCTATTGCAATACTTTCTGGTTTACTGACTGAGAAAAGGCTGCAGCCGATTCTGTGAGAGAGTGATATAAACTAATGTGAATTGATTCAGGCCGTTTTGCAAAGCCTTTTGGTCAATTCATTGAAAAGAAAGAACCAACTCAAGATAATGATTCATTCACAAATGATTGGCATTGCTGTTTGAGTCGACGGAAATACGGA
Source organism: Phoxinus phoxinus (assembly GCF_949152265.1). NCBI lineage: Eukaryota > Metazoa > Chordata > Actinopteri > Cypriniformes > Leuciscidae > Phoxinus > Phoxinus phoxinus. The sequence continues at coordinate 29,028,005 of NC_136889.1, forward strand.
ACACAAATAACTTTTGAAACCCCTCCACCTTCCCCAGCTCCACCTGTATACTGTAGATCTGCTAAGGGTAATTCATGTACGCTATATTTTACAGCAGCAGCATGTCTTACTTGCTCACAGCAGCGTGTTGTGTATGTATTAGAGATGCGCGGTTGGCGGTTACAGCTGCGGGACTCAGCCGTGCACGCGCTACGCGGTTTGGAGCACAGTCTCTGTCTCGCGGGCGCACTCGCTCTAGATTCCGGGAGATTTTAACTAATTCGCGGGCATCAGTGAGCCACTATCAATATGCGGGAGACTCCCAGAACATCCGGGAGACTTGGGATGTCTGCATTTCTATACTGAAATAATATCTGCATTTTAATTATTGATTTTTCATTAGGCAATTTTTTTGGTGCTCCCTCAGCTCTTGGTGCCCTACGCACAGCGCGTGATGCGCGTGGTGGGAGCGGCGGCGCTGTCCTATAGTCGTCACCCTGACATGACAGTGCGTAGAGTTTGCCTATAATGTAAATTACTTATTTTATTCGAGCTTTCTATCTATTTGCTGGATAAATAAAGTGAAATTGGCATTCATTAGTAGCAGGCTAATTAATAGCAGCATGCCAAAAATGCGTTTTCTATTAGGCTACAATGAAAATATTGTACAGTAGCCTGTCAGATAAGGTCAGGTTTGCCGAAGTGCGTTTAATTTAGGCTATTTGTTCATTTTTGTCCCTGTGCGCCGATCGGAGACGGAGTTCACTGCTGATATTCTGAGGTAAGAGCTTTCTAGTCTCGTGGCTGTCATCAGCAGCGCCTTGCATCGCCCAATCAGCGGATGGTGGGCGGGTGCGATTTTGAAAATTGGTCAAAAACGTTGGTGCGGATGGATGGCGGACGGATGATGAGTTTTGTGATGCGGTTGCGGATGAAATAATAGCCCATCCGCGCATCTCTAGTATGTATAGGCAGTAGCAAGCCCCGTACTTGCTCTGCAGAAGCAGCATCGTAGCAGATCTATTCCCCCAAGACCAAACAGACAACATTGTCATACTTATTACCATGCTAATCACTCAGAGAGTTGTCATGACAGAAATACTTAAAAATTGCACTTATGTATACTTGACTTATACTGACAGAAAGTATATTTGGCCTGTACTCGTACTTAATCTTTTGATCGAGATATAATTTAAAAGTATAATTAAGTATACTTGGCTTGTAGTGGTTTACTCTTTTGATTGAGTAGCCTATTAACTATCAGTATACCTCTACGTTCACTTGTAGTATAGTTGCAGTACAAATGAAAAAATTACTTAAACTAATTGTGTACTCAAAGTTTACTACTGTTACTCTTAAAGTGTCCTTAAAAGTATACTTGCATACACTAAAAAGTGGGCCAATTTAGTCCCAAGTACTATTGAAACAGTACACTTACAAGTATACTTCTAGTACATGGATAATAGTATACTTACTACATAAAGTATACTTAAAAAATGTACTATACTTACACTGTAAAAAAAAATTTAACCTCTCCAAGTCAAAATATTCTAGTGACTGGTCGCATCTAAATTTTTTAATTGGCCCAAGTGAAATTCTGTAAAATAAATTGAATTAATTGTTGCAATAGTCTGTTAACATTGGCTCAATGAGAAATAATATGTCATACTAATTGAAAAATTTAGATGTGATCAGTCACTAGAAAATTTTGACTCGGAGATGTTATTTTTTTTACAGTGTAAGTACTGTATACTTATTTTTGTAAGGGCTGTGCTAAAGCTATATGGGTTTAGCAAATCAAGCTACATTGTGGGGTTAGTAATAATTTGCAGTAGGGTTAGGCTAGTGTTAGAATTACGTATGTTCAACATTGTGGGTTAGGTTATGTTTTAAATAAGGATTAAGTCAGTATTTGTGTTGGGGTAAAAGATAGGTCAAGTTTATTTTCATTGTATTTTTCAGTAGGGCTCATATGACAATGTAAGGCCTGTTAGGGCTTAGCAAAAGTTTGATTTTATGAAGCATTTAAGATGACAGCATTGGAAACTGTATTGTTTTCATGGCGTTTCTTTATCCAAATAAGAAACTAGGTTAACAATAGACTGCCTTTATGCTAAAACACACCTGATTCCAACCCTCGTTCCTATTATACATCTGTCTCTGAATCTTTTATTTATATGCCTAATACTAATAGTGACATAATATATTTGCAATGTGCTAAAATAAGTCAGGCAACACTACCAGAGCATTCAGTTGAATGAGATGGAAAGCAATCCATTATAGGATCAAGTCTACAAATACAGCTCCACCACACTTTTTACAAAAGAAGGAAATAACTCACATTCTGACATATGCATAGTTTCGAGTGCACAGAGTGCAGATCAGTTTATACTATCCTAAACTATAGATGGGAAATTGTATCATGCACTTGCTCATAAGAACTTTAACATTTATTTGGAATATTTTTTTAACTGTGGATCATGCAAAGAGAACAATTAAGATTTTAGGACTTGTGTCAAGTTCAAGGATTATCCAAGTTTTTCTATAAAATGTGAAAATTTTAATTACAATCTCATGTCATGACGATCACATACAATACCAAAAATTTACACAACAAAATCCACTTGAAGGATGATCAAGGTCAAAATCAGATCTTTATTCCAAGACATGTTGCAAATGATAAATTATAGTTGCAAAAATTGCCCTTAATGTTGAAGGTTCCAGACTAGAGTTTTGAGAATAAAGGTTCAGTCAGCTAGGGTTCAAACTAAACAAAATAAAGGACTTGATTTAACTGAAACAAGGCTTGATTTGTTTAGCTAAGTATATGTGATGATTTTCATGGAGTGCTCAATTTTAAGTGTTGTCTCTTTCTCACAAACTCTGGACCTTTTAACACCTTCTCAGTAGCGTCAACAGCTGCCATGCTCTGTGGAACTATGACATGCCTGTGTATGCATGTGAACATAAAGGTTCCACATGTGCCAGAGCGTTTGATTATGCTGTTCCTGTTGGTTTGATCTCCTGTCACTGTCAGGAAGCTGTGTTGATTTTAACAAGTCAGACTTGTAAATCACTGTTGAGATATGGGCTCTACTTCACCCCACACATTCTACCCCCTCTCCCTGTTACTCGTCCTTTCAGACTCTTTCAGCGGATTGGTGGTTTAATACCAGTAGCAAGTAAAAACATGAAAACTCATTCCAAGGAGAGAAGGTAGGACAGAATGAAAGAAAAAGAGACAAAAGAAAATAGTAATAAGCTCAAAGCCTAGTATTGCTGTTCAATGCCTACATAAGCAGTTGGGGGGTTGGGGGGGTTGAAGGGGTTGAAGGGGCCTTGGTAAGAGGAGAGGTATGTTTAGCATTTAATGACAGCAGTGACGAGGAACTGTTACCTTCTGGCATATCCCACTCTCATTATGTTCACATGTACTTTAAAGGTGCTGTATGTAAGTTTTACTAGCATAATCATACCATAAAATGTTGGCAGATATTTAGGAAACATGCTAAGTTCACATACTTGTTTCTCTGAAAAACAATGCTACAGCCTGTTATTTTACTTTGAAATGTGTCAGAATGTCTGTTTTTGTTTTGGTCTGTGCGTTATCGCACGTTACCAATTTACCCAATAGTATTTTGCCACCACAGGTTGCCAGTTGGCGGAAAACACAGCACGTTGCAGCCATGGAAGCCAGCGAACAAACTGGGTCCAAGATCGCAGATTTTACCCGACCTAAAAAGCCTCCGCACCCATCTAAAAATTTCTATGAACGGGAGCATACTAAAACGCGATATCAACTCATCCTAAATGTATAAATAAACTCATCAACTTATCGTAAGTCTCCTCGCATTCCATTGTCAATTGCTCTCATTCCTGTTGCGTGTCCTCAATCTGGCAACCAGAGTGAGCGTGGAGTCTGAGCAGGAGGGAGCGGGGAAAACAACTCTCTTCAATATTTTGAATTTGGACTGCAGTACCCATTTGAACCACCAGTCCTTTTTTTGCAAAGTTTTAAGGATTGACAGACCTGGACCAGGGGTAGGCAACATCTTTCCTAGAGAGCCACTGTCTTGCGGAGTTTATCTCCAACCCTAAAAAAAAAAGACCTCAAAGGCCTATAGCCTTAGTAATCCTGAAGACATTGATTAGCTTGTTCAGGTGTGTTTAATTACGGTTGGAGCTAAACTCTGCAGGACAATGGTGCTTAAGGACCAACGTTGCCTACCCCTTGAATTAGATACTTTGTGTTGCTTGGATTCATCCAGAATGTTAACACGTTAATACAATGTGGCAAAAAAAAAGCTAAATGATAACTGTATGTTGCTTATTGCATGCTACATGACACTTTCAAAGTCAAATGTCTAGTGCGTGGCTTTGAAAACAATTTAAATTTCCCCCGAAACAGAATGTGAAAGTGGCTGCATTTTATTACCTTGATTGTCGTAGTATCACAGCAGTTTGAGATTGAAATGTCAGATGAGTGGCGCTAAAAGGTTAATGCTCTATCACGTTTGAAAATAAAGTACCACCTACACTAAACCCTACAATAAACCTAAATGATAGCGTTAACAAAAGCAAACGTGAGATAAAAATAAATTTGCTAAAGCAACCACACCAATTTAGCTTTCTTACACAAGTCTTTCAGCTGTTTTGTCAAGTCTCATCTTTTACAGGAGTTTTGCAAAAATATAGGTAGAGGCATGTGGTTCCAATGAGCCTATGTCGAGCTTCTTGGAATTGGCCTTGCCATTGTGTACATACCACGAAAAACAGACGTGCACTGATTATGTACACTGCACGACATGTGGTGAAAAGTCATGGCCTCAAATTATGAATTTGCTCTCACAATATATTATTTGTTTGTTCCCTCATTTCCTTGTATATTGTGTCTGTGTCATGTACTTGGACAGCCAGACAAAGACTGTAGCTCGACTATGCTAAAACAATTAAAAAAAAATTTTTTAATAAATGCTTTGGTTTTGGTTATAACTGTGAGTCCCTTACCTCTCATGTCCACTAGAATGTTGCTACAAATGTGTTGCATCACACCTAGAAGTGTTCAATATTGGTACAGTCTTTGTGACATTAACGCACTAATGATGCATTAAAATGTCGCCTGTAGGCAGTTCACTAGGTACAACAGACTGATAGTGTTCACTCGAGACGTGCAGATTTATCTGGTCTAGCCTTGAGAGTGGCGTGTTTTCGGGACAGGTGGAGAAAGGCAGTGAAGAGCAGGCAGCTGCCGAGTGAGTGAGGAGGTCACGTCTGAACTGCTGCCATAACATGAATGTCAGCCATAAATTCTGCTGCTGCCGCTCTCATTTCACACTATGGCCCCTTGCATCTCTTCTCCTCACACTTTTTCTCTTCCTGCGCAACCCACCGCTGTTTATTTTCAGCCCGCTGCATACTCCAAAGGCCAGTGAAGTAATTATTTCATAAAGTTACACCTCGGCCCCAGCAGATGACTGATCTTGGCTTGCACTTTAAAGGCTGAGGTGTGATCGAGTGTGGCCGGCAGGCAGCCAGGAGAGAATAACATGTCTACATCAAATCGTACGAACACTCGGCATGGCCAAGCGATGGGTACACCAGCGGGCACCTGACACTGAGACATCCTGCCTCTCAACCAGAATTAATTAATCAGTTATTGTACAGAAAGGCAACTGCCTATTTTAGCAGCTCTGTCCGCAGTACAAATTATATCCGTATGTAAAAATGTGAAGAATTTCAGGCCTCACTGGACACACTGGACAGCTCAGGCCCTAAGAGCAATGGGCGGGATCACATTTTTACATTTATTCATTTAGCAGACGCTTTTATCGGTAGCGACTTACAGTTGAGTAATACAAGAAGTGATTCATCTTAAGAAGGCCATAAACATAAGAAGTGCTAGTAATACAAAGTTTCAGTCATCGTTCAAGATATAGTAGAAGCAAGAACAGAGAGAGATTAAGGAATAGTGAGAGCATAGAAGAAGAAATAGTGAAAGCATAGAGGAGTTGTTGTTGTTGTTTTTTAGCAGGATGCAGTTAAGTGCTCAGCTAGGTCTTGAAATTTGTGAGGGATTCAGCTGTCCGAATGGGGTTGGGAGGATTATTCCACCAGCAAGTAACGCTGAACGAAAATGTCCTTGAGAGTGATTTTGTGGCTCTCTACGATGGAACCACGAGCCGCCGCTCACTTACCAACCGCAGGCTTCTGGAGGGGATGTAGAGTGAGTGAGAGATGGAGAGTGAACAGAGAGAGTGGAGGTGGGAGGTTTGCAGAGCCCGTGGCTGTTCTGTAGGCAAGCACCAATGTCTTGAACTGGAAGCCAGTGCATCAAAGCTGGGCACTTGTGATATGCTTGTTGTTTCCTCTATGAAGGCCAGAACACGGCAGCATCCCTTCCATTTTAGGGCATTTTAGTGGTTGCACATGAAGCCAGCTGCTACACGTTTACGCCTGGTTCCCTTCCAGAGGCCTCTCTCTGCTCTAACACTGCGTTCCATTCAAAGCTGGTTGTGGGATCTCCAACTTCCGACCACAAAGGCCTTGCATTGACTGATGCCCGGAAGATATGGAAACAAAATGGCAATGCTACTGTTAGCTTTGCAGTAGTTTGATTATCATCTAAGAAGTTTCTGTGCTACTGAATTGTGCAAGATAAACAATGCCTCGCAATACTATAATTTATTTAGCAGTTATACGATTGCATTAGCCTAAAGTGGTTTGCTAGTCTTATTAGCATAGCTAGCTTATGCTGGTCTCCATGGTGGAGTTTAGCCATCTCCCAGCATGACCAGTTGACAAATACACCAAACCTCTGCTTGGTTAACTAGCTAACTAAACTAGCTTTGGTTGGTTAATTTTTTTTTAGCTTAAACGTTAATGTTTATCATTAACTGCACATTGATGCTGCCATGTTTGATGTGACATGATGCATATTGGTGAAATTTAATTTTTCCTTCAAAGTTGGACCAACAGACGTTCTAATGCACTTTTCCTAGAAGGAAGCTGGAAACTCGGACTTTCCGAGTAAAGTGGAATGTAGCATGTGCGTACACCATGCAGAGCTTGGCTTAGCTTAAAACCACACAACAGCATGAGGCTCTGTTCTGGAAGGATTACATCCGACCCCACAATGCCATGTGTCTGTGATCCCGAGACACGCAAAATTATGAATGCCTCCCATTGGAACTACATCCCATTTCCTACGGGGGAATCATTAGGACAATGTCATTCCAATGGGGCTTTTTAGCTTGGCCACACTCTGGCTCAAATTAGATACGCATACTCGATTTGGTCCTTGAGGAAACATGTCCACTACTGCAACGTCAGCTTGTCACGCATGCATGTACAGATCTTGTGTCATATGCATTTTCAGACGTTTTTTGATGACAGGCCTTCCTGTGCCTGAATATTGATCAGTTGCTTGCATAACAGACCGGTTTCTTCTCACGAACATAACTCAAACTCAGTGGTTCTGTTTCAAGTGAACTACTTCAAGTGAGTCTACATACTGTAGGCTGCTATAGCTAATCAAATTTCTACAAAGGCAACAATTCCTGTGTCCGAAAGCTTAGGCAGCTGACTTGTTGCCATTACTCTATAAGCCAGGCAATGACTTCCCAGGCAGGATTTGTGTTCGAAGGTAGCCTACTTGCCGAAACTGATTTTGGAACGGGCTTCTGACACAACATAATGCACTACAACAATAGAGAGTAAACTTTGGTGATAACAAATCAATCAATAACAAGTGAATATTTACATGTACTAATTTCTGACTTGAACTCAATTTATAATACACAAATTGACAAACACAAGTTTCAGACGGCCTTTTTTTCATGTGCCTGCACGCACAGGATTGTGGGATATCATCAATGCTGCCTTCAAATAAACAATCAGATAACAGGATCTGATATGATCATTTGATATGGATGTGCCTTGTTGGTTTCACTTAATTTAGATGATCCCTTTAACACATTTTGTTTACTATAAGTAATGTTACACCTACATGTCTACTAACTCGAATTAAAGGTTTAGTAGAGTATTAGTAGACTAACTCCTTTTAAAGGAGTTTTCAGTTAGCATGTTGCTAAGCTAACAATGTGACACTTTAATAAGTATAAAAATACATTAATATATTTGGTTAATAGTCTGTTTTACATTATATTAAACTTACACTAAAACGTTTAATTTATACTTTTTAGTTTTTAATTAATTATATTTAGAATGGCTTAGTCTGCCTTCTTGGATGGAGTGTCACAATGGATTATGGGATTGAACTATCAGCCAACAATGGTGATGCTACCTCCAGAATCTTGCCAAAAGGAGGTTTCTTACCCTTAAGAATAGACTTTGCATTGCGAGAGTGCCTATTATGCCTTAAAATTCTGCCTACATCAACAGCTAACAGAGGTGCTATATTTTTTATTTTTTTGGCCCCAAACCATGTCCGTGCATTAGCTTTGACCTTATTGTTAACTGCCCCCTCAGCTTCTCTTAGAACACATTGACGTGTGAGAACATGACTATTTCCAGCAAGGTTAACATCTGAAGGAGTGTGTTTGGGGCTGCCCAGAGGCCTGCTGTTTCCTGCTGATGTACAGCTTGAATGATTTACCGGCTCTCAGATAAAAGACAGTCATAGGCCCAGTGTGTCTTAAATCAAATCTGTGCTCTCTCTCTTTTTCACTACAGTTACTGGCTATGTGCGGCACAGCAGAGCTCACACATGCTCACTAAGAAGGCTCCAGAGGAGCGGGGCCTGCTATGCACACAGATCATAAAAAGACCAAAGACACACAGACGCACTGAGAGCTGTCTCCGTTTTTTAAAAGTTATAAATAGAAAAATGCTAATAAACATTTATGGTGTGGTCATAAATCCCCTCCAGTATAAATGGTTGACAATAAGTTCTGTTATCTTCTGCAATGTCATTTCAATGCCCTGTGGAGCTCAACGCATTACTCATATGGCTGCCATGCGATCCCCATGGCAGTCATGCCCTCTCATCTCCACCAATCAGCTGACTGAAGTGGGACAGGCTATGACCCTGTGTGTCCTCTTCATGACTTCCTAAACAGTCCATTCATCTGCAGCCCTGCTCTCCAAGCACTTCAAGCAGGCAGATGCAAAACATTATTTTCTATTATTATGGCTCTCTGGGATATTCTGATTGAATTGTATAATGAATTGTTGTCAACTGATTCTTACACGGCTAGTATGCTAAAACCCTGGTAGTCTCTTCTCACATAATATAATATGCACAGATTAAAAATACATGAACTGGCCAATGTTTGACTTTAAATGAAAATATTTTCTATCAGACATTTTTGCAGTGCATACCATATAAAATATTATCTACATGCTTATTAATAGTTTGTTGTAACTTCTTGCTATCAGTAATATCTGCTGAATCGCTACAAAATCACTCCTTCAAAACCAGCCCAGAGAGAGTTTAGATTCGATTAGACTGGATTACAGGGAGTCCGCATTTAGCATTATAGCCATGCTGAGGATTCAGATAAGTAGAGTGGATTTTACTTGGGATTTTTTTTTTTATGCTGTTGGGGAGAGTAGGAATGTGCGTTTTGTGTGTATATGTGATTTTGTTTGTGTGTGTCTACGTCTGTGTCGGTGTGTGTCGCTGTAACAATCACAAGCAGTGATGGATTGTGTTATGTTTTTAAAGCTAATTAGCGTCTGGGCCAGTATCTGGCCTCATTAATCTTCTGCCCAGTAAATAACCAAAATTGACAAAATAACTGAGTTTGGCTAATGATGGTGGATGTTGCCTTTGTTTCTAATGATGGTCATTAACCTCTCAATGGCTAAATAATAGCATCTTAATTAATTTGTTTCAAAGGGAAAGTTTTTAGTGCAATTTAATTATATTAATGGACAGCCACAAGGTGCATGGCAAACGGCATCAGAACCCGCCTGCCTACATGCACACGAACACTCGCATACTCTCGCACGCGTGCGGTTGCTTTTGCAGCTGACGCACCTGTCGCCTGCCAAACGGCATTGCAGCTCGGCACTGAACTGTGACGAACACCCTTTACTCAACCATGAAGCACACAACACAATACCTCTTTGCACAAGACTGCACACTGTATGCAAGTCTATGCAAGCCTACACATTTATTTAATAAATTACAGCAACAAACATTTTTGGTTTCAGTTTATTTTGATGGTCCCTTTAACACATTCTGTTGACTATAAGTAACGTGGCAGCTACATGTCTACTAACTCTCATTAGAGTATTTGTAGAGTATTAGTAAACTGGTAGGGTTAGGGTTAAAATAAGTTGACATGTAGTTGCAAAGTTACTTACAGTTAACAGAATGTTCAAAATGGACCATCAAAATAAAGTGTTACCACATTTTTAACATACATTTTCTTCCCCAAATCGGTCAGCCAGTGACTCTGCAGATTGTAAAACATTGCAATAAGGTATGCAATGAAAGTTCTGACATTGAAATACAATGCATAGATTATGCAGTTTAACTGGTGAATGTAGTCAATATAATATTGCATTATTATGCACCATTCAAAAGTCTTGAGCTATATTCAATAATTCAAAATATTCAAAATCCAGTCATTAAATCTACTTCAAGGGTGCACATGTACAATCTGGTAAATTTGTCAATATTGTATTGCAATAAAATGTCTCTTAGTTACATTTGTCTATTTTTTATTAGAATAATTACCAAATAATACATTAAAATTGTGAGTAAACTAAGAAAAGGGTGCATTATATATAATCATTTAAGTATAATTTTAAGTAAAGAAAAGCAATCAAATTGAATAATTGTCAGAGCAAATATAATCAGCAAAGTAAATAGTTAAATTCAAATTAATTATAAAAATTAAAAATTATAATATAAAAATAATTATAAAAAAATAATAATGTGAGAAAAAAAAACACAGAACAAGGAACCAGTACACATAGAGACATAGATAAATAGTCCATACAGAAGGTAACTTGTGATTGCATATTAATATTTATACATAATATTCATTATATGCATAATATAATATTTATTAATACAACAAATAATTATTGTTGTAATATTGTTGTTAACACAAAATAAAAGCACACACATCACTGGCAGATTGTACATTGTACAAGTGGGTGCCCGGCCAAAAATAAAAAATATATATAAATATATTTTCATCTGATGTGCCTGTGTGCTCAAAACGTCACCTTTGTAAGAGTCTGTCAAATTTCTATATTTATGGAGCAGTGGTGTGTCGACTGTAACATAGTTGTTGTAATATCTAACATATAGAAGATCATTTAAAAAAAGCTGGACCTGAGTGATAAAAACACACATCTTCAGTTCAACTATAATCCTAGATCAGCACAGAAAAGTCTCAACACAGCTTCTAAATGATGCTGGAGAATGTGGCTGCTAAGTGAAATGAAAGTGCAGATTCAGCATTCTCAGAGCGCTAGGCCTCTGTAATGGCTTCCTCTCTCTGGTCTCGCTCTTAACTGGATAAGAACACAGTAATGAAGTAAATCCTGGAGCAATCAGCCCCAGCCTGAATGCTGCACTGACTCATTCGTCTCCCCCAACCGCCCGTCTCTCTCCGGATGTAAGCGTGGATTTATCATTCTGCCCTGTGGAGTTAAAGGAAGAGGACTTTGATTTTGTAATGCAATTACACTGTGAGAGGAGAAAGGCCCTCGTCCTGCTGTACGAGTCAATAAGGGAGATGAGTCTGAACTTATAACTCCAAACAGAAGTACAAAATCAATCAGCTGATTGAATAATGGTATTACGGGCCATACATTTGGCTGTTTTTATGTCAAGACATGAAGGGCATGCTCTCCCCGTCATCAATCCTTTGTGACACGGAACAACCTGCGTCTGACACATAGCTCAGTAGATCAACAGTGTTTTATATTAAATCACCAGCCATGGGGCGGCCAATGAGAATCACTGGATACGTGCTAACCACATTTCACATTTTCCTTATTTTCAATTTGATTCAGTCGATAGCTTTGTTCAATTGAGTTTGAAGTGATTTTTGAGAGACTTCAGACTGTGATATGTTATTTGTCGACTGAACACGTTTTTCTCATATCTCTAAAGGAATGCAGTCTGCAATTTAAAAAAAAAACACAGCACCATGAGTATATGTAATATTATTCTGCCCAGTCTCATTGTTTATACAGGTATTCATACAGTACATGACATTTACAGGTATGAAAATCACCCAGGACACGTCATGTCACAAAAGGTGATGAAGAACGGGAGAGCCAATGAGGTGCTAAAATGAGAGCACTGATGTAAGTTTATCATATTTAATAACCAAGTGACCACATAATGGTGCTTATCCCTGTTTGAACCTTCATTTAATTAGTTTCTATGTGTGAAAATTCATATACAGGCACTTAGGATCTATATGCGGACATTTATCTTCTCTATATGGGCATGTAGTTTTATTATTATTTTTCGCTATCCAGTTTTATTTCAAACTATGGTTACACTTTATTTTGATGGTCCACTTTAGACATTCTACTAACTGTAAGTAACTTTGCAATAGCTCTCAGTAGAGTATTAGTAGACTGTTCAGGGTTCAGGTTAGTAGAATAAGTTGACATGTAGTTGCAGAGTTAGTCAGTAGAATGTCTGTTGGGGAGCATCAAAATAAAATGTTAGCAAATATTAAGCAGACAGTCTATTAATACTCTAATGAGAGTTAGTTGACGTGTAGTTACAAAGGTATAATTAGAAAAATGTCAATGTGTGAACAAGCAGGGCTGTCCGTCTGGGTTCTGGAGGGTCAGCTTCCGTCCTTGAGGAGACGGAGGAGTCGCCACCACTGGAGGCTTAATCCTGCTGCCATCCGCCATGATGCGGACTCGCTGTCGGGCGCCCGACATTGGAGGATCCTTCCGTCTTCTTTTCTCTCTCCTTGTCACCTGCATGCCACACGGAGTCCCACAGAGGAGCTCCGGAAGTATAAAAGGAGAAGTGATGACAGTGAAGGACGAGAGAGGACCAGAACTTCAACTTTGCTACATAGACATTTAGTTTCTATTGCGTTAACCTACTGTATAGCCTTTGGAGTCTATACAGTATGTTCTTTTAGATTTTTTTGTTTTTACATTGGCAGTTTAGTTCGGAACGGGGCACGGTTCACATGAAAAAAATGTTAATGTTAAAAAGTAATCCGGACCTGGGAGTGCACCGAGGTACTGAACACGAGACTACCTAAAGGAGGTGGTCTGAGTTCGGTTGCACTTGAACTGTGAGTGAATGTAAAGGCAACATGGACTCGGGTGCACGCTTTAGGAAGTAAAGTTACTTGCGCATGTGTTTTACCCGATTACGATGTATTCAGTTCAATAAAACACGTGTAATGGATATGAGCGAGAGTGGGCCTTGCAGTGTGTTTGCGCATAGCGAGTGTAATCAGCACGGCAAATTAATGCAATCCACCGCCTCCTCAAAGAGTCATTTTCAAAGCAGCAGAAAGCCGTCTTCAAGCGGCGCAGATACAGTAAACCCAAGTGTCGTTTACTCAGCTGCGCATAATAGCAACAAATTAATGAAAAGCATAATTTATTACACGCATTTAGTTTTCTATCATGCGATCTGCACACTTGTGATGACGTAAGATAACACAAATTCACCCGGGTTTGATTGAATCAAGTTGAGTGTGAAACCATACCAATGCTCCGGGGGCGCTGGGAACAATCGCAGCAATCTTAGTGGACACGTGGTCTCCATGGACATTTAGTTGATCCTAGGCTCCATGTGTGAATATTTAGTCTCTATGTGTGAAAATTGGGTCTCTATGCAAAGAAGTTTAGTTTATGTGTGGACATTTAGTCTCAACATGTGGACCTTTAGTTCATCTCAGTTTCTGTTTTCAGAATATTATCAAGTTCCATCTGGTTGAAGATCGGAGTCACCACGCAGATATTGAGACGAGTTTGTTTAGGATCAGTGCCGATAGCTGTCGTGTCGCATCTCAGTCATGTGGGCATATAAGGACTTATATAAGGACTTTTAGTTCATCTCAGTTTCTATGTGAGGACATTCGGTCTCTACGGGAGGATTTTTAGTGCCAGATTTACTAACAGCTTGCAGCATTCCAAACCCTCTTTTGGCATTAAAAAACTACTGTCAGAATTTACTAAAGACACACAGTGAAAAATTACAGTTGAAAAGGCGTTGACAAAGTTATTTTTGTGGCTGCGTTTATTGCATATGCATTTGTAGTTGGGAGGAGAGTTCTGAAACGAATCACGCAAGGTTATTTACTAAGGTTTGTGCTCACCAATTTACTGGTATTTGCGCCATTATTTACCGCTCCAAAAAAACATGTATTCAACCAGATGCTAATTTGCACTGCTTTTGGAGGATTGTGTTGGTCATTGTGGAAATGATACGGCGTCGTCTGTGTTCTTTAATTTGCGTGTCGTCAGTAGATCATGCGCTGAACTTTCCACTCCCATCTGCGCTCTAAGCTTGTTTTAGTAAATCCGGCATTTAGTCTCTATATATGTGACCCTGGACCACAAAACCAGTCACAGTCACAAAACCGGTCAATTTTAACAAATGAAGATATATGCAAGCTGAAAAAATAAGCTTTCCAATGATGTATGGTTTGTTAGGATAGGCTAATATTTGGCCGAGATACAACTATTTTAAAATCTGGAATCTGAGGGTGCAAAAAAATCAAAACATTGAGAAAATCACCTTTAAAGTTGTCCATTTATGTTGGCGATTGTGCTGCATTCACTCACAAAAATAAATGTTTTAAATATGTACGGTAGGAAATTTACAAAATAACTATAAATATACATATAAATATCTTTACTTAATATCCTAATGATTTTAGGCATAAAAGAAAAATCTATAATTTTGACCCATACAATGTATTGTTGGCTATTGCCACAAATATACTCGTGCGACTTATGACTGGTTTTGTGATCCAGGGTAACCATATGGACTTTCACCTTAGTCTCTATGCCTTCACCTTAGACTCAATATGTGGATAGTCAACACAATCTTATGAAAGTGCGTACGAATGTTATGTCTCGTGTCATTTATATGGCAAAAATAGTTTTTGCGTGCTACACACTGAAAACCCTTGGGTAGGATTAGGGGTGAGGAGTGCGTGCGTATTACACGCCATAAAGTGCGTATCATTTGCACGCAAAAACTATTTTTTGCCATATAAATGGCACGAGAAATAACATTTGTGGTATAGATACGAATTTTCATGAGATCGGATATTTAGTCTATGTGAGGACTTTGAGTCTCTGTTTGGTCAGGTGATGTGTTTTTATCATAAATAATGCACATTGAAGCATCAAGTGAGCTAACTCATGTTTCAGCATGGTGAATACTGTGGGGCCACTCTTTAGTTCTCACACATAAATAGGAGACATTACTAGAAAAAATCCTCAAAAGACTATCACGAGCCTCTGTGCCCGTGGCCTGGACAGGCAGCAGGCAGCGTGGAGCCTTGTCAGGGTCTCAGTGCCCCCCCGGCTATCAGTTTGTCAATAGAGATGCTGTTCCCATCAAACAAACCTTGCTACTGAGTGAGAAATGTCAATAGTGGAAGGTTCCCAAAGCTACTGAAGGCTAATGAGAGGGTTTAAAGCAGGGCTCATAAAAGACAAGAGCTCTGATACAGAGATAAGGCGTCATAAATGATGCACGATGACTCAATGCGGCACAGGTTAGATATGGTAGCAGTGGGAATAATGGAACTGAGAAAACTTCAAATGAATGGGCAAGCCAGTTATTAGCACGTCTAATAGTGATGACATCTCAGATTGATAATCCTCTCATAAAAGTGGATGAAAACGTTAGATTCTTTCATTTTAGCAGTGGCATAGATCATCTGGATTGGATGCCAGGTGTATTTTATGTGAAGTGAGTTTAATTCATTGATGTATTTTGTATGCGACAAGATGGTTTCAGAGTATATTTAACTTCGCGAAATAGGTCTCTTACTAGGATGGCCGTGATGAGGGCTTTCATTTGAAATTCCAATCCAATTATCTGCAGATCATTGAGGGGTTGGAAAACGTCATTTTTTTGTTCCACTCAATAATAACGGAAACAGCTCATTATTGAAACAATTTGATGGCAGCTTTTGAACCCTCTCTCAACCAAATTGACTTAATAATTTCCACTCTTTCTTAATAGCTCCCTACATTCTCCACTCCTCTGCTCTGCTCGGCTTAAGCTTTGATGTCCACATGTTACAATGGAAACACAAGCTTATTCCAAACAGAAAAAAAAAACAATCTTTGTTATTTTCCCTCTTTTTTTTCTTCTTTCTCCGTATTGTTCAGGGGCTGGGGCTCATTTTATACTGCTGCACAAATTACCTATGACTTTTTTAACCCATGCAAAAATAAAGTTATCCATAAATCTCAATGTACTGTAGTCGCATTAGTGGGTTTAGGGTTAGGTAACATTAGGGTCGCATTAGATAATTTCCTAATTATGTGTGTTTGGGAAGGGGGGTTAAGTATGCTAAATTGTGAATGATGGCTTTGCTGAGAGCAGATACACTAAAGGCCTGTTCACACCGGGACGAATTTAGCGCGCGATATTCGCCGATGTTTAACGCCTCGTGACTAAACAAAGGGCGCCAATGTGAGTGTGCACACCGACGCGTAAAACGCCACGCGCAAAAGCGTAATTTTTTTAAAAACGCCTCTGGTTCGTTTTTTTGCTTTGACGCGCCGCGTCAAAAACTATCCGACCAATGAGATTGGCGCTTTTGCTCACGTGTCTGGAGCTTCTGAAGTTACAGTAAAATACAACTTGGGGGTGCTCAAACACAAAACGGTCTTACCGAGCGTAACGCGAAGAAGATATACGCCAAGTATAGCGTCTACACTGCCGGGAAGAAATAAGACGAGGGAGATGCAAGACAAGATGAATGTAGAGCTGTTGGTCTCGTTGGTGTCGGAACATAAAGAACTATATGACAAACGTGCCAGCAACTACGCGGGGTATTTCTGTTTTACATTAAGCGCCATCTAATGTCAGGGAATTAATTTGCATGTTCACTCGGCTCATCGTCAGCGAAAATCGCTTGGGTGTGAACACAAAAAACGCGTTGAAAAACGCTGACGAATAATGCGCTCCGATATTCGTCTCGGTGTGTACGGCCCTTAAAGCTATCATGACTAATAAAAATAATAATTCAGCAGAATTCAAGAGACATGTAAGCTACAGTACAGTATTTAGACAAACATGCTTAAAAGCCATTTATTGTGGTGAAAAAAGAGGGTGGATTGTCATTAAAATACAGTTAAGTGACAAATGAGGCCTTAGGATAGTCCTGACAGGAAAATCTGATTGGATAAACTGTTTAAAACTGCCATAAAATATACACCGGTGAGACAGACATTAAATTCTATTTTAATGCAGAAAACTATGTGATTGTTATGGACGTGGTGGTGGAAAAAATTTGGGATGGGAGAAAAAAATATTTGTCAAACTTTTGCGTTCCCCTCCGAGAAACTTTGGCTTTTGCACTTTGCAAATGCAAGATCCTTTCAGACTTGTCTCTCAGCCGCCTGCTCATAGATATCAATTTATATTATAAAGCTCGGTTTGAGGAAAATTGGGTTGTAGCCAAGCGGCAACCTCCCCGTCTCTCTCTTGAAACCAACACGGAAGTGAATTAAACGGCAATTCATCGACTGGCCGCTTGAGGCCGGCTGCAGAAGTGAGTCAAATCTGTATATCCCCCATGTTAAAATGCCCAACTTACAGCAGAAAAAAACATGTTTACAGCCTTGTTCAATGTCAATGCTAGCCGTTTGTCTGCTGTTAGCCGTCACTTCACCTCTGCAAATTCCAGCTTCTGAACTTGCCATCTCTGCCGTGTTTGTGCTTTTTTTCGGGATTATTTCATATCATTTAATACACGCATTACTTCGCCCACGCCTTTGGATTACGCCATTGTCGTCGAGTATCGTCCGAGAGAACAACCAGCGCTGTGTTACAGTTGTTCTCCTCTGTGAACATGCACTAATGGATGTCTGACAATTTTGTTGCTTTTTGGAGTTTTCAGATTTAAAAACATCTATAGATATAAAGGCTACACTTGTTCTGCGGTGCCGTTGCTCTGGAACAAATCATGCTTATGTACCGTCAGATGAAATCCTGCAAGTGTCGGTGCTTTCTCCGTCCATGCAATAAATGCACATGCTTGAATGAGCGCGGATTTCTAGCGCATTTACTTGAACTTCATAGGTAATATATCTATGGTTTGACCCATTTGAGATGCGGCCAAAATCCGAATTTAAAATGAACTGAAGACTTGACGAGCGATGCCGCGCTGACGGACCATAGACTGTAAAAAGGAGTGACTGACATGTATGCACATAAATTACGGTCACACACTCTCAGAGTAATATTGTAAGTTACTGCATAATACATTTTCAACTAGCAGAATAGCTGTACAGAATCACGATACACTGTCTCACTTGTAGCTATTTTAAGTGTTTTAAATATTATAATATTTCGAAGGGCAAAAACCGGACCTTTTAGTTGCCATTCTGATTTTAATCATCAACTGTCACTTTAGCGCGAGGCTCTGTGCAGTTGCAGACTTGGTACTGTGAGTAGCATATAGCATTAGCTCCCAAGGCTGAGCTAACTCCATAACGTCGCGCTAGGTGGGTGTGGTTTCAGATAGCCAGGCTCCTCAGCTCCGCCTCTTTGCCCATATTCTGTTATCCGGGAGTGACGAGCGGTGACGCAAGGCCAAGATGGCGACGGCCAGCTCCGCCCACTTTAGGCTTCAAAAATGCTCTTCAGAAACCTACGGGTGACGTCACGGACACTACGTCCATATTTTTTTTACAGTCTATGGTTGTAGCTTGTTGTCTACGTTACTATTTACATTGTAAATGGGTGTCATTTGTGTTTTAACAACGGTTAGCTCACGAGTTATTGATCCGGGAAGTTCGAATCAGTGAATATATTGCCAACTTTATCTCCTTGAGTTAAGCACTGAACATGTCTTTATATTTGAGTCCAAGTTCACAAACTATGAAACGGTCCATTGTTAACGTACGGAGCGGGTCATTAAAAAGCAAGTGTTTGTCCGAGCTCACAACAGTTTTTGCGAGGGAAAAATAGTTTTTTCTAAAATTGTAGAAACTTCAATGCACTGACATATTCAATGCATGTGTGTGTGTGTGTGTGTGTGTGTGTGTGTGTGTATGAATTTTTATTGGGATGTTGATGAAAGTAATACCTAATTCTAATGAGAGGGATTATTCAGAGGATGTGACATAGTCGACTTCTAGGTCGGATGAGTAATGTCTGCCAATTTAGAGAACCCTCTTTATTCCCCCCCCTCTCTCTCTCTTCCGTATTTTATCAGTCAACCCCGGGTTATTTACAAAAAGACATGTCTATCAGTTACAAGGACATGACTTTGCCAAGAGAGAGGTAACAAAGGAGGAAATCAAGCAGTGGCCTCCCCTGAAAAGATGTCTCTCTTTTCCCCGCTCGCCCCTCATCCGAGGCCTAGCTCGCGCTGAATGGCCCTCTTCCTGGCAAGGTGCCTGGCGTGGCCGGCGATAGTAGGCTACATTTATCCTCCCTGATTAGATTAGAAATTATTAATGGAGGGCTGTGAAGCAGAGCAAAGGGTCATTTGGAGTTTAATTCTATTCTCAGATAACTTCATTTTGCCTGATGTGATTGTTATTGCCCGAGTGCTAGATGTTTATAGGAAACAATATCCTCAATAACACATTCAGACATCCTATTTAAAGGGTCAGCCTGGGCCATAAGATAACAGCTTCTGGTGAGTTGCATGTCACGGACGATATAAAAAGGTCAGCCTTTGCTCTGATAATACTTTAAATTCATAAAAAGTGCATGCGAATATATGCTCTGTTCTTAAAACCAAGTGAGGTTACATAAAATTGGGATAAAACCGTATTTTCTTCCCCATTGTGACGTATTTTTGAGTGAAACAGTTTCTCGAACAAAACAAAATGTAGGACGGGACTTGATTTTGTCCATCAGGAATTGATTGGATCGTTGGATTGCTGTGATCTCATGTGTCAGGTTGTCCCGCCCTCGCATCAGTAAACATCTCATCAGAGAAGAGAAGAGATGTTGTCACAAGAGGGAGAAGTTATTTTGATAAAAAATTAAGGGGGAAGATTAATGTTTACAAAATAATGATGTGCACGGACAAATAATTTATAATCAATACCGCAATATTCCATTAAAAAACAAGAATTTGATTTCATGGTGACTTTAAACTCTAAAATTCCAAGGCAACATCAGTCATGGAAAAAGGCAATCCCATAATTCATTGCAACAAGATCAGTGTAAGGGTGCGTCTCAAACGCAAGGCTGCATCCTAGTGAGGCAGTGTCCTTCATAGTCCAGTCCTTTGGAGGCCTCCTTAATAGAGGCCTGTGTGGGACTGTTTTCTTAATCACGTTCCTGCTGAATTTCTGACCATTACTGCGCACTCCCGCAACACGTGTGTTCCACCCGCACCCGCAAACATTCAGTCACAGCTTGTAGAAATTGTGAAAGAATTACATTTGGACTATGCTAAACATTCCGAATAGCATACATAAAACATTGTGTTTAACTAAACGGACCATAAGATAAAGTAATGCTAGCGCCACACATGATAGACACATTCAGACAGTTTTTTTTTTATTAAACTTATAAAATTCTATCAACATGTTCATACAAAACTAGTGGAGCCTAAAAAAATCATTTAAACATGCGTAACAACACACACATGCCAAAAACATAAAATTTAACGGGATAGTTCATCCTAAAATGAAAATTAATTGAATGAAAATGAATTCCTAATTTACTCACCCTGGTGTTGTTTTAATGCTGTATGCCCTTCTTTTTTTTATGACCACAAAAGGAGAATTAAAAGAAAAAGTCCTGCTCGTCTATATAATCGCAGTGAATAGCGACCACCATCAAAAATATCACAGAATGGGCATGCGACATGTGCAGTATTAAAGTGTTCTGTTGATATACAGTATGATATGAAATTGAAATTATTTTACAAAAATCCTGACCTTGGCCGATGGACTGTGCTCGTCTGCACGTTTATGAGACAGCGCCCAGACTCGCCCAGACAAAATGCCGGTTTTCAAAAACTTGCACTTTGAAATCTATTGGAAAGTTTTCATTCTCATGCCACCAAAACGTTGTTGTCATGTAAACAAACGGCAAGAACGCATTAAAAGTGTTCTTTTTTCAGTTGAAAACTGTGTCGTGCAAGCGGCCCCCAAGTTAATACCTAATGATTCCTACACCGGAAAAGAATCAATGCTGAACTATTATGAACTGCTGAAATTTAAATAAGTCTTTCTAAAAATGCAATACAGTGAATGACAACCGTCTGTGGTCTCCCAGTGGCTTACATTATTGGCAGTTTGGTGTTTAAGGGATTAATTTACACCAAAACAAATCCAATCACGACCAATTACAACAGTTTTCGCTAAGCCCCATACGCTACCAGCGGAGCTAACTGGTAGATCAGACTCTTGCCGTATCCGGTCGGCAAAACAGCAAAAACATCCTTCTTGCAAAGGAACGATTTGAGCGCTGTCTTCTGTTCCTCTTTTAGATAAAAAGCCAAGTCTAACTCGTTCATTGTAGCGGCCGAAGCCATTTCAAACAACTGGTATTCATCCATAGCCATCTTGCAAAGTTCACTAATGACTTCGACGTCACAGCGCTGTCGTCATCTGTTTAGCTCGCCTATATCAGATACACCGATGTGATTGGTGCAGCTCGTCTGCAAGGGCATAGTTAATGAGCATCATTACTCAATGCCAGAGTGACTCGCCGAGCAAATTCAAATTGTGCTCTCGCGAGACCTCTGGGTTTCCAGGGTATGAACTCAGACAAGCTCAGTGCCAACTCGGTTTCCATCAGGTTTTTTTTTTCCTGAATTGGAATGTGTGCAAAGATTTTTTGTGATTAAAGAACAAGGAACAATTATTGCCTTCCAAGAATCCCTCAAATTACGACGGCCTTCGGCAGCGCTTGATGACGTAGCAGCCGATATATGCAGCCTTACTAGGACACAGCCTTCCGTTAGAGAAGCACCCCAAAAATAAATCCAAGATGGTAGTTAATGCCAGATAAATTTTATAAATATAATTTATCCAATACTGTAAAATAAGTAGTGATGAATAATGAATATGCATGAGGGCAGCAAATCAAAGTAAACATGAACAATGGAAGACGAGCATTTATAATGCATCGTCAGCATGAAGGAGAAATAAAACTGTCTGTGTATCTGAGAAACGAGAGAATGAGAAACGGAGACAAAGGAAGAAAGAAATAGTCATGGATACAGGACCATCTGGACACGGTTAGCCTGTTCAGATAGCGTTTCAGTGGCGCTGATTTGCAACTCTGTCAGTTAGCTACAGTTACACACCTGTCTCTGGACAAAGGGACTCACCTTTCTACTGGCTTGGCTGGCTTTCCGTCGCTACTGCTGATATCTCAATCACAGGCCAGTGCCAGCCAGCTAATGAAGTGCTCTCCAGAGGTCAGCATTCCTCTGGGTCGGGATAGGATAATCAGTCATTGGCGGTACTCTCAACCACCTCATTTAGAGCATAGGGACCGACTATGTTCGGCAAGGCTGAGCAGACCGTGTCTCGGTCCCACCTGATCCATGTAAAAGAGATACCAGCCTTCTCTCTTTATTACTAGATGTTATCTTTTTTTCCCAGAGAAAGCACAGAGTACACAT
This sequence comes from Phoxinus phoxinus, assembly GCF_949152265.1. Lineage (NCBI taxonomy): Eukaryota > Metazoa > Chordata > Actinopteri > Cypriniformes > Leuciscidae > Phoxinus > Phoxinus phoxinus. The sequence continues at coordinate 29,050,756 of NC_136889.1, forward strand.
AATGCGGAATCATTTTGATTAGAATAGAAAGACAGCAGCTTTCCCCGGGTTTGCATGTAAGATGACCTTTTGTCTAGTAACAGAGTATTGTCGACCTTAGTTTATCTGAGCTTTAGCGTCATAACATGGGTATCATTGGCGGTTGGTGCTTTTCAAGTGTGGGGAAGAACAGATAGCTGTTAGCAATGACAACTTGAACAGTACAGCTACTCAAACTACTTCTAAAATGGTAAAATTACAAAAAAATAATTGACGAGATTAGATTTTTTTGTTGTTGCAGAACATCCTAGTGAAGGACGGTGTCTGCAAATACTTATTTGCACATAAATAAACATGTCATTACTGCATTTTTCATGAAATTCTAGGCGAAGCCATCCTTCCTAACCCTAACCCTAACCCTAACACGCATAGAACAATCGCAGAAGTAAAAAAAAAAAAAAAAAAAAAAAAAAAATTATAGCCAATAGCCAAACCCATATTGTTTTGTACAAGATTTGGTGCAAGAGTTGCAGTTGGGGTATCAGGTTATGGCGTCTAGGTTGTAGGCCCGGCCAAGGGCAGTCTGAATGGAAGGTTAGCGCTGAAGCTTTGGGGGGTGGATGTAGGGACGGACACCCACTGATAAAGTTTCCCATGATGGATTGAGTTGGCTGGAGGCAGCCTGTGGTGCCACATCACATTTAATTGCATGCATCTTTCATGCAGAGGTGCATGTGTGTATATACCTACCTCCCACCTCTTTCTACATTCCCTTTTGTCACCCAATCAGGACTGTTTGGAGTGAAACGCATCACACCTGTGATTTGTTTTAGCTATTATATTGTGGGTTTTTTGTCAGCTAGTTGTTCAACAGATTTTAAAAAAAGTATTCAATGAAGCGTTTTGTGACCAAAGACATCTATATTAATCCCTTAACATCATTATCTCAATGATAGTTGCTTAGCTGGCGCATGCAGCCCTGGAAGTAAGCAACCTGAATGCTGTCATCTTTTCTTCATGGCCACTTATTTCTTTTGAAGGGACCTTAGTGCTTTTTGTCTGCCTAATGTGGTATTTACCTAGCCTGGCTCCGCCCTCCTACGTGCTTCCGCTCAATTTTCATTTTCCTTCAGAACTACGTCTGGGATTGTGGTGTATTCTTGGGTTTTCTCCAGTCAATTTTTAACCGGTCTAATCAGCGAACAGAGGGAGTGGCTGAGAACGATGACGTTGAGGTTGTGCGCTAGTTTGAGTCATCATACGTCATGACCAAATGTTAGCGATTGGTTATGGCAGATCCAGAGTGGCTCTGGGCAGATCCAATAGTTTTAAACTTCAACAGAGTACCCGCCTTCAAGGAAATTAACGCTTGTCAATGGAGAGAGGCCAGACTCTATGTACAAATGAAATGTAGAGAGTCTGGTAGAACCAGGCTAGTATTTACCAGCAAGGGCAAAAACTGCTAAAGCTATCCAGGAAAAGCCTGAGGGTCTGGTTGTGACGATAAACGTGTGGTTTACGTGTATGTCGTACAGTCGCCAAAAATAAACTAAGCTTATAGCATTATAAAATAGGCCTTTTTAGGTTTAAATAGAGCTATGCAGGCTATCAAAACCATTTTGATTCTTGTTTTTTATGTACAGAGTATGTGCATGCAGTATTCTCCACAGGGAACTCCAGTGAGGCACATTATGTGGCTCTTTATCGGATCAGGCCAACTGGTTTTCCTGTGGCTTCACACCATTTCAATAGGAGCCTCGGGGTGGCACAGTCATCTTGGATTTGGCAAGCTGTTCCAGTTGTACCTCAGAGATGAAAGTGTTACCAGCAAGCAATTAGAATCTACTGTCAATGCAATGTGATCCTTATTCTGGCCAATGTTCAATTGCAGAGGAAATTTTAGTGTTAATGGATAATGACATCCTCGGGGTTACTTGTCTGTTCTGGTTATAAAATGCACGGAGGAGACGAAGGTTGGGATTTCAAGACATAGCAGAGACGTGACGCAAAATATTTTGCAATGTTATATTGTTTGACACAAAATCCAAACTCTTTCCAATTCAGGGAAATCACCTCTAAGCCAAGTGTATGTGCCGTGAGCTGGGGAACATATGATCGCAAGGTCGTACGCTCACACACACCCAAACACACATGCTGTCAACACCTTCGCCATGATGGATCCCTCTCATTTTCCGAGCTCGGATCCGATAAAAGTGGCAGCCGAGCTCTGGGGCCTGCCTTTCTCTGATTACACCTCAACGTCCCAGAGCAGATGTAGCTGAGGAAGCCCCTCCTGGGCTGGCTCGCACAACGCTACATTTACCCAACCACTTCTCAGCTGCAACCTCAGCCTCGGGCGCTTCACCATCAAATTTTCATGCGACCATATGGAAGAATATTAGTAATAGAGATTTACTGTCATGGCCGTCCCGCTGGAGAAAATAAGGAAACTGTTACATATTGCTTTGCGTAAATGAGAGGGAGCCAGGCGAGGGAAACGGAGCCCTCCGTCTTTGAGACATCCGATCGGCTCGCTGAGAAGCGAGTGGGGGCACTAAAGAGTGCTTTAAGTGCAATTGAATGGGAAGAGTCCTTGAAACAGCATAGCGCTTTGTTGGTGAGGTCAGGGAAGTGAGTGATGATGCCTTGTCTCTGTGTCTCGTCCGTGTGCGTTACTGCTGCGCACCGTCAACAGGTCCGGCAGGTTGGGGCTGTGATCAGAGCGCCGGCCTAAATTACAGCAGGTTGACAGATAAGGAAGCAGCTCAGCTGAATGCACACAACATCAGAGAGAGGGCGGAGAGGGCGGCATTGTCTACCTCCCTCACCTCACACTCTCACAGTCCGCCTATCCATCAACATGTGTCATTAAGAGCTATTATTGACTCCTTTAGACACTATTGGCAGGAAAAAACAAAAGTTAAAGCAGGTTTTACTTGTGTGTTGTCACAGCACGTTACGCATTCTAGTGATTCGGCTGTTTGGGGCGCATAGTAATGGTTTCTTCTTTTGTCTACCTGTTAGTTGCAGTTATCTGCATTAAAGCTCCACAGCTTCTGTGGTTTTTCACGAAAGTTATTTACTTTTTACCACCAATGAGGCACAGCACGAAGTGCCTGTTTCGGTTAGAGAAGTTTTCTTTCATGCTGAAATGGTACCTCTCTGCGGGCTCCGCTTTGAACCTGAACGCACCATACTGAATCAACACAGGGGTACAAATGTGAACCAGACTCCAAATTTGGGTTTTAGGATGCAGAGGGTTATGATGGCTGTTGGCCTGCTTCCTGTAAAGCCTCATTAGCATTTATAAATGCAAAATGAGGGGGGCTGATGGGAGGTGTTTTGAGCTGCCTTTTCAGATAGCTGATATCTCTCCTCCCTCCGTATACCGCAACGCTGAACACACAACCGCAACATGTCCACTCTCAACAGCTTGGTGGATTAGCCATGTGGGCAAGAGGGTCAATTTGCAACCGTACTCTTCTGGAACCAATTAGAAACTGCATCTTTCCCTGGGGCACCCTGGTTGAGTAACTCTACATTAGATGTTTTATCTTTTGATATGCAGGGCATTATTAGTGGTGAGTCATTCACAGTGGCTGTGGTTAGATAGTGACAAGCGTGGAAACAAGAATTGGCTCAGAGACCATGGACATGTTGCATTATGCCTACAAACTCACACACACACACAGACTTATCCTCCCCTGCTCGTTATACCACAACAATCCCTCTTTTGTCAGGGATGATTGATGATATGTTGGAATTTCATTCATGGAGTTCTGTGTTTTGGAGTTGCTGTGACGACCAGGTATAAACAGGCTCTGCTTGGGTATTGAGTTTCACCCCTGAACACCAAAGAGAAACAACGGCAAGGCCCTTTCAAAGGTTAAACAAACAGTTATTGCTGATATCTCAGTGGACAATGGCTGAATTATCTTTTACAAAATGTTTATTGTTCACACGGACGATCGATCGGAGAATACGCATACCACATCCATGACCTCGTCGCAGAATAAACAGTTCCTCTTTTCACAGCCTCTGGTTTTGAAAACATCAGAGCCAATCTCAGTTCTGCAGAATACTCTCTGTCAATTTAACATGCTCTTTTAGTGCATTAAAAGGGAATGTCGTTTGTGCGTCGGACTGATGGACAAGCTTGATTGAATAGATGGTGATTTGGAAATAAAACAAACTGTATATTGAATTTTAAAGAAAAAAAAACCCTGAAAAAAGGTGATCAATTCAATTAATAATATAATGTAATAAACATTTCTTTATTTTCACCAACCACACATTTAGATCAGGGGTATTCCATTATTTTCTGGATGTTTATGCATTTCCTTCCCAGAAAAGGTCTGGATAATCAGAACTTACATTGTTGCCGTTTCGTAGGGCTATAAGATGAGATCATCAGTTTGCTTGCAGATTAGCTCCACTGTAAACCTGAGCTTTATAGTTTTGTTGTGTTGCAACACGTTGATCGCTTCCAGTGTAGATGTGTGTCAGAGCCATGACAATTAATATACCTGTTGGTTTATTTTTTTGTGCAGGACAGTATGTTTGTTAATTCATTCATGATAAATCTATATGGAACCGATCCAGGATCTAGGCTGGGTTCGGTTAATTGGCGACCTTTACTTTGGGGTATCTGCCTTGCGTTAGCTCTTCTTCTCTCTTGAACTTTTCTTTTCAAGTCGTAGCTGTGAGCTTAAAACCTCCATTTGAGGCAAAGTAGTGGTTCAGATAAAAGCCGCTTGACGCTATGATTTATTAATGCTACGCTATTAATACTGTGGGGCTTTTGGAATAAGTCTTGTTGACTCTCGGTCTTAGACTGCTGGTATTGGGAGGATTTCCACAAAGAAGACACATCCTGGTCATCCTTCACACCCTCGCACGCACACTCGGTCACTGGGCACCGAAGGCTTATGGGGGATTGTACTGATGGGGTTTTCTGTGAGTGAAATCCTCAGTGGATTTCTGCTGTCCCTGCAGGTTTGGTTTATGGCATCTCACAAGTTTTATAATGTCCCGTCATGCGCAAAGCAAATACGTAATTTGTGATGGTGGGTATGAATAAAGTTAAAACTGACAGACAGTATGTCAAAGGAAACACATACACATTGGCTCTGTTCCAAAACCTGCCTTACTGTCTACAGCCCACATATACTGTGCTGCCTTCTAATACAGCATCGGAACTGAAATGGAAGGAAAAACAAATCAAATTGGAGATTCAAAGTCATAATTGGTAGAGTTTAGAAGATAGGCTATGATAGTCTATTTATTATTTTTAGTTTTTCTTTTAGTTTTTTTCTTTTTCAGACCACTATTTTTTTATACATTTTCGTTGGTAGGCCTATTGAAATCATGTTCAAACTGTCAGCCATCTTTGATTTTTTTTTTTTTTTTTTCACTGAGCTTGTCGCAGTGCATTCTGGGATTACCTTCTCTGCAAAGGGTACATACTGTATGATACATAGAATTTGGCCACAAGAACAAAACTTTCTGCTGCGTAACTTTTGAAACTTTTCAAAAAAAAGTCAGATGAAAGTTACAAAAAGAAAGAAAGAAAGATAGAAAGAAATAATACTTCCTCTTCCCCAAAAACAAATCCAAGATCCATAATATTTGGGGCTGTATAAGGGACATTATATTGTAAAGAATTTGATAATTTAATTTTGTTGTTCATAATAAGCATTAAAGATTCTTGCAGTTACTCTATTTTTAGTAAAGATAAATTACATTTTAGATTATGCTTTGCACATTTTTGTTTGGGAATTTTACATGCAGAATATAGAAATTCACAACACACTTCATGTAAGAGACTAACATGTCTTTCAAAGACAACTTAGATTTACCATTTCTTGAGTCAAATAAAAAGGAACATCAGACCAGAATTTTGAAGACAGATCACAGTGATAAAACAGAGGATTTTTATGTACAGTCCTAAAAGTGCATTTATTGTCAATGTCCATGAATTTTGATTATGGATTTTTTTTCCCTTGTTTGAAATATAACATGTAAATGGATTTAACCAGACTTCTTCCAACATCATTTCTGAGATTTGTGCTCAGTAGATTTTGGAACATGCCATCATCTCAGGAATGTAACCTTTTGTTTTAATGGATGGATAAATGATCATATGGAAAAGTGCACCATTAGGAACTATTGCTCTCCGCAAATAACAAAGACATGATGCAATATTTATTCATCTCTAGTGATCACTAATGCTGCTTCTATTTATGTGCAGGGCAAAAAAAAATGCATTTAGATTAATACTTACTTGAATTACCGAGAACTCCTGCTAATACACTGTATGGGGATGCCTACTCTAGAAATGATAAATAATATATGAGAATCTTCAGTCTTATATAGAGGCTAAAGATCGGTACACAGCGGATGAGTGATTTCCAGTTTTAGCATATTGATTTCCGTTATTTTTTTGTATAATGTGACTGTACACAAGAATAAACAATTATTCATGTTTATTTACAAATGAGAAGAAATTTGAAGCTTTTAACTCGTCATTTCCCTTTCTATAGAATATCCCAAACACACATGCAGCAGATATTTGATTTTTACCTCCAAACAACCCGGAAAACACATGACATCTGCGAGCAGAAGTGTGTGTTGTGCTCTCTCTCTCTCTCAGCTCAGTGCATTCTGCCATTAGTCAGGACGAGATTAATGTATGAAAATGCAGCAGGTCAATGCTTACCCTCTTTTCCTGCTGCATGAATTATTTACAGCTGCATGGGAACTCCATTATGCATACTGCCCACCACTTTAGACTGCGCCTAACCAGACAACACACACATACACAAAGAGGATCACTCACAAAAACAAATGCACATGTTTAATACAAAATCTTTTTGTTTTGATTGGTGCATTTTTATCACAAAGATGCATTAAGGTCAATGCTTTTTATGTAGGCATAAATGTGATGATCAGGTGTATTACGGTGTTTTAAAGGTGCCACTGTATTGATTTTCCTCAGCCAATCTGCTTTGTATATGTTCTAGACCTCTGAAGTATTATTCTGAAGTATTATTCGAATTTAGCTCTTTTATACATTTTTTTTTTCATTAGTATTGCATACTATCATATCTGTCTGATTCCCTTATGTCTAGATTCGAATATAGCCTACAACAATTTTAGCTAAAACCTCAACACTATTCTTGTGTTACCCTTTACAACCTGATATTTTATACTGGAAATTCAAATTTAGTTATTAACATTATTAGTCAGGGAGGGATGCTTTCTGTATAAACAGCAGAGCCCTTGTATGTACTTGCTTTTGAACGGAAATATGAACAGACACACTAGATGTCACTATTGTAACTTGATGCAGAGCTTGTGTTACACTCAGACCTTGGGACAGAGCGAGGGAAATACAGCACGACAAACAGAGAGAGAAGTAAAGAGAAACCACATCATAACTATTTAATAATAAAAAAGAACATCCCTTTATTGGTTTTATGAAAAAGAAAAATTATAAAAGGCAACAATGTTCATTAACATTACATTTTTATTATTAATATTACTTTACATTCATTAATATTAATAATCAGAAAAAGTTATTCTGTGGGCTGTTTGCCATACAGGCAATTAGTTAATATACATCATGGGGTCAGAAATGAACTTTTCCAGTGAGGGGCAATATTTGCTCCCTAGAATTGATTTCCTGGGCTGTTCCCAATCAAAGGATTTCTCAACATCAACAAAAGCCGTTTTTACACTGGAAAGGTGGAACAGAAGCTGCATCTCTTCCAGTTTCCAATTAGTTTTTTTCACAGACTGTTTAATGATGCTCATGATCAGGCATTTACACACAAAAAATTGCATAATGTAGGCCAGGTAAAAACCGGAGCCCATTCGAGGATGAAGCTGCAATATTAAGACAAAATCGATTGATTGTTACACTTAATATTGTAATGATTAATATAATGTCGATTCATATAATTTATTTTATGGGGGAAAAGCAAGTCATATTCTGGCTACAGACGTTTACGAATTTGTTTATTGCTTTTTATGGATAAGAAAATCAAGATTTCATATGGTTATTTATTTGAGTAGCCTAGCATGAACAATGAAGTATTGACTTCATGCTGATGTGAGTTTTGCCCTTTCGCAAAAACACCCGTTATAATCACTGCAAAATTAATCCATTACTTACATCATTTCTGCACTTTGTTGTTTACGATGATGAGAGAATTCGCGAAAGAAGATGAAAGACTTCGGGCCCTATTTTAACGATCTAAGCGCATGGTCTAAAGTGCACGGTGCAAGTGCACTTAGGGCAGGTCAGAATCCACTTTTTAAATAGCACCACATGGTCTAAAAGGGTTGTCCCTATTCTCTTAATTTACTCTTGGTTTACGTGCAATAAACCAATCAGAGTGTCATCTCCCATTCCCTTTAAAAGCCTTTGCAAATTCACTATTTACATGACGGAATTTGATAGTGGAAAGACCGAACGAGTCTCCAGAGCGCAAACGGATCTCGTGCGTGAGGTTAAAAGCGCGAGCAGACCATCTACGGGGATAAGCCAGATTTCACCATATCTTATACACAATATTCATCTTTTACATTGTAATCCTTTTATTTTTAATATTTGGCATGTTTGTGTGCTGCTGCAATGCCTGTGTGCTCTATTTGGTGCCCTGTGTGTGTACTAAGCTGAGTGTACGTGCGTTGTGGACCCGCCTATAGGCGCACATTAACTCGTTCTTTAAATAACAACAAAAAAAATTGCGCCATTGGCTTTAGACCAAGTTTCAGTTGGTCAATGGCACAGTCTATTTTAGTTGCCTCAAAATAGCAACGTGCCAACAATGCGCCTGAACACACCTGATTTTTAGACCAGCAGCCCATGGGCATTTGCTATTTAAACAACGTGGCGCAGGACATGAAAATGATAACTGCGTCGGGCTGAAACTAGCAAAAAAACACTTGCGTCGCGCCTGGCGTTGCATTGCACCAGGTGTATGATAGGGCCCTTTGTGTAGATTCAGAATTCAGCGCGCGCACCGAGCAACTCCGGCGTTCTCACCTCAATACACCTCTGATCAGGGACGGACTGACAAGCTGTGCGTTCGGGAAAAGTCCAGAACGGCCGTCCAACACAAAAAAAGTCTAAAGCCCGGGACACACCAAACCGATGATCGACCGTTGGTCAACGTCAGACCGTTTTTGAGCGTCAGCTGACGTAGTTTTCCCGGTGCACTGTTGGCTCTAATCTGACGCCGTTGGTTTATTTGGGCCGATTCGACATGTTGAATCAGCATCGGGCCATTGGTGAAAGAGGGAACTCTGATTGGCTGTTCAGCTTAGTAAATAGTCAGTGCACGAGAATAATAGCAAATCAGCGAGCTAAGACGTCAAAACGGTACAGATTGAAGGCTGTTCTAATGTTTCGTCATCTTACCTGAGTGTTCCTTAGCGAATATTTCAATATTAACATGAGCAGAGTGGAATAAAGAAAGTGTTTAGCAAAATTGATATTCAAAACGGTAAGCACGTAGGCCTACTTTGTTTATGGTTTGTGTATCTGCAGCGTCAGTTTCCCTTTTTGAATGACGAATATAGATGAATATATCTGCAGAAATAGACAGTTGTCTCATTTGCTTACATTATATTTGAATAGTTATAAGTTATAGTATAGTAACTATATGTTTTATAATTACAAGTTTGTGTAATTTGGGGTTTCTGTAGCCAGTGACATTTCATTAATTTGTATTTTATTTTCAATGCAAATGTAATGGCATTGTGCAGTTTTTGTTTTGATTTGAAGGCTGAGGCTTCATTAATAAACACAACCCCAATTATCATCATTGGTTTTGACATGTTACTTGCTGTGATACCTTGTCTGATAGGCTATAGTATTGTGGCATAGTATCAGGCTAGTGCCTGTCGCGCACGGACGGCTAGGGGCGGATGGCCGGATGATGGGCCTATTTGGGTAAAAGTCCAGGGCTGTTTTTTAGCCCCAGTCCGTCCCTGCCTCTGATTGGACATTGCAATTCACAAACTCAACAGAAACATGTGTGATTGGTTATAATGCTCAACGCTGCAAACCACGCTTGCAAATAAATGTGACGCAACATAATCATAATCAACTGTATTCATTTCACATTTCGCGTTTATCCTGACAATCGCAATAGATCTAGCTTAACTAACCAGGGGCATTTTTTGCACCTTACCTTGAATTTGAGGGACATTTTTGTTCATTTTGGTTGCATTTTTGCCCAAACCCCAGTTAACTTCCGACCCTGATATAGTCATGACTCAGGGCCACAAGTGTGAGTAGCCTTATAACAACTTTGAACAGCTTACCCAATCACAACTATCCGTTTATATTGATTTACATTTTTTCATACATTCAGGTGATGACATTTTTAATTAAAGTGGAAATTATGGAGATATTTTTTGACAGTTTTGATTGAAAAGCAATGATTAAAATGTTCTTTAAGACACCGTAAATAGTTATGCGTGCTACATAATTATGATGGAAAGGCTTTCCATTATTAGCTCATG